>NW_020455563.1:85457-264512 GCF_003342845.1 Nothoprocta perdicaria
TTTTTTTTTTTTTTTTTTGTTCATTCTGATGTGTTTCAGGTGAAGGAAAAAGCTTAATTTCTTTGAGAAGACAGATGGAACTAAGAGCAGCATAAGTCTTACTAAGACTTACTTCTAAAATGTTTCCATATTTTTAATTTATCTTTCTGACAGCTTATAGATGCCAATGGGAAAACAGAATTGGCTTTTACCAAAAGGAAAGCTTTATTTGTGAAGATATTAGTCATCTTGTAAACACTGCTATCTATGTCCTCATAATCATTCAACAAACAACATGGGCTTCTCAGAGTCTCAAATCCCACTCTATCTCTTTAAATTTCTTCTTTGAGCTACTTAAAATGGAGATAGAACAGGAAGAGCATAAGAAAGTCCTAAAATTTAGAATCATTCTATGATTCTAAATGGGGTTGTCCATAATCTACTATGTAACACTAATAATAGGACAACAGGCTTATACTGGAGGCTTATGGAAGATGGAAGCTTTAACAGTAAATGTAGTATACTTTATGCAAAGAAGACCTCACAAACTGCTAAGTCTTGTACTGGTGATCTGCAGTAAGGATAGCACTCTGCTGGAAGACCCTGAGGAGGATACGGGAATGGCGTTACTGGCATACTAAATTACAGAGAAGATGATTTATACAGCAGGCTCTGACACTGTGGCTGTACCATGCTGCTCAGACCACTCTACCTGCATCTGCAAGCACCTGAAGACCCTCTGCTGCCTACAGAGAGATCTCAATGCCACCAAACTGCTTTGTACCAAGGTCCTGATAAGGCTGCTCATCAATTCTYTCTAGGGACTTCCAGTAGAGTCAACTTTCTTGTATGTTAGAAAACTATTATCCAAAAGATATATATTTTATCAATTTTCTCATTAGTCTAATATAGAGAAAATGAGGGCTGAATCCTGAAATTCAGCACATTCCTTCATGTACCCTATTGTCATGCTGAATGTGGCTAGGCCTTTCCTGAAGGCTTTCTTGTTGCTCAGTTTTTATTTGTTAGCTTTTGGGTGGCTAAGTGCAAAAGAAATGTCTCAGACTCTTAGTTATATGAGACAATTCCTTTGTCAGAGGAATATTGATCTCTTGTTGAGGAAGGTGTTGAGGTCCCATTCCCCTTGCATTTTCAAAGAGCTTGACTAATTCATGTAGCTCCATGTTCAGTTTGCAAGTTTCTAAGAGTTTTATTCTCAGACACCTTGCTTTCCCCATTCATTGCAAATGGAGAAAATATAATTTGGCTGCCGAGGTCTCAGARACTAGGTAATATTGTATTTAAATTCTTCTCTGGTTCCCAATCATTCTCCCTGATGATCATGGAAAGAAAGAAATCTTTCATTTATATCCTGCAGAGCATATGAATTTCAGCACATAACTATACTATAATTGTAGTTAGGTACCTTAGAGAAGCAGATTCAAGGTATTATCCATTGCTAATGCCTTCACATCCACATGGAGATGTAAGTGAAATGTCATAGATGTGCAGAATACGCTACCTCTTTAGCAGTGACCAGCACAAAATTCTTGTAAACATTAGCACATTTCATTTCCAGTCTTTCTCTAGGTAATAATGTTTTTCAAAACATTAATGTTTCAAAAAACAGTGAAGTTTCACCAGGAATGTACTTGATTTTTACAACAACAAAAACAACAAAATAACATTTATCTGTTTATTCRTGAATATCAAAGAATCCAAATTAATTTACAAACAAAGGAATCAGTTCAGCTACTAATGACATACAATCACCCAGAGGTGACATGAAACAGATTTTCTCCTTTTATAAACTTTGCATGACAGTTCAGCACTATGTGGAAAAGAGTATCAGAGACAGGAGGAAGTCTGTATCTGATTTTCATTACCTTTGCTTTTAAACTCCCTGAATACAGCAAAACATTTTGTAAAGTTTTAGGGTACACCATTGCCATGGTTTCAGAAAAGAGAAAGGCATAATTAGGCCCTTAACACAGCAAAATGTGTAAGCACAATGACTTTCAAAACCACAGATCACTAACTGTCCCATGTTAGGACCTGCTTGATAAGCAACTTATTTAGGTAGGGACATTGGATTATTAACAGTGGTGTATGCAAGGACAGAAAAGGAAGTCTTGCAATGAAGGGATTTAAGATGTCAATAAAGCATGTTTACTGCAGTAGCATTAGGCAGTTAACTGTGATTCACGGTTTTAAAAGCAGAAGTCATTTAGCTTGCTAATTACAACAACAGCTGCAAAATTAAAGAATTCTTCAACTATTTATGAGGTATGAAGACAAAGAGTGGAGACGAAACATTAGAACCTTTGAGATTTGTCAGATAAAGATTTTCTATTAAAATAGTCTCAGCTGAGTCCAGCAGAGTCTCACCAAAGGGTCTTTGGAAACATCATTGCTTTTTCTTGCTCAACACTTACCTGTGTTGCATTATAGTTTTAGATGCCGCTGGTCCTCCAATTGATTGTTTAGCACATTGGCTGGGTGCTTGCTGCCTGAAAGATCTCAACTAGATATTGTGAATTGAATTTTCATATSCCCGCAGAAAATTTGACTCAATGAAACAGTGGAATCACCAAACCATAAACCATGAACCTCTAAATTCATCTGAACAGTATCTCCTTACCCCTTCTTTCTTGAGGATGCCACAGAAAAAGTAGGCTATGAGATATGCAACAATTCCTGGTGGATCATAGCCAGGTCTCCCTCCTCCTTTCTTTTTTGAAATGACATGCTTTTCTTCCATTGCTTCTACATAGGTGCACTATTTTGACCGAAATAAAGCATACTRTATAATCTAGTAGGTAAACAGCGAGTTCTGCAATAGGAATATATACATTTGGTCATGCTCTTACAAATATACCTTTGCACCCTCAGTGGTTCAATATTGGGGGCTGGGGAGAAGGGACCCTCTATCAGACCTTTTTTACCTCTGTCCAGTTCTTTTCTGCCCACCTGCCAACCTGAAAGGAAATCCATATTGAAGACACAAATGTTAATGTAATGGCAAGTGGAGAACTTACCATTGAATAATGTTATTTAGCTAATAAGGTTAGATTGCTAATAGAAAGATTGCTAGAAAGCTAATGATGGTAATAATAGTTTTGGCAGAAGAGCAGGGAACTGTGGAGGAGAATGTGACTGCTTCTTGGGTCATAGTCACTTTTTAAAGTGCTGTTTTGATGTTCATGAAGCAAGCGCTGTTAGGTAGAAAAAAAGATTGCACTTCAGAGCTGGATGAACCAGTAATAACTACAGAACCAGAAGATGAAAAGGCCTTTAAGATTCTAGGTGTCTCTCTTCCCAGCTCAGCATTCTCCAGAGAATTTAGAAGCTTGCAGCCAATGTCTTCCAGAAACCTGTCACCTTCAGTTGCTATTGATCAGCAGCTACCAACTGTTGTGCTGGAGGTTCAGCTCACCAGCAACAAAGTGTTGTCAGCACCAAGGGTGTTGCCCAACCGTGCACAGAGCTTTTTGATRACTAAAGGAAAGAAGGAGAGATCTTTGAGTAAGGTCAGAAATTACTTAGTGATAGCGTGTTTTCATGTTATCTGCAAATCTTCAGCGTGGCTCACTTGGCAGAGGTGAGAAACTGATGAAAACACTGATAAAAATWATAAGGGATATCTTGTTTTTCAATATAGAAGAAAGAAACTTATTTTTCTTATTTTTCTTATTTTTATATTCATTTTTATCAAGCCGAATTTGATCCCCTTTACTTACATTTTCTGTAATAATATATTAAACTTTTCTTTGAAAGAATATATATCAGCAAAGTGGACTTTCTAAAGTATAGCAAAAAAATGAAAACTATAATCATTTCTCTGAAAAAAAAAAGATATTCTGAAATAAGTGTAACATGAAAAAGCTTAAGTGCRGGGGAAAAGAAGACTTAAACTCATGAAAAATTTGATGCGCAGAAAACACCAACAGGCATACATGCACAACCAATTCATCTTACAACCTAGTGAACCTGTGGACTTTCTGTCTTAACTACTTTCCTGGAAACCTGAGGGCTTAAGATTTTGTAGAATGCTCCCTCCTGAATTTCAGGATCCAAAGCTTAGATACAAGAAATCATTATTTTTGCAATACTCGATGGAGGGAAAAGCCCTGTGCAGGTTGCATTGTGAAGGCCAATTAGGWCTGCTGAGCACTGCTAACTGAAGTCTGGTTACAATAGTATGCCTATAGTTCGAATAGCCATGTCTGCATCTACCGGTTCTTCTCTGTAGCCTCAGAGATCATGGCAACATGGATTCAGCCCTCTAGCATGCAGTTGAAAAGTCCTTTGAGGACCATGGCTTGTCATTCTCAGGCTTGAACTATCTGTCTTGTTTCCTTGAGGAACCCACCTTACCCCAAAGAAGAAAGAGTGCCAAGGAAGGAGTTGTATAAAAAAAAGTGTTGAGGTGTGGATGGTAGGCAACTCTGCTAGAGGTATCCAGCAAGGTGGCACACAGTATGYCATCAAAGGCCATAACTTGCAATGGCATGCAAGTTATATTATCCATTCCTTGAGGACTTTCCAGAAGGATGTATCAGCATGGACCTGATTCTTTGTTTTGTTTAAGCTTCTACAATTGTTATCAGTCTGGATTCCTGCACCAATACAAGCATCACATTCAAACTAGTAATATTAGCATAGTCATTGTATAACAGGGTATACTAAAATAACTTAAGGAGGGTCAGAGTTTAGAGAAATCTGTCTGAAAGACAGAATCTTCCTTTTCTGACAGGCCCATTTTTCTGATCAGCAGATGATTTTCTCCTGTTATTGTAGTGGTATTTGCACTTTTATTTACATCTCTCTTTCCAACAGCAATTAGGAAAATTTAGATAATATTTACATGACCTTAATCTCAGGCAGTTAGTATATATAGACAGACTATTAGTATATAAAAGTGTTTGTATTTCATAGCGTTTATGTATGGGAAGGCAGGGAACAGGGGTAAATCTAAGCCCAGTCTTTAATGTATACTGTGTATTTACTCTAATGGGGAAATGCTGAGTTATTTACAAAACCTGAGAAGTTCTGCAGCCTGCTATTACAGAAGCCCATGCTGGGCAGGCTTATAAAAAGAGATGCCCTTCAGACTGCTTTCAGCTTGCCCTATTATGTCTTTTTCCATCTTCTGCCTTATAACATTTTCTATGCCTTGTAAACTGAGAGGAATTCATTCCTCAATGGCCCTAGGTGGAGGTTAATCAGCTCCCAGCAGCAGCTGATTTGGCACTAGAGAAGAAATACTCTTCCCTACATCCACTTTGAAGATGTTACCTTCACATCCCCTTTCCTGTTTTGGGACACAGTACTAACAGTAAGTCTTTGTTCCACTTCAGTTCTTCCTGATACAAGCTGGCCATGCAGAAAGATTTTTTTTTTTTCTGTTTTCCTGTAACTACAAGGGGAGTTTATTGGTGCCAGGGTGCAATTGCTGGCAAGTGTGATGTGATAATGAGTCAGTCAGAGCTAAGAGGTAGATACATTACATTTTTTTTTCCATTACATCATACCATCATAACAAAAACATAAAGCGGCATTTTGAATCTTAAAAATAATTGTGTATGGTAGCTCAGAGTAGACCAAGGTAACCTTAAACTAGAGAAAAACTAAGATCTTGTGAGTGAAACAGTTTAAAAGCTCAGAAAACTTCCCCCACTCCCTTATGTCCTTTCTTCCTTCTGACCTTGTACTCAGTCCAGCAGTTTTTCTGGGCTGCAGCCCAGTCCCTGTGAATTGCCGGGAAGTTTCCTTCCCAACACCCTGTGTAGGCGCTCTCTGCCTCTCGCCAGCTCCCCTGCTCACAAGAGGGCTTCCCAGATCAGTGTTTGGCTCCTTCTTGGAGAAAACACCATTCCCTGCTCCTTTCCAGTGGAAAACCCAGGGGGGAACAAAGCGGCAGCTTCTGACCTTGGTGTCTGGCCCAGCCTTTTGCCAGGAGGCACCATGCGCTGCACGGACGCCAGCTGTGAGCAAGTGGTCAGCACAGGCTGCTCACCGAGCTGCAGCAGCGGAGCAAGGAGCGGGGGAAAGGAAGAGATTATGGGAGGACAAGCACCTAATCACATGCACATTTCTCCCACGTTGTCAAATGTCATCCCCATGCGCATCCCGAAAGCTCAGAAGTTGCTGTTTTAAGAAGAGCATTGAGTAATAGCATTGCTATTCCTCAGAAGGATCCCTTCCTGGGTGATAAAAGAACACAGTTATCTACACTGGAACAAACAACCTTGTAATATTAGAACCAAAATATGACACTTTCTGTGACTTAAATTCCATTTTGTTATCCTCTGAAGACAGGGATAAATTCCACTGTAAAATAAATAGACTTGTGCACCAAGCATTGAGAGTGTTAGAGGTTAACAATATTCTCTGGGTTTCACCTCTGTGGTGCCCTGCCATATTTTCATGCATATCCAAGCMAGAGTCTGCTGTTAAAAATGCTGTGCATTATACCCGATAAAATGACGAGATAAAATGGAATTACAAAAAGCTGWGGAATATATCTTGGACAGCACTAAGATCCTGCTCTGTGAAATGTACTTCCTAAGAAACTTCGAAATCCGCATCCTAAAGCATGGTGCCAATCAACCTGCAAGAAAACGAGTATGTATAGTGCCTAGTTTTTGTAGTACTCACTGAACATCCTCACATGATAAAGTCTTTACCATTTGAATGTGTTACAGTAGAAGAGGAAGGATAAACAGCCCACTGTCACCAGGTTGCAGGGAGGTCTGTAGCAGTCGGCTGGAAAGACAGTGGACCACTGGGATGGGAGGAGGGGAGATGTCTATAAAGGTAAGCTTTCCTGCACAAAGAGAGCAAAAGAATGGGAAGAAATTTTTTATAGCTATAGATTTCTCAACTATAATCCTCAAAAGGCTTGGAGAAAGTAATTTATTTAACCGTTGAAATTTCCCCAATTTATCTTTGTATTTTCTTCTTGATTGCATTTTAAAGCAATAAAATAAGAAATCTTGGAAGGATTTTTTCCACCTTTTATATATTTCAGATCCTCAGTTTTTTAAAAGTTATGAAAGCACCTGAAGAAATATTAAACCATGTAACTTTTCCAGTCTGTTTGTTTTTCAACACTCAATTTTTATAAGCTCACCTTTCACCAATCTGTAATATTCACAGTCACAGAATTATGAACAAAAACAGGAAAATAAAACTATAAAAATAAACTTAGGTTTATTATRTAAATATCACTATAATTGGTATTGAACCAAGTGGAAAAATGGGGTAAGAAAAAAAAAATGAAGATGGGAGGTTGTTTTTGAATACATTTTTTTCCAATTACTTTTAAAAATATATGATTTTTTGATTTTCTGTTTGTATTTTTTTTCTTAGTTTSATCTCTACAATACTGGTAAACATTAATATATTAATTTTTTATTTACATCTCTTGGTTTTGCAAAAATGTTTCTCCTTTTTTCAATAAGCTCTACACATAACATGTAAATATCTATTGCAAAAGACCATCCCCCTGGAGTGATACAAGGATGCATTGCTAAGCAACACTTTTTCAGCTTGCTTTATTTTTCTTCTTTTATTTGTCTTGTCATTTGCTTTTACTGCATGGACACAAAGGAAAGTTTCACTGGGGTCTCCTTCTGCCAGTAATATACATACAGTTCTGCAAAGACGTCTCATTTTCCAGATATCACAGAATCACAGAACATTCAAGGTTGGAAGGGACCTCTAGAGATCACCTAGTCCAACCTTCCTGCTCAAGCAGGCATACCTAGAGCATGTGGCACAGGGTGGCATCCAGGCGGGTTTTGAAGACCTTCAGAGAAGGAGACTCCACAACCTCCCTGGGCAGCCTGTTCCACTGCTCTGTCACCCTCACAGTAAAGAAGTTCCTCCTCACCTGGACATGGAACTTCCTGTGTTTCACCTTATGCCCACTTCCCCTTGTCCTGTCGCTGGCTACCAATGAAAAGAGCTTGTCCCCTTCTTCCCTGCATTCTCCCTTCATGAACTTATACATGTTAATCACATCCCCTCTCACCCTTCTCTTCTCCAGAGAAAACAGGCCCACCTCACTCAGCCTCTCCTCATATGAGAGATGTTCCAGGCCCTTAATCGTCTTTGTTGCCCTCCGCTGGACCCTCCCGAGAAGCTCCACGTCCCTCTTATACTGGGGARCCCAGAACTGCACACAGTACTCCAGGTGSGGCCTCACCAGAGCTGAGKAGAGGGGCAGAATCACCTCCCTTGACSTGCTGGCAACACTCCTCCTGATTCAGGCCAGCATCCCATTGGCCTTYTTGGCCACGAGGGCACTGCTGCCTCATGGTTAACTTGGTGTCAACCAGGACTCCCAGGTCCCTCTCTATGAAGCTGCTTTCCAGCAGGTCGACCCCTAATCTGTACTGGTGCCTGGGGTTATTCCTCCCCAGGTGCAGGACCCTGCACCTGTCCTTATTGAACCTCATGAGGTTCCTCTCTGCCCAACTCACTAGCCTGTCCAGGTCCCTCTGGATGGCAGCACTGCCCTCCGGAGTGTYGGCCACTCCACTCAGCTTGGTGTCATCTGCAAACTTGCTCAGGGTGCACTCTGTGGCCTCGTCCAGGTCATTGATGAAAAAGTTGARCAGCACTGGGCCCAGTACTGACCCCTGGGGGACACCACTGGCCACAGGCCTCCAACTGGACTCGGCCCCATTTATCACCACTCTCTGAGCTCTGCCATCCAGACAGCCCTCGATCCACATCATCGGATATCTATCATGCGGAAGTTAATGATATTTCTTAAATAATTTTAAATCTGGTGTTTTGATAAAGAATCTCACTGTAATTTAGGAATACTGCTCTAAAGTATTTCCAGTTTAGATTACCACTGAAATACCCATGATTCCTAATTTCAGGGATCATCACTTGCCAGCTCAGGGAGCTTTATCTGTCTAAATTTTGTCATGAAAGAAAGCATTCATTGCAAGAAATAATTCTAAAACTTCATTATTTTCTTTTTCACAGACAGTGAAACTACATCAGTCCTGGGGAACTATAAGCAAGTCTACACTTTCTGATCTGGGAACATGAACAACTTGCAACTTCATGTCAAAGARAAATGAACTTTTCTAGTCTTTTCCTCCCTCTGCACCTCTAACTTTTTATAAAAGAAATCTGGCCACATAGATTAAATGGGAGCCAGAGCACTCCAGCAATGTCCGTTAAACAACTGAGCAGGGTAGGGACCTAAAGACATGCTGGAGCATACAGCCCTTGGCCAAGTATGGACAGAGCTGTTTTTGTCCAAGTCACGGACAGAGCTAATTAACTACAGACAGAACCTCTGTTTGTCTAAGTCCTGTCCAAGTCACACACACACAGAGCAGACCTCCTCATATCCAAAAATACAACATATGCCTTTAAGTCCAAAGATGTATTTCCACATGTAAAATGTTTGAAAATTACTGATGGACACAGAACACCTACAGAGCAATCTCCAATATACCCTCATATTGCCACCTCAAATAGAATATGATTAGTGTTGTATTCATAAACGTGCAATTATATAAAGGATTCCTAAAACAGAATACTCTGCCAAAAAACATACTAGCTGGATCTATACAAGCTGCTCCAGAAATAGTCATTTGAGAATATGCAGCTCTCCAGGTTCCTCAAATCTGAATGCCAGTGCAACTGCCTCTTTTCTTCTAGAGGGATTTTTGTTATTTTTGTTGTTACCAGTGCACACATGACATGGCAGCAGTTTCAAATAGACCCACAACAGATCAGAAGCAGTCAGAAATGGTAAGCTTCCATATCCTTATGACAAAATACATCTTTACGGACAAGGAAATCCTATCCTGGTATGATGCCTCTGCAGTTCAAGCAACCTTGTCATAAATTTTCAGTAAATATATTCCTGCCATTTCTGGCCAAGCTACCCTATCAATTCAACATGATTATTTAGTCCAGCACCAGAAATCCACTTTTAATAGATGGTTTCAGCATCAATCCTCCCACACCATCAGCCAGAGCTCATCTTCACTATCTTCTTTACTCTCATCTTTATTGCTGTCTGCAAGGCAGCTTCCCAGCTGCATAAAACAGTTTGCAAGGACAGACATTTGCTTCATGAACTCTTGCTGTTTCTCAAACTTTTGTAGGTACAATGGAGGATTTTCAATATGGCATGTAATTAGCTGTTACTGAGCAACTACAAACAGAAGCAAGAAGTGTTTGTGGTTGAAACTGTASCAGGGGAAAGTATGTTCTGTCAGCAATGTTCCTTCTTACATTTTTAAATGCCACCTAAAAATTATTTTATGAAAAAAAGATGGTATTTCTACCAGTGGTCTCTACTTGTGTGAATGGAAATTACTGTCTGTCTTTCAGATAATAAACCCTTCATAAACAAAAAYACCTCTCCTACACTGCATGTAACAGAGCAGCACTGAAAAAATTATGGGACATATAGGTACAGTGAAGCACAGATAATATATAGACCCTCTCTAGCCTATATGATGCATATCTGTAATGAGTTAATAGCTCTCAGTTTGGGCAGAATTTTTGTGAAAGTTGTYACATGAAGACTTTTGTGTTGAACTTTCACGCTTAGGGCAACTGTATTTGTGTGACCTTTTCTACTGAACACAGAAACCATTTTTGCAAGCACTGAAACTACTCAGTGGGGACAGTCTGAGGCACCCAGCTAGTGTTTTTAATACAGAGCTATATCATGCTATGAGCACACAAGGGGCCACAGCTTTACTTCACTGACAGCTTGACAGCCATACAACTTTACTGTGATATTATCAGCTATATGCAGAAATTAAATATAAAATAGTCGTATTGGTAAATAATCTGAGAAGTATGACTGTGTAACCACCAATCAAAAATCTCATTTTTTAATCAAACCAAGTTTGCACTGATGCTGCTCTTTTTGTTTCCTAATTTATCTTGGTGTTTCATTTGTGTTTTGTTCGGTTATTGGCCTTTCTGGCTGCTGCTCTTTCTGCTCAGGATGTTCCTACACATGTGCTACCTGGTGCTTCCTATAGGTATATAGTCACTAAAGCTGAATTACATAAAGCATAACTTTGCCTACAAAGAAAAAGACCTCTATTGTGAAGGAATACATTTTCCTGTTTGGCTCCTATGGACCATTTCCATTTCCCCAGCTATCTCAAGATAGGATGCCCAACTGCTTGTTTTTTTCACTTCTTTCATTAGCGTTCACACTTTTCCTCCAGACACACTACTAGAGCAACTGTCTTCCTACACCAAAACCCTCTGGAGATGTAGAAAACATTAGTGATCATGTTAGAAGCAGTAATGTGAAGAAACCTACCCTGTATTGCATATGCTGCCTCCTGAGTTTTGCACAAAAAGCAGTTAGTCTCACAGTGTTCCTCAATTTGAAGGAGAGGAGAGGAGAGGAGAGGAGAGGAGAGGAGAGGAGAGGAGAGGAGAGGAGAGGAAAGGAGGTAAAAAAGGGACAAGTAGATGAAGTAGATGGAGTAAGAAAGGTTCTGTGCAGCTATGCAAACACTTGTGCCTGGTGGCTGTGGTCCCTTTCCCTTCCAGAAGAAGCTCTGCATGCTTTGCTTTTCCCACTGACATGCACCCCAGGCCATTCAGTCTCTGTCCCTTGTCAARGGCTGCACCATCAGCTCTGCGGTGCCTTTCTTTCTTAAGAGAACATGGCTCTATGGTAAAATCTCCAAGTTTTTCAATAGCAATACTAGCATTTTTCATTATTATAATTAGTGTTACTACTCTGAGATTTTTGCCCATCATCGTTAAAGGTGATCACAGACCCACTGTCCTAGTTACACAACTTGATGAGATCGAGTCTCTGGCCTTACTTGCATACAGTTTAAACAAATCAGACAGATAACTAGAAGAATATATATATATATATATGATGGAAACCATTTTGTAGATCAATTTAAGTATTAGCTGAAAAAAGGAAAGCATCATCACACTATCATGATGTTTCAACTAGCTTGATTCTTGCTGCAGTTGCTTACAACTTTTCTTGTCAGGCAATAAGGCACAGTATCCAATAGTGTTTTTAATGACTTCATAGCTATTCTACTATACTTATTCTACTTAAAACTATTATAGAGAGTTTTGCCCATATAAGTGGAAGCTTATTGTTGAATGCAAGTGATGTCGACCTTCATAATGCATGGTCACTTTAAATACAGCAGAATCATAAAAGGAAAATTGTTTGTTAGCCAGTATAATTTTTGTCAAAGATTTTATCTGTAACTAGTTAACTTGACAGCTTTACTGAAACTCTTATAATTAAATCCCTGTATCATGTGTCTTGTTTGATTTTATTTCATATTCTAGTTTTTAATTCATTTAATTAACATTAGAGCCTCACTAACCAATAGTATGTTTTTTAATGAAGATCATCTGTAAAACGGATAGTAACTTATATTCTGATGGACCCACTGCACTCTGATTCTTTACATATTACACTCTTGCTTGACCCATGACTGAAATTAGACACAGCCTTAGATATTTAAATTCCTGCAGACTAATCTAAAACTGTGACAAGGAGGAGAGGAGGGGCACATAAAATTTATAATTCCTACTTTTGGCTAAGCAGGCATAGCAGAAGATTGTCTAATGTGGGCCTTTTTGTGGTCTAGAAAGAAAAAGCTCAGTTAAGGCAAACAATAATGCTTCTCCTACCATTTTGACATATATATGCTTTTATATACATGCATTATATCTAGAAAAAAAAAGCTTACTAAAGACTTTAACCCATAAAAATGCAGAGTGAATTATATATATAATAAAGGGAGGGTGGAGGAGACCTTCATAGGTCRGGGATTGGGGAAGGTGTTAGTTGTTGCTACTCACTGCATCTGAGGCTGGAAATAGAAACCTCTTAGTAATGTCAAGCTGTCAATGTAGGAAGAGATCCATAATTTACTTCTCTTTTAAATCCTTTTAAAGAGATAGTTTCCTGCCATAGTACTGCTACTACTGTTTGATGAGATATTTCAAAGGAATCAAATCTTTGGAAGTAACATCTAGTACATGCTAATGAAAAATTTGTGAAAGAAAAATTGTGGGATAAATCTTTCTAAAAGGAATGAATGACCATGATCAGGTAGCCAATAATATCGTTGTTTGTTTCACACACAGTTGTTTGAAAATGGCATATACTGCTGTTATACTTCATCTGTGCATTTTTGCAACATTTGGCAATAAAAGTGTTTTTAACAACTTTATTTTATTTATTTTAAAGAAATTTTATTTTGTTTAAAAAGAAATTCCACACACAATTTGAATTATATTACATTAAGTCCAAATAATTGAAGCTAATTATTTAAGTATGCACTGGTCAAAACTACATGATACTACAAATTATTTCTTTATTTTCTATACTAGCAATTTTACATAATATTGTGTTACCTTAATTGAACTGAATCAAAGATTCCCAACAATAACGGCTGTTAGCTTAGTTTCTTTAAATGACTGTCATTAAATTAACAGCCTTAAGGCATCCAAGCATTTTGTTGTGCCAGTGTATTAGACCTCCTAGTGTTCCAAAAAGCAGAGCATATTCAATGATACTCTTTTTTTGTGTGTGGGGGGATAATTACTATGGCAACTGTCTAGCTTCACACTTCCACTTTGCTTGTCAAAATCTTTGTAGAAGAGATGCTGGTTTATCAATAGCATGCAATACTTAAAAATATCCTCTAGATGACACTGTTTACTGCATTTAGAAAATTTGCAGCTCTATAAGAAATAGCTGCAAATTGAACCAAATATATTTGACAACTACTGTTTGAGCCTAATCCTGCTCTGTTGACGTCAATGGCCACGATTTCAGCAGTTTCTGTGAAAAAAAAAGAAGAGGGCCTATATTTATCTATGAAACTAAAAGAAAATCTCTTACTTTTCTTTCAACATAAGGGGCTGTGCTTTAAAATACAATTAAAGGAGTCTTCATTGCATCCTAAGGTATAAAACATAGGAGTGCATCTTAATTATATAAACYTACTCTTTCCACGTGCACACTCTTATTTATTCTGTATGGGTTTGTTTGAAAATGACACTGTATAAATATATTTTTTCCAACTACTCTTTGTTCTGCAATCTACATTCATTGTAGATCATGAATTTGAGTCATTAGATCAGTTACTGATATCTAGAAGTAAATGTCTTTGAGGAGATTAATTACTCTCTAATTCTGATTTTTTTTAAGTCAGAATGATTAAGACATTCTCTGACATTTCTCTAATATTTTTTTAAAAAGCTAACTTCCCCTGTTCCTCTGTACAACACTTCATACTAGACAAAATGATAAAAGATTTTATTATTTTCATCACTTGGAAGATGTGCRGATCATTTTTATGAGATTTAAGTTAAAAAGTGTCTTAAATTGAGTTACAAGAAGACATTTAACCACTGTACTGTCTGTACTCTATACATCTGTCCCCTACATGGTCATCTTGGTTGTCTCTGGAAAGCAAGAGTAAAAAATTTTGCAGCGCACTTTAAAAATGAATTTRAGGGTACTGTTTTCTTTAGAACCAGTCAGAAAGGAAGAAATTGCTACTACCRTAATGATTTATATGGTTGCACTGTGTTTGGAGCAATGTTGAGAACAACTACTCAATGTGAACCATCTTATAGATTGTCTTAAAGAACAAGAGGGGCCTATGTAGGAAATTGAACATGATCATTAGCAGACATGGCTTTTAATTACTTTTTGTTGAACACCTTGAAGTAGTACACAAACCATCATAATCCCTTGAATTACAAGTTCAGGAAATCCCTGAAAATTCCCCTGGGAAATGGAAAAGCCTACAGTTACTTCCCTGTCTTGGGTGATTCAAATGCCCACATCTCTCCATTACTAGACTACCTTAATCTGAAACTATTGGTTATTCTTAGAGGCCTAGGCTTATTGACACTGCTCAGGATTGTATTCAGTGACTGCTTCATGTAAGGAACATAAACAGTTCATGAATGCAAGCATAGATCTCTCCCTCCCATCTTAATCACTTCTCTGAGAGTCTATGCATAGGTACAACCTGTCCCCATGGAGTTTTATGTGTATTATCGAAGTGAGCAGAGTCATCAGAAGAAGCAGTTAAGATATTTTTGCAAGAAAAAAAAAAAGAAAGCAGATACGGTTTTGTGGTATCCAAAAAGACAAAATCTAAGCAAGCACCTTCTGGGCTAAAGGAGTATCACTGTCTCCTTGGGAGTATTTAAAAGTAAAGTAAAATAAAATGCATCATCTTCTGCACAAATCTTGATTCTGTAGGTATACACAGTGCCTTATATAACAGTGGGAAGAGGAAAAAAAAATCATTATTTATATCCTAATAGGGCTTGAGAAACATGTTGACCAAGTATATGAAGACTAGAAGACTTCTGATGAGCCACAAAAAGCAGAAGCTTAGTGTTGACATTGCAAATTGAAGCAGTCTGTGGATTTAAACTTCCTCCACAGTGTAAATGACAAGTGAATTCAGAYTTTTAGGATTGCTTTTTGAGGTAGATACCCTCATTCTGTTCATATCTTAATTTAGGCAGTTAAGATGTATTTACRTATGCTTTTGACTTGTTTTCTTATCAGTTATATTTTCAGTAGTCTTACCTTATTATGTTAAAGGGGTTAAAACCACATTTTGATCTACTTCACATCAGACTAAGCAACATCAGTATTAATGAGAACAGAATTTGTGCCAGTATACTTTAAATCAGAGCTGCCTTAGGCTATATGGGAACACTGACACAATCATTTGTAATGCTAACTTCATACAATAAAAATAAAGTAAAATTATATAAAGAGCCTAAGGTCTATTTTTTGTGAGGAGGATCTAGTTTTTCAACAATACTTCCTCTTCATGTTATGAAGAGATGAAGGTTCTGAACCTGAAATGAAAGCTGTGTGTAAAGGCCCATGTCCAGGCTTCAAGAGCTGGTTCAAGATCAAAAATTTTTTCTGCTTTTCAGAAAAGGTTAAACATAACATCTCTTCTGAAAGAGAACCAAATAGGTTCAGCCTCTGTAACCTGATTGGAAGCTTGCATCCATTTAACTTAAAAAACGGAGATTTCTCTCAKCTATAGATCCATCACAGACAAACAATTAGCTCTGACTTTTGCTTTATGACATTTTACCTTAACTACTTCTAAGTGACTGATGGGGCTAATKGAGGACGACTTGTATAGTTGTTTGTTAGAGAAAGCACAGGATAGTCTCTCATTACAAAATGCAATGCCAGTGAAAATCAGACCAAAGCAAGATAACAAATGCTTTTGTCAACTAAAAGGAGATTTTTTCAGTCATGTTCAAAGACTTAGCTTCAAGGCCAAATAATTAATGGGGAAGAAAACTGAACTCCATTGGTTGTCTCAGAGTTACATAGGTATGTGTACAGAGAAGGAATGCTGCTATTCCATCTGTAAAAAATGCGTATCTCTAGGGCTAACAGAGATGATCTTTTCATTCACGTAAGTGTAATCATCTTAATAAGATTTCTACAGTTTCAGTACAAAAACAAAACAAACAAAATTGTATCTGTAGTGAATAGCTTATTGTTTTCCCCAGTGCAACTGGCTACCCTCATTTCATATCAGGAGATCTTCCGGTAGCCACACTACAAGAGGAAAAATCTTCCTCTAAAGAGTCTCTGTATTTTTCAGTCAAGCTGGACAGTAACTAAGTCAAATAACAGCTGAAGTTCAGTTTTGAAATGACTGGTGTTCAGMTAGGTGAAGTTCACTAAGTTTCACAAGTGCTTCTGAGGATTGACAGCAGTGGGAAAAAAAGTCTTTGTAATTATTAATCCTCATTGGCATGATAATAACACAGGGAGAGTGGATATAGTTTTGCAGTGACTGACATACTCTGTAATTCCTAGAAGTAAAAGACCTCCCCAATTACATGACAGGAGATAAACTTATCATTTTTATATTATTCCTTCCTATATCTTCTAGCATCACATGCATTTTGTCAGTCTTAAGTCCAAGAAAATCTGTAGCTTTATTTTGCTTTATACACATGTAATCTCTTCAGTGACAAACAGTCACAAAAACATGTACTAGACAAAAAAAAAAAAAGGTCTAAATATGACTCTGAATAAACTTCAGTTGCTGGTTTCCTTGGAAAGTAGTGTCCTCTTCTCATCACCGTGCTGAGGTTTGCAAGCATGGATATAAGCTAATCAGAGAGAAAGTCTTCAGTCTACCCTAGCTTTAGAAAGATAAAGGGGAAAGACAGAGATATGGAAGGGAATATGAGCACTGATCCCTGTAAATACATCAGAAAATAACCACTTTCTGCCATACGGCAGAACAAACTTTATCAGAAAACCTACAGCACGACAAGCAGTTCCCAATATTTTTTTTTCGTATTTCCCATGTGACCTTCACAGCAAGAAAAAAATTCCCTTGCTTACTGAATGCCAGGGTGTCCAGGCCCAGCTGTTGGAGAGGGAGATCAGTGCTCTGCTGTGCTCTCCTGAGAATCATTGTGGTCCTTTCCTACCTCTGTTAGGACTAAAAGCAATCTAATCTACCTGTCTAGACAAGGCTTTGCTCTGGTCTGATCCCTCTCTGTGGTGTTTCTTGCGACATCCAGAAATTTGACAAGGAGAGCAATTATTGATCAGTCTGATGTGTGTTTTGCTGTGATAATTGTGTAAGTACGACTGAGTGATGCCCCTGTAGATAGGTGCTTACTTATTTCCTGAAGCATGTCGTCCTTACAGCGACAGAAACATTGATAGGGCAGAGGACCAAATGACTAACTTTGATGGAGTTTGTGTTGAAACATCTGCTGCTTGTCAATGTGGGAGGCAGAAGCTGTGATTTATTAGCAGCAAGAAGGGAAAACAAGGAATTTTACCATTTATTATTCCCCTCAACTATTGTCTGTCTATGAAAGTCCAGTAAGTTCCCATGAATATAAAGTTCTGTCCCATTATCTCTGCATTTTTGCTTTTTCTTAATTTGACATAGATACAATAAAACATTATTAAGACCTTTGCATAGCTTCTGCCTATTATGGAATTTCACCATTAAGTCTCTCAATTAAAAAAGTGAAGATCCATGCAGAAGTAAAATTGTGCGTTTAGAGACAGATTTTGTCTCTGTTTCAGAATCTAAATAGTTTTAAGAATCTTGAATAACATGAAGGTATTTTAGTGACATCCAGCTTATTCTTTGACTGTATACCAAACATAGAGCTGAAATTCTGCCCCATGCTCTAATGGCCTTTATGGTTTTATTCAGGCTTCATGGGGACTTGGTGCAAGTCTGGTTCTCATACAAAGAGGAGTTCTTTGAAGAATTAGCCTCCAGAAAGCCAGAATTAAATCAAAATAAATCCCCAGAAAGCAGCGACTTGCAGAGTGAGGGTAGCACTGGACACATGCCTTCTCTTTTATGATCTTGTGTCCTGAAGAATAAAGATACTTTGTGAATCATAACTCCTCCACTGAGGAGTGGGAAGTGGCTCAGGAATCTGTGCTCCTACTTTTGCTGAAACAGTTCAGATGATAGATGGATAATAATCTGCTTAAGGAAAAAGTGTAGCTATTGCACTCTCTCTACTACTAGAACACAAACCACCTCCAAGTGAAAAAGTCAAAAAAAAGTAAAAGAAATAACATCCCAAAACTGTAGATCCCTTCGTTTTATCTGAATATTAAGAATGGCAGAAGTATTAAAAATAAAACAGTACCACAACAACACAGTGTTTTAAACAGGTCRTCATCTGTCTATCTACCTATCTACAATATAAACAATGAAGCTATTTCAAAATAGCTTTTTTTTCTTTTTTCTTTCAAGAAGACACACATGATTGCACTACCTCAATAACCTTTTGCAAATGACAAGGTGTGGCTGACATCAGATATCAGGACTGAAAAGCCGAACAGTTAGGTTCAAATTCAGAGATAATATAAAGATGTCAATCTTACTAATGCAAGTTATCAAGAGCATATATATTGATTTAAATTGAGTGTATTCTGTTTTTGGCTGATCTATATAAAGATCAGGTCAGAAGTTTAAGGCAGAAAAAAAAACCCACAAAATAAATGCTTGAAGGAGGTTTCCTTCTGTTTCTGCTCCTGTCAACACTGCATCAGCATAACTCCATCAATCAGATTTACATTACCTTTTGAGGGGAATAAAAATCCTTTAGTAAAGCTTTCCTCAGACATTGTTTTGTCTGAAAGCCTTTAGACTTCCTTTCTTTTCCTTTTTTTTTGTTCTCCTATTTCTAAACAATAAAATATCAATAACACATGAGGTTATTTGCAGGTCTTGGAATACTTTCACCTTACACAAAAGCCTACTGGTTGGAATCTGCTTCTGTGTTCTGATTCATCAGCTACTTTCTTTGCAATAAATAACATTAGGGTAGCAAAGAATAAAACTTTTTTTTTCTTTTTGTGCCACATGCAATTACATCTCTTTAAAGTGGTCCAATAATTGCATTTTAAATGGCACTTGTTTATTACTCTTTTTGCCATTTCCAAATTGATTTTTATTGTTTTACTAAATAGTTACCAGAGCCCTGTGAGGGAAAAAAAAATAACAAAACAACAAAACACTCTCAAACAATTCAAATCTGTACATTAATCTGTGCCTTTAAATAAACAGCCATAATTAATGGGAGTTCGGCACCTTGCTGTATCATACAGTGACAGGGATTAAACACTGGCACTACAAAATGCCAGTTTTCAGCTTGTGCATTTGTAGACCCTTCAGAGCCATGAACTGACATTTGCAATCTTTGTCAGTCAAAAAAAAATGGCATATTCAGTTAAATTTAGTTCTGCCATTCAAATGGAATAAAGGTCATCACCTGCCCCTTTTGTGATTTGATTATCCAGGGACTGAGTTTATTTTCCTGAAGGAAGAGCCACTAAAAGGGCCCAATTCTTCAACTATTACCCCCATCTCAGCATTAACTCATCATTAATGTGCTACTGCTGTTCATTTAAAAGTAAGTATTAAAATATCTATAAAGTCCTGAATTGTTTACTGAAATGCTTTTCTATTCCAAGAGCTCTTATAGCTACTTTGTGAAATAATTAAACACATTTTTAAATTTAAAAAAAAATAGTATAAGAAGCAAGAATTATTAGGCCTTTTGCAAATACTGCAGCTACATATGGCTAATATTCTACAAAATACTTTTTTCTGACTTCATTTGACTCCAATAGCAGGTCAAGCTATGTGCCCAAGAGAGTAGGAAATCAAAGAAAGCTCTAAAATTCAAACCATCATATGTATAAAAAGTGGACAAAATAAACAGGGATATGGAGAAAATAGGAATATAAATGAAAGGTTACCATTGGGTTACCATTGAGCAACATCTCTGTATGTTGTTCTGTCTTCCACAGCATCTTCCTCCTTTGTCTTCATGAAATTCCTAGGATTCTGGTGAGAAAGAGGACAAGTACCATTCTTTGGCACCTGTACTTCTTACATGGGGTTTTTCTATCTCTCAGTTTAAGGAGGAATATCAGGAACACCGTACGTGATCTTGGCAAAACTGACAATCTGGCCTTGGCTGTTTTCTATTCAAGCCTGGACTGTGGCTTCACTTGGTAATGTTTTAAATGGCGTCCAGGGAATAAGGCTTCCAGCGGTAACAGAAAGGATTAGCACACATGGGAATTCGCCATTTGAACCCATGGGAAAATAGTTTATGATGCATTGTGAATGCACCACAATAGAATGAAGGGCACATGCTATAGGTGTAGTGCAGCTCAGGCCCCAGAGCCTGATGGCACGAAGTGAAAGAGCTCAACTCATTACAATATGAATCAGCTTGCTACATTACGTGGCAAAACCGTCGGAGAGGAAAAATCATTTTCCTTTAATAATAACAGGCTGTAAGAGGCAATCCCAGGTACAAAATGATCAAGTGACCAGAGTCTGTTCCATGAAGAATGATAATGCTTTATGCTCAACACTTCAAGATTAAAGTCCTTAGTTAGCTAAGCATAATGTGAATCAGTTTCATGTATAATGTATTGTGCGAGCCCATAGCCAATGTGATACAATGTAAGCAATTCCATTTAGTGCAATTTGACTATAGCTAGTACAGAATAATTGGAGTCAGTTTCTAGCAAGCTAGAATTTGAGTCAAATATGATCTGGAAAAGAATTTGATACATAATCATATGCAGGGGAAGATAACACACAATGATGTGGAGGAATAGTTAATATGCTACAATGCAGAAGCTATTCTTATAAGTTACAGTGTGATTAGGGGACCAGTGTTCTTATATTCAGACAAAAGCCTAATACATTATGGCAAAGATTGGACACCATTAAGGAACAGTACAAATAACTGTGCATAGCTGCGCTCGATGAGGAGGGCAGGACAAATACCAGAGTTTCCCCAAATATTGGAGCAACTGAATTAACGTTTATTGGAGGATAAAACCCGTCTACCCAAGCGAACTGGAGACATTTTAGATCATTTTCTCAAATTTTGGAGGCCATATAATGCTGCACCAGGCAATTGCTATTGCTACTCAGGAATTCAGGGTTCTATTAATTTCCTTCCAAGATTATTAAAAGCAGTTGTGACAGCTCTATCTAACCCCTTTGGTACTCTCAGTCCCAATTTTACAATCTATTGTGCAAACATTGTAGTCTGAAGACCTATCTTTTCCAAGAGGTTAATAATGTACCATTAGTTAAAGAACTACAGCATTTTAAAGCAAGCCATTAGGCACTAATATGACAGATCTTCAAGTAAACATCTTAGCCTTTTTTTWAAAAAAAAGAAAAAAACAGAACAAAAATGTGTTTTCTTATTGTAACTTGTGATCTTGCTGGGTTTAAATGCAATAGCTACTAGTTCACTGGAATTTTATTATTTCTCTTCTTAACTTTTCAGGAGACTAACCTTGTGTACATGAGAAAAGCTCATTTATGAGCATGTGGTAATCAGTTCTGACTACAAGTTAAAGTCATCCTTGAGCAAACAGAAAACTATTCAGCTTAGCAATAAAGTTAAATAATTATTACCAGGCTATGTGATGAGACTGCAATGTGACATTGAAATGACTATAGTGTGATTAGAATAAGAATGGTATATGTCTGGGATGTTACCAGGATGAGGCTATAAACCGTCTGTGATGCCATACTGCTCTGATATGACTAGTGTCAGGAAAATGTGTGCATTATTAATGCGTACATAAGCACGCAGTATTTCAGGAGCAGACTGCATTACGCAAAATACTAGTAGTTCTAATTATCTTCTTTATTAATGGCTGTTCAACTTTGTATTTTAAAGTACGAAAATATTACATTCTTAATTCATTCACAGATTTCTTTTCCCCAAAGCATTTTGGCAATGAAGTTGCTCCTTATCACTTTCTTGACTTTCAATGCTGGGGCTGTAGCCATCCTTCCTGCATTACATAATGAACATTTTTCTTAAAACTATTATTAGAATCAGTTCCGTTTGCTACCATTACTTGATGTCATCAAAACCAGGATCAATCTTTTTTCTCTTTGTCTCAGTAATAGGAGTCTTTTAGACACAAATACAATGCAATGCAGAGCAAAGAATGTTTCATCTTTACACATCATGGGATCACAATGAATGCAGCATTCACCTCGTGTATCAATAGAGTCTGCTGCTGTATGCCTGGCAAGAAAAGGTGCATATATCAATATGTGCCATATGAAACCAAGCCATGCAAATTAGTGACCTCCAAAAGCTACAAGCAGCTTCCAGGTTTAATTGTGTGCCATGTGTATTTGCATACATGGGAATATAAGCAGGAGCCCACATCTGAATAATGTAAAATCTTCTGATGCAAAGACTCAGAGTTCTAGCTCACCAATGTGATCAACTCAAAGTGTGTAAATCACCTATTTGCAGTATTGTGTATGGAAAAATTMAAATACTGATGTTGACCTTGATCTTGGTGTGTATTTATATTTGAAAGCCTTAACTAGAAAAAAACAGTTACTTAGCATGGCCACATATTTGGGCACACTAAATTGGACAGGTGCTCTGTCACACAGCTTTCAAGTTTAAGCTGCAAAAAGCTAGCAATAAAAGCAGTCAAATAAAGGTCCATTCATGCTGCAGAAAATGTAGAGAAATGCACAACATAAAACGCACCATATATATAATGCACAATAATCATCTTCTTGTCACACTTTTGAGGTCACTCATACCATAATATGCAGGCATTTTATTACAGTGCCTTCCAGGCATGTGATGCTTCTCTGTGGCTAGCTGGATAATTTACCTGTGTCATTCAGGGGAAGGGGAAATGATCACTTTTACTATTTATCAAACCACAGCGAAGCACGCTCCCCGGCTCCCTGTTTACGCAGCCGAACACGAGAGCACCATCCAGCAGCGCTCCCCTTTCCCCGGGCGCATTCGCGGCTGACCCCTCGGGAAGGGAAAGGGGAGAGGTGCRCGGACGCGAACGGGCGCCGAGACAGCGCTGGCGTTGGAGCACCGTCAATTACAGATGACAAGGCATGGGTTAAGCATCGAGCTTAAGAAAGACGCCCGGGCGAGGCCGCGCCGCGGGGTTATCTTCCCCGGCGCGGCCGCGGAGGATACGCGGGCACCGCAGGCCTCCGCATACCCTCCCCCCAAAACCAAAACAAAACAAGTAACACCTCCTCTCCCCCTCCCCCCCCCACACGGGCACAAACACTGATTTTTCCCCATTATTGCTGCGCACCCGCTGCGCGTTTCCCCGGCGGCCGCCGCGGAGGGGCGGCCCGAAGCCCTCCCCTCCCCCGCGCGCCCTGCGCGCTGCGCTCCGCGCTCCCTCCCCATCCACCCGCGCTCCCCCATCCCCGCGCTTCCCCATCCCCGCGCATCCCCCGCCCGTCCGCGCGCGCGGCGGCGGCGGCGGCGGGAGCGACGCGGGCGGCGGCCAATGCGGGGGCCGCGCTGCGGAGCCACCGCCCCCGGCTGCGCGGGCCAATGCGGAGCGGCGGAGGGGGGCGCAGCGCCGCTCGCGCCCTCCCCCCGGGCTGCTCGAGAGTTATATCAAGAATTTCAGTTCAGCGGCAGAGCGAGAGCGTGCGGGAGGTTGGGAGGGAGGAGAGCTGGGCGAGCGCTGCCGCTTCCTCCCATCACTGAAGCAATAGCCTATTAGGATTTTTATTTATTTATTTTATTTTTTTTCCTTCTTTTTCTTGGGCCGCTGTCACCCCCAGAAAGAAAAGAGAAGCACCGCCAGCCCAACTCTGACATTTCCAGTAAGAACTTGCAGACTTAAGGCAGCTGCCTCTGCGCTGCTGAGAAGGGGATGGGAATGGTGTGCAGTGCAGAGTGGAAAATACCCCCGATGTAAAGAAGTGCACTGGATTTTTTTTTGCTCGCTGTCGTGTTTGGTGTTGTCGCGTGCACGTTAAAAGCCCCGAAGGATCGCCGCTTAATAGAGATGAAGCGTGGAGAGGATGACTGACGGCGGAACTATGAATTTGTTCCTTGGAGTTGCTAATTTGCCACCCCGAAGCAACACATATCTCAAGGAGGAAGCGTTTGGCTGCTGCTGATTTCTCCAAAACTGGTGGTTTACCAGACGCGTTGTGCTGTATCTGCCCGAACAGATCATTGCTTAGCTGCAGCAGATCGTCAAAGGTAGACTACCAACGTAAGTGCAAAGTTACCCATGCACCCGGGTGTATTTCATTTCAAAAAAGAAAGAAAGGAAAAAAAAAAAGACACGCAGGATGCTTATCTAGGGTAAAGATCGGCATTTCGGATGCAGCTGATGTTGGTGGCTAGGGCTCACCTACWCGCTGGCTCTGCATCCCTACCTGCATCACTCTGCTGGAAGTAATCACGGGCAGCAGCTACCGTGCAGCTTAATGCAGATAAGATTAGTGCTCGGGGGCTGCCCGGTGCCGACAAACTAGATGCTGAGAGCCTGGCACCCGTGTAATTCGCTGTTAGCAGAGCATGTAAGCAGAAGTCTTTCTGTTGCCTTTTTTTTCCCTTTCTTTTTTTTTCTTTTTTTTTTTTTTTTTTTTTTTTTTTTTTTTAACTTTTTTTTTTTTTTTTTTTTTTTTTTTTGTGGCAGCTGTTAATAACATTCTGGGGGGAGACCAGTGTCAATGGTGAAAGGCTGTACCTTTTTTTTTTTCCTCCTCCTATGATCAGAAAATGTATCTCCCCCCCCCACTCCCCTTCTGTAAACATACTGGCTGCTCCTAAGTTACATTTGGATGCCCCCAGACCCCCATTAGCTAAAAAAAGCAAAGTTGAAGGTTTTAAGCAGAAGGGGAAATATCCAGCATCTGGGGGGGAAATTTTGAGCTGAGAGTATGAAAAACTGTAAGTCCTGTTATTGTCTTGTCAGTTAATAGGGATGTGAAGTAGCCAGTGACGACTGCTGCAGCAGCAGCATGTCCGGGTGGTTATTTCCCAGTATGAGAGCAACAGAGGGGCATGCAAGACACAAGGAGCAAGATCTGGGTAACAAGAGCAACAAAACACATATGGAAGCAAACAACAAATTACATTTGGCAGCTGACATAGCAGTTAGCACTGAAGCCAGAAGAAGTACAGGAAGGTTTTTCACTTGCGCCAAATGACTGGGTGGAGGAAGGTGGAGGGAGGAATGCACATTATGGATTACACGGTGTACTGAGAAATTATTCAGAAAGTATGTGTCGAAACTGTAGCTGCCCTTAATCCTGCAAGTAGTTATTTCCATTCCTGCTCTGTGCAAATGCAGTCAACGGGATATTGGTTCATTCATCYGGGGGGATTGCTAGCGAAAGGGAGCAATAAGAAAATGTACTGCTGAAAGTGTGCATTGCAAAAACAAGTAGTAGTTGGGAATTATAGATGTGTTGTACCTTAGAGAGAAAAAAAAAAAAAAAAACCAATAATGGTGTTCTGTATGGTTATGTTGACAGTGCTGTCTCCAAATAAGAAATGAGATGTAATRCATCCTGCAGCCCATGCATGCTTCCTCTTGCAAATCGCGCATCATTCCTCTGTGGAAACCTTTAAGTCCTAAAATCTGGGAAAAGAGTATAAAAACATTATCATGGACCTGAGGGATTTTTACCTTTTGGCTGCTCTGATTGCCTGTTTAAGGCTGGATTCTGCTATAGCTCAAGAACTTATTTACACTATTAGAGAGGAGCTGCCTGAAAATGTACCCATAGGAAACATACCAAAGGATCTGAACATTTCTCATATCAATGCTGCCACGGGGACCAGTGCCAGCCTTGTCTACAGACTTGTTTCTAAAGCAGGGGATGCCCCTCTGGTCAAAGTGTCCAGTACCACCGGGGAGATCTTCACGACGTCTAACAGAATAGACAGAGAAAAACTCTGTGCTGGAGCTGCTTACGCTGAAGAAAATGAGTGTTTCTTTGAACTCGAAGTGGTGATTCTCCCCAATGACTTTTTTAGGCTGATCAAAATAAAAATTATTGTAAAGGATACTAATGACAACGCACCCATGTTTCCATCGCCTGTCATCAATATCTCCATACCAGAAAACACTCTGATCAACAGCCGCTTTCCAATCCCATCAGCCACAGATCCTGACACAGGTTTCAATGGCGTGCAGCATTATGAGCTGTTAAATGGACAGAGTGTCTTTGGACTGGATATCGTAGAGACTCCAGAAGGCGAGAAATGGCCTCAACTGATTGTGCAGCAGAACTTGGATAGAGAGCAAAAGGACACCTATGTGATGAAAATCAAAGTGGAGGATGGAGGTACCCCCCAGAAATCCAGCACTGCCATCCTGCAAGTCACAGTAAGTGATGTCAATGATAATAGGCCAGTTTTTAAAGAGAGTCAAGTAGAGGTTCATATACCAGAGAATGCCCCTGTAGGCACTTCTGTAATTCAGCTTCATGCTACAGATGCAGACATAGGAAGCAATGCAGAAATCAGATATATTTTTGGTGCCCAAGTTGCCCCTGCAACCAAAAGATTTTTTGCTTTAAACAACACCACAGGGCTGATTACAGTTCAGAGGTCCTTAGATCGGGAAGAGACTGCTATTCACAAGGTGACAGTGCTGGCTAGTGATGGTAGCTCCACTCCGGCTCGGGCAACGGTTACCATCAATGTCACTGATGTAAACGATAATCCTCCTAACATAGACCTCAGGTACATAATAAGTCCCATCAATGGCACAGTGTACTTATCTGAGAAAGATCCTATCAATACAAAGATTGCTCTAATTACAGTTTCAGATAAGGACACTGATGTGAATGGCAAAGTAATCTGTTTCATTGAGAGAGAGGTCCCCTTTCACTTGAAGGCAGTTTACGACAACCAGTATTTGTTAGAGACTTCTTCCTTGTTGGACTATGAGGGCACCAAAGAATTCAGCTTTAAAATTGTCGCCTCTGATTCTGGCAAGCCCAGTTTGAACCAGACTGCCCTGGTAAGAGTTAAACTGGAGGATGAAAATGACAACCCTCCGATTTTCAGCCAGCCTGTAATTGAGCTGTCAGTTTCTGAAAACAACCGCCGTGGTCTATACTTAACAACTATTAGTGCCACAGATGAAGACAGTGGGAAAAATGCAGACATTGTTTATCAGCTTGGCCCTAATGCCTCCTTTTTTGATCTGGATCGAAAGACGGGAGTTTTGACAGCCTCCAGAGTTTTTGACAGAGAAGAACAAGAGCGGTTCATTTTCACCGTTACAGCCAGGGACAACGGCACCCCTCCTCTGCAGAGTCAAGCAGCTGTGATTGTTACTGTCTTGGATGAAAATGACAACAGTCCCAAGTTTACTCATAATCACTTCCAATTTTTTGTGTCGGAGAACTTGCCAAAGTATAGCACCGTGGGCGTCATAACGGTGACTGATGCAGATGCTGGGGAAAATAAAGCGGTGGCTCTTTCCATCCTCAATGACAATGAAAACTTTGTGCTGGATCCTTTCTCTGGAGTTATAAAGTCCAACGTTTCTTTTGACCGAGAACAGCAGAGCTCCTACACCTTTGATGTCAAGGCCGTGGATGGAGGACAACCACCTCGCTCTTCTACAGCGAAAGTCACAATAAATGTCATGGATGTTAATGATAACAGTCCTGTTGTCATCTACCCACCCTCCAATACTTCTTTTAAGCTAGTGCCACTTTCAGCAATTCCAGGATCGGTTGTAGCAGAAGTGTTTGCTGTGGATATAGACACTGGAATGAATGCCGAACTGAAGTATACGATTGTAAGTGGAAATAACAAAGGTTTGTTTCGTATTGACCCTGTGACAGGTAATATCACTCTGGAAGAGAAACCAACTCCTAATGATGTAGGGCTGCATCGTTTAGTGGTCAACATAAGTGATCTGGGTTATCCCAAATCCTTGCATACCCTTGTGCTGGTATTTTTGTATGTAAATGATACTGCTGGAAATGCCTCTTACATTTACGACTTGATACGCAGGACTATGGAAACACCTCTGGACCGGAACATCGGGGACAGTAGCCAGCCCTACCAAAATGAGGACTATCTGACGATCATGATTGCTATTGTGGCAGGTGCTATGGTTGTCATAGTAGTGATATTTGTCACAGTTCTTGTCCGCTGTCGCCATGCATCCAGGTTCAAAGCAGCCCAGAGGAGCAAGCAGGGTGCTGAGTGGATGTCTCCCAATCAGGAGAACAAGCAAAACAAGAAAAAGAAAAGGAAGAAAAGGAAATCTCCAAAGAGTTCCCTTTTGAACTTTGTGACCATTGAGGAGTCCAAACCTGATGATGCAGTTCATGAACCTATCAACGGGACAATAAGCCTTCCAGCGGAGCTGGAGGAGCAAAGTATAGGAAGATTTGACTGGGGCACAGCACCGCCAACAACCTTTAAGCCTAACAGTCCTGATCTTGCCAAGCATTACAAGTCTGCCTCTCCACAGTCTGCTTTTCATCTCAAACCTGACACTCCAGTTTCAGTAAAAAAGCACCATGTGATTCAGGAACTCCCGTTGGACAACACCTTTGTTGGTGGTTGTGACACCCTTTCCAAACGCTCTTCCACTAGTTCAGATCACTTCAGTGCCTCAGAGTGCAGCTCCCAAGGAGGCTTCAAGACAAAGGGCCCCTTACACACCAGACAGGTAAACGAGCACTTTTACTGGTCTATAAGTACTGCATACAAGTGCCCCGTCAACCAGTATTAAAGTGCCAGTATGTTTGTGTTTAAGTCTGATTTTAGCTTAGTTATACATACTACGGGGGGAAAAAAAAAAAAAAAAAAAAAAAAAAAAAAAAAAAAAAAAAAAAAAAAAAAAAAAAAAAAAAAAAAAAAAAAGTAAAATTAAAAAAAAACAAACTCTTTGCCCCTTCATTATTTACTTGGGGCTCAACCATGCATTTGCAAAATGCCTCTGATACTTCATATTTTAAAGAATACTGATTGCTAAAGGCTGTATGCAGTTGTACACATGCACAGATGTGTATTAAAAAAAAAAAAAACTTTTTTTTTCTCCCCAGTATTTGACTGTCCAAATGTAAAAGTTGTTGAAGAAGAAAATCTGTTTCCTTATATGCCAAATTTAACTCAGAAAAACTGACTGTTTCAAGATTAAAAAGATATGTACATTCAATTTCAAATTTCAAAGTGAGTTGGCTTCAGTTTCTCTTGTGGTTCAAACTGATTTGGAACATTCTTAAGTTACTGTTGCTAAAGGGGTTAATTCTTTCCCCAGTAAAGACAGCAGAATTTCCAAGCTACTTTATCTGTGAAGCAGGTSGTTTGTTGGTAGGATATAACTAAGCCATATGGAAGTCTTCCTCTGTTTTGAGTTCAGATGATTTTGTTGTAATAGATTAACGTGGGTATTTCATAGAGAGTTTGTTGCATATTTAAAAAATGGCCAAAACATACTGTCGAAAGGAATGCGTTCTCTGAATACATCTGAATTATGCAGAAAAAATCAGCCCATTGTAAATATTTTCTCATCTTAGTAATGCATAAGTGATCTGTCATATCTCATTTTAAACTGTGAAATACACCATATGAAGAGGGATTAGGAGTCTGAGAAACTCATATTTCAACCAAATCMAGCATTAGTTTTTTCTTAGGTCTAATAATTCCTTGCTAATAAAGATTTAAATGCAGCGCTGTCTAATTTATTTTATTGGTGCTTGTCTTCTGCCACTAAATTAGAATGTCAATATAGCCTGTAGATGGCACTAAGGTACTACGTGGATTGCGCTGGCCAGATGCCAGTCCTGCAGTAGATAGGAAAAGGGGGGAGGGAAGGATCAAGCTGATATTACAGCCAAAGAACCTTTTATTTAATGATAGTTGCACTGGAGTGGCCAGTAGTTAAGATTGTGCGTTTGCAAAGGAACTGTCTTAGCTCTTAGCCTTTACTGCACCAACTTCTTAGGTGTTGGCGATCACGTTTGTATTCCTGCTGGCATTGTAGCCTCCAAGTTATGGTGATTTGTCTGAATTTATTAGGGATATGAATCTCAACGAATTGAGCGAGACACATTTAACTTGTCTTTGCAAAAAGATTTTGACAGTAGCCAAGTTTAGGATAAAGTCATTCTCCCGCTGCTGCATTAGCCTTATCTAAGATGAATGTGATGTTCCCAGAACTGTGTCTTGACTTTGGGTGTCTGTAAGGTGTCATGCTAACAAGATATTGAGAATAAAACAAGCACTTTTGAGGCAGGCCTGCTAAACATAGCTGCTCTAAAGCTACTCATACTTAAAACGAGACACCAAAAACATCTTAGAAAAATCTCACAAAACCTTAACCTTTCAAAGGACTTTAAAGCACGGTAAACTCTCGGAACAGTGTTCGGGCTGTTATGCGGTACCATATACATACTGTCAGTGTAACTTAAAAAACATAGCTATTTTTTCCAAAAAAAAAAAAAAAAAAGAAATATGGAAGAGCTCTGGATAATCTGTGGATCTGTGGTTATGAGGCTGAAGTTTTCATGAGAAGAATTTTCTTTGTCCATTTTAGTTACAAAATGTAACACCCTCCACTCACACACTCCTTTTCTGCTCAGAGATGTTGTTAATTTAACTTAAATTAGTTTTCCAAATTCTATTAAGAGACTCAGATTTAACACCCCCTCCCACACACACCCTCTGCCCCGGGATCCTGAGGCTGTTAAGATTAGGAAAGAGATTTACCTGACTGAATGTATCAGCTCTGCATGGTGACATTGAATATGAGAAGAGAAAAGGACACACAACATTTTCAGACTCACCTGTGTTCATTTCATTAAATAGACTGGCTTCATCTTAATAATAGCCTCAGTCTATTTATAGTGTTATATATGGACCTGATTCAAATTCCATTTGAGTTTTATTAAGTCTTTTTGATGTTAGTGGATACTCAGGTATGATTTGGTTCATTCCATGCAAAAGCTGCAATGTAAGTGAAAATGCAACTCTCTTGGAGACAATTATTTAAATTGATCTTGCATATTTTTAGTGTGTGGGGAAAGAGAAAGTGGCCTTTTTTTTTAATAAAAAACAAAGTTATAGGAAGTAAGCTTTTTACATCCACTTGTCGCTTTGGGCTGGAGGAGTGCAGCCAGCAATGTTAGTAATTATTAGCAGTCTTGGTATTACTCTGTCTGCAATTCCTGAATTTAGGATGCATTTTGGCTAATATTCCATTGACAATGGAATTAAATATACTTTCATAAGTCTAAATTAAATATACTTTCATATGGATCCAGCATATTATAGAGGATGACAAGTGTTCAATCTCAAGCTTTTACAGAATGGTAGGATATAAGTCACAGTCTATGAAGAACTTCTTTATGAAGATATGTTTAATTCTGTGTCATTGTATTGCTTTCTTGAGGTTTAAAATGATTAATTTCTCACAGACTATGAGCGTACAGAATTCACCTATACCTTCAGCAAGTTTTTTTTTTATATGGTTTGGAAAGGATATGGGAATTAGTTTGGAGAATGTTAAGATAGGGGAAGAAGAAATAAAAGTTTTATATGTATCTAAGAAATATTATCAAATCCCATTTTTACTTACTTTTTTTTTTCTGTTTAAGCAAAATATGCATACAATATATACTACAGGTAAATCAAACCTAAACCATGAGCTAAGACCCAAGTCCACTACTGGGCTTTAGCTAAGGAAAAAAACATTACTGTGAATGAGAGTTTGACCCTAGAAATCTGTTAGAAATGGATCTTAAGTAAGAAATCTTTTAGAATTCAAAAACAGATGATTGTTCGATATAAAATTCTTAGTTTTTTTCTTTTTTTTCCTAGGCAATTTCTGTGCAATTGTCAATAAATGCAGTGGAAGTTCTGTGGTTAAATCCTCACATATCATTTTGAATTGCAGTTTGATGTTTCAGAAGTACCCAGTCTAAAAACCAAAGCCTTCTTCAAGTGCCTATGTTGCAGAAAACCTGGTAGATGCTCTGAGAAGAGCATTTTTGAATACTTGAACTTGGGATTGTTCTAAATGCTAATTAACATAATTAGGAGTATGGAAAGGATGTTACACAGCACCAGCTCATATAGCTAAGCTTCCAAAATCAGTATTATGACTCATAAAGAATACTGAAATCTATGCAGGCTTCTCAATCAGTGTTSTTTTCAGTATTTGATTGAACTTTAAAATGAGCTTCAAATTTAGTAAGTCACTACACCAAACAACTACATAGAAATATAGCAGAAGACAACATGTTGTATTCTTCTGCATGAAAGACCTTTTATAAAAAGCAAATAAACAAACAAAAAACTCCTACTCACTGATGCTAGATTAACAATAGATTAAATAATAAGGGTAAATGCAGCCAATTTACCATGGTTATTCCAGTTTTATATTATAAAAATTTCATTTAAACAGATTTGAAGTACAGCAGTCACAAATAACACAGGTCTGAAAATACTTATCAGTATGGGTTACGAGCAAAATCTTCAGGCTGCATTCCTAATCAGATAGCATTTAGGCATGTGCTTAACTTTCGATTAAAGTCAATGGGACAGAAGTTCATCTTTAAAGTCCAAATGACTTTAAATGCTTCCTTCAATAAAGATAGCCGTAAGCACATTTTAAGCACTTTCCTGTATCAAGATGGTAATTTATTAATCCTGGCAATGTGCACAGTTCTAGCAGATTCAGGAAAGCTAAATATATGATAGCACTGTTCCTTTATTTCCGTGCTCTGATGATAGAAAGTAAGGATTTAGGGCTTGATTGACACATTAAAAACATTCCATCCTAAAGATACATTTCTAGTCATATAGTCAATAATATAAACTCTTTCTTTCAATCAATGGACTTCTTGCCGGATTGAGGAATGAGTAGCCAGGTTCCCACTGAGCAGTGCAGATCTCTTACACTTTTGGTGGCAAATGCAATTGATGTAGCCTTACTCTGAACATTTAAATTTACCACTTTAGGATTTATGTAAGGAAAAAGGAAAGTTGAAAACACTAATGACTCTGACATATCGGAAGTGGCAATTCCCTGTGCCACATGCTCTAGGTGTGCCTGCTTGAGCAGGAAGGTTGGACTAGATGATCTGTAGAGGTCCCTTCCAACCTTAAATATTCTGAAATATTCTGAAATATTCTGAAATTTCAAGGTGTATAAGATGATGGGAATCTGCATTAGAATAACAGTGCAGAACCTAAGTCACCTGCAAATATTAAAATTCTGTAACAATAGCATTCCATAATTCTGTATGTGATAATATCTTTAGTGACACTATTTTACAACTTAGAGGAAAAAACACAATTCTATTTTTTTTCCTTGTTATATATATTAGCACRGGTATTAGTCTTGTTTGAGGACCAATGGAAAATGTCTGCATGTGAAATTCAAGTTTAGAGTTATTAGTATATATATGTATACTAAAATATTAGAAATGCTAAAAACTGTTCAGTATATTTTTAATATCCTTGTATAACTGAAAAAAACAGGTTAACAGTTTTTGCTCAGCTCTCTAAAAAGAAAATTCCTCTTTGAGCTGAGATCAAGCATGGAAAATTTCAGCTGAAAAGAAGAATTTTTCACAAAATAAAGAGCATGTGAAAACTGGGAGTTATAATGGAAATCTGAACATAACCTTAAGCTATAATGCCATTTTTGATAGTGACAGTAGAAATGCTAAACTAGAATAGGGGACATTTTTTTTGTATATGGCTACACACAGTAAAAGCTTAGAAAGCTTTCATTTTCTTAAATCAGTTTCCCATGCAAAAGATTTTTTTTCTGAATCTCCGGGATTGTTTCTGTCCTGACTGTGCAAAGCCGAAGTTTCGCAAATGCTAATATGTTTGTGCCGCACCTGGGACAGAGAATTGGATCCTGAGACTTTAATACTATGGGAATTCTGTGATAATGTTCTTTTGTATATGGGAACAGGGAAGGATCTTTCTAGTTTCCATTTCAGATTTTCACTTCCAAACCATCTATTCTAGCACAGCAAAACCATATCAGCCACCCTTTTTTGACAGCAATTTTATTGTAGCTAGAGGCTTACAGTAAGCTGTTTATTGCTGTTTCCTAACTCAGTTGACAGCATTTGGGGAATTAATTTTCTTGCCCCTGATGTGCTTTCTTGGGTATAAACAACAGATGTTAAAGATATGAAAACTGTGACCTATTTACATTCAGCAACTCTTTAAGTATACAGTTTACCTGTCTGAAGTTTGTATTTCAAATTCTAGGACAATTGCTTCATCATATCTAGAATTCTCATTTTTACAATACAACTGTTTACTTAGTTCCGAGAAATAGACTGCATACTACATTGAAGGAAAAACACATAATATGTAGTGGACCAATCCTCATCTGTGCAGATCCAGCACAGGACTAGTTGAGTTCAAGTTTCATTTATTTTAAAAGTTGCTGTAGCTTCTTGCTCCAGGACCTATTTGCACATAGTATACAGAACATAACTGACCCAAAAGATTTAACATGTTCTATAAGATCTAGCAGAAATTATAGATAATAGCTGCAATTTTACTGTCACTTTCTCATTCGAAATATCACAGTGGTCTTTAAAGTATATATTCAGAAGTTTCTTCGGTTGCTGCTCAGGCACTGCCATTTCACATGCATTGTGTAATGTTGGTGTTGACTCCATTATCAGTTCTTAAGAAAAAAAAATACATATATTACTTTTTCCTTCTTTTATCACTGCTTTGACTTTACAGCCTATCGTAGAAGGTATGTAAAATGCTTTATCCCAGTAGTCTGTTGTAGGTATTTAGTCAATTCATTTCTGGCTTACATGAGATAGCAGTCCACTGACTGGAAGAAGATTTTTTTTTTCCAAGCTGCAGATAAGAAAAGAATTTATGCTATCACATTTTCCTGAGATATGGCTATTAAAAAACTTCAGGAGCATCTTTTCTTTTATTTGAATTGGTGTCTCTTAGCAAGACATTTACAGCATAACTTTTAGCATTGTACCTAATTGAGCTTTTAATTTTGTCTAGACACAAAATCTTAAATTACCGTCATTATTTCCTTTTTTTAATATAATTAAAGTATCATATAAAATAGCTCCTTCTAATATAGTTGCAATAATTTTCATTTTTGTTATAACGGATTGTGTTCCAGTGAGCTATAAAGTCTCTCTGGCAACAGAAATAGCCATTATTGACAAAAGAACCTTAAACAGGTATAATTTTCACACCGTTTTGGTTGTGCTATTACCAAAACTTATAAATAAATAAATAAAATTGTTCTGCAAAACATTCTTGCAGTGATACAAAATCACATGCAGCTTATTCCTTTAAGCTCAATGTTCAGGGAACTATTTGGTTCATTATAACTTTTATATTAACTACATACTTGTCAAACTAAAAAAGAAAAAATGCAATTTCAGATCTTGCAAAGATTTGGCCTGTTCTCTTATTTCAGTTTTCTTAGTGGTATGAATTATGAGTGCTGATAAGGAGGTGCTTACAAATCTGATTTGTAGTCACACTGAGATTTCTAAAGTGTAGTAGTGTCTGAAGTTTTGCTTTAATTTTTCTTCATTTTTTTTAACTTTTGCAACTAATGAGTTGTGTGTGAGATTTGTTTTAAATTCTTGGCTTAGATTCTCCAACATCTTCTATTACACAGTTAGTTTGAATAGTCATTTACCTATTAGTAGGAGATTATCCAGAATTTACTCCAGTTGGCATGCAAATTCTGTAGTTACCTATGCATTAATATTGTAGTTTGGCAATTTCTTTTTCAAAATACTATACTTTTTTATCACAAATATGAAAATTATCCTGGAGTACGCACACATACTCCAACAAGAAGAATACAGAGAGCCTCTTCTTACCATTACAGTTCAAAATTTGAAGCCAAATCCAAAATAGTAAATCTGGTAATTCATGCCATCTGCAGCTCTTGTTATTCTTTTGAACATCAGTAAGATAACACTGATTTCTTAATCAGTTTTCTTAATTGTTCCATAAAAGTTGTTTGTACAATATTTTATATTAGAGTGAATTAGTTTTAGCCTATGCCTTATATGCTTATATAGCCTTCAGAGCACCAAACATCCTAAGAGGGAGTCCGTGTTTCAGTTGTGAATGGTTTCTACCACTCCCATAGCTTCTCTTTGCTTGGCATCTCACAGTAATTTCTCTTTCCTATGCAGAGTGAAATCCAAAGGGGGATTATATTTGGTCTGTGGTTTTAGCAGGTTTCCACTTAGTGGTTTGGCTTTTGTGAATGCTGTTTTCATGTCAACCCACTCCTTGCAATACTTAATGTATATACTTAAATATTATATGCTTCAGGTGCACAACTTCTGTTTGTGGATTTGGCCTAAATTCTGCAGAAGTTATTCACAAAAATAGGCTATTTCTTCTGTATGATTTTCAACAACATACTAACTGGTAGGATCTGCTTGTAAACTACCTGATTTCTTTTGATATTATGATGGGATTCATCTGTCTAACTTCTAATTGTACACAAAAGCCATGATGCTCCACTGGGTTCACAGTTTATTATATCCTGAAGAAAATATGCTTGTTAAAACCAGTTGGCAAGGTTGCTGGATAGAACTGTGTGAAATGTATCCTGCACATAATTACAACTGACCAGTGTGATCTAGTCCAGATTTCTCAAGAAAGTCAATAGAAAGGCTTAAGAAAAAGGATTTCTATAGGAAACATTTTTTTTTGAATAGTGTAAAGTGCACAAAAATGCATAGTGTCTATTGGGAAGGTCCACTGTAAAATATAGATCAAATCCAAAGGCTCATGAATTGACAGAATTTTTTTTTTTGACTTTTTATTAACATGTTATCAACACATTTGTACAGTTGATTTTTTTAAGAAGACAGTGCAGTGAAATGGTGTTTATTTTGGTTTGGTGCTATGCTGAATGTTTCTGTCTTTCCTCAGTGCTACATGTTCCTTGATACCTCATCCTGTGAATCCACTTTGAGTAAAGAAAAGGGAAGTTGTAGAGTTCTGATCTTTAACCTCTGTTATATCTGACCATTGGCACCATAGTGTAAAAATGCTATTTTTACTTCTCAGTTTTAGGTGTGTGTCCATATCTGTCTGAATTTTCAGTCACTTGTCAGATTGTTTCACATTTGCCATTTCAAAAATACAGGTCAAAATATCAGTGAAGTGCTAGTCTTACCAGTAACAGAATCTGAAATTGCCTTCAGTTTGTGACAACAGGGCCCTGTAACTTGGATCACAGTGAAGGCTGCAACATCCCCAGCAGCAGGAGGTAGACTTTGTACCAGGAGTAAACATCTCTAATATTTTTAACAAGTTCCAGATTAAAATAAATAAATTAAATCTGCATTTGTCTAAGGACAGTAAACCTTGCCTTTTAAAATTTAATCTTCTCTATGTACAGGAGATAGACTTTGATATTTGAGATTTCATCAGTTTTATTTCAGAAAACTGTTAGGTCTGTCAAACATTTCAGTGTGAAATGAACACCTTTTTTTTCCCCCCCTTTGCATGCTGCAAGAACACCAGATTGTCGGTCAGCAGAAATACGAAATCAGATAAGAGATAGATGATCTGCTCCTGTGATTGGCATTTTATTTTTCTGTTACAATCCCCTTTTTCTTCCTCAAGCTGCAATTAGTTAACAGTGGCAATGACTACCTTTTCTGTGAAATAGATGGATACAGCTGAGGGCCCCTATTCATAGTTTGCCCTGATCGTGTTTGTCTTGTCTTCTGCTGCCCACCTTTCTAAGAGGCTTGGTACAGTCCAAGTGGAGAAAGAAACTGCAGGTGTGAATTGCTTAAAATTAGATGAATGTGAATGTGAATGCAGGTGAATGCAGTTTAAGTATACTGTGTGGCTGAGATGTTCCTATTTTTGCTTTTCTTATGTTTTTTTTTCAATGGAATCAATACATTTCAATTAACATCACACAGGCCAAAATATTTAACTGGTGGAGTAAGGCCAGTTCTGGAGGGTCTGCATAGGCCTTCAGAGGCAAGGCACCACCAAGGCAAATGGACAGTCTAGATCTATTAACAAGTATTCACATTTCTTAACAGTTTTCATCTTTCACAACTGTTTCACTGATTACATTTTGGCTTCAAACTCTAGATTAAGAACCTGTCAAAATGCAAGGTGTTTTTCAAGAGTCAAAAACTTAATGAGCTTTTGTGATTCTGTGGTGATACCTATTACTATCTGAGTATCTCTGGATTCCACTGTCCTATCTAAGTTCTGGTCTTTTTTTTTTTTTTTTTTTTTTTTTTTTGTCTTCTTTGCTTTGCAGTTAATGAAGAAATACCCTAAGCCATCACAGCCCAGCAAGAAAGTAATGTCTTCTGAAGTATTTCAGTGTTTAAGCTTTCATTAAAAATGAAATGAGAAAAAGTTGTCATTTGGCTGATGTTTAAATACAGCTCTTTCCTTTATTAGATACTGTCACTGTCCTGCTTCTCTTTTTTATCTCCTCTTTAATTCTCTATCTATATTTATTTTTTTCAAAGCATATGTATGTAGATACTAGAAATCTGAAATTTTCTCTCCAGTTAATTACACATTTGGTGTAAGATCTGTTGTAGTACAACAAACTCAGCACTACATTGAGRTACATTGGGACTTAGAATGACGCAAATTATGGAAAATTTAATATGGAAATTATGGAAAGTTATTATGGGAAGTAAAATACATTCTAACTAGTTAGATACTTGCTTTCACTTGTTCTATTTTATTTAAAAGAACTCAGAATGAATTACAGATATTAATAAAAATTCACTGCTGCAATGCGTAAAACACATTTCTGCTATGTAGCTTGGTGACATACTAAATTTGTATTGCAAAACTGAGCTGAAGGATTGGCAGAGGAGATACTAGGACCAATTTCATAATTGTGGATCTGCAGAAATGTTAACTGGCACATCTCATTTCGGTTATAATTGGAACTGAAGGAGTACTTGCCCCCAAGTTATGTATCATAATGTGAATTATCTCTATATTAGTGGAATTTATAAGTAGTCAGGGAAACTAAAGGATGCTAGTTGCATGGTGTTGAATGCACACATTTTAATATTTAATGTTTACCAATGCATGCATTTTCATGTAATTGATATGATATAGGTGACTCATATGTGCAAAAGACCTTACTAATAGAGGAGTGTAACTTGATTCATATGGTATAGTATGAATTCATACAATATTTGTATGGATCAGGTTCTGCCAGGGCAGGTAACATTTGCATTACATTTGTATTACAAAAATACACAATAAAAAAGCCCTGTCTGTATCTTCTGCTGCTACTAGTGCTGCTGGAGTACTTTGCAAGTCTATGTAGTATCAGTTAACTTGCTGGATTTCACTAGATGTTTTTGTAGTCATGCCATACCTGCCATAAATGAAGCAAGCAGACAAAATAACTCCATAATGTATCATCTGTTTGCTTGCCTTTTTTTATAAGGGAATTGGTTGTGCATTTCTGAGAAATGGCATAGGGCACGCACAAACTGTGATAGGTGCATTGTGCCACTGAGAGTTATGATAGGAAATGATTCTGAAAACAAAGACAAAAGTATTGTAAATATTCACAAAGCAGAACATTGGAGATTGCAGTTGAGTTACTGGTTGGTGCTTCTTGAATTCAGCAATTTGCAAGGGAGATTGGGATGAAAGATGAAAACATTTATGTACCTTTACATTTCAAAATGGATAAAAGCTCAGTGTGTATGTCTGGATTTGCAGGAAACATTCATAAGTCCTTTAGTAAGAAATCTAGGAATGCTGCTGTGATATGCAGAATGCTTCTGAACTTCATGTCTGCTTATTTAAAGCAGCATGCTGAGCACTTTTCAACAGGCATGCAGTGCCTACTAAGATGCTTTAGAGATGGTGCATATGAGCTCCAGATAAAGTATTCTTGTTGCAATTCGTAATTTCTGGTTGTCATAAATATGTCACAGAAGTAATTCCTGCTTTTGTTCTTATTAAAATAGATACACAGATATATACAGATATGTACATCCATACATATCCATACATATATATACATATATAACCTCCAGTCCTGATCTCATGCTTGGCATTTTTTAACATTTTCATGTCCCAGTACTAAATAGTGGCTTAACCTAAGAATTCAATTAGCGCTGAAGTTCAGTGTCAGGAAGCCTCTAGCTACTGAAGAACATTACAGCATTTTTCCTGATATCCTCAGTAAAGATAGCTGGGGTCAGAAGAGTCCTCTGCAAGGTGTCCTGATGTTGCTGTGACTCATGTCATCTGGAATCTGATAGGGACGCTGCAGCAGCACCTTTGGTTTAGAGTCATTGGCAAAAAGCGTAACATAGAGAAGCCTTCACATTGCTTAGCATACATTATGCTATTTCTTCTGCTGGTATGAAACCAGCATCAGAACAAACTGGCAAGGTCAATTTAATTGTGACCTTCACCTAAGCACTGCCCATGAGATCACAGACCCAGCAGAGAGACCTAGCTGAAATGCCTAGAGTCTTTTTTGTGATTGCTTAAAGTTTCCATGCAACTTTTAGAAAAGAGTAAAATAAATCTATTCTAGTTTTAAAGCCTTAGACTTTTGCGGCTTGTTTTGGGTTTTCATTACTTTTATTTGTATACAGCTACACAGATAATGAGAAACCTGCAAAACCTGCAAATCATTGCATGTAACATTGCTCTGCAACTATTTACCACCTCATTAGTTTTTTCAATAGCAAAGATAAGTTAGCATTTTGTCATGAGATTTGAACTGCCACCATATCCAGCTGAAGCTTATAAGCAAGCCGGGGCATAATAACATTCACAGAGTCCATTAACTCCTGCACGAAAAGATACGGTCTTGTATGTACCCTCCCCCCCCCAAAAAAAAAAAAAAAAAGCATATGACCTCTTATACCTCTGAAGCCAATTCTTTCACATTTCCTCAAGCAAATTTTGCAGCTCTCAGAAATATTTTAAAATACAAAGGCAGAAACTTAGTCCTTTTGTTAATCTGAATAACTCGATCGACTGAGATAGAATGATCTAATTTACATTTTGACTGTGCTGTACACTCATTACTCTTTAAACAGGATGTGCCTTTTTTCATTTTTAAGGCTGTGTCTTCACTGGAAAAAAAAAGTGCTTTACATCAAGATAGGCATTGGGAAGTAGTAGTCTAAAGGTAAAATCCTTTTGGAGGCAGGGAGTGGGTATTTTATACCTTGAGGTAGGTGGTTGAGGTCAGCCCTGAACAATACCCCTGAGGTTGATCTCAACTGCCTACATACAGGTCAAACTATAGTACGTTATCATTAGCAGAATTTTATGCTGCACTGTCTATTTCAGTGTTAAATGAAGTTACACTATGTTGTAATGTAAAGGTGCCTTTGTGAAAGTATGAACTAAATTTCTAGTTATTCTGGGATATTTTACACTTCTAGAGTGATGTAAAGTACAACTTTACTGTAATTACATATATATGTATATGCATACAAACACATAATACTATATATAAGAAAGAATCATACAGCTAGGGCTGATGTGAACTAAACTCATTTCTGGATTTTTACAATTATCCCTGTTGATACTAACATCATTGCCTCTAAAAGTTCTTGCCAGGCTTGCAGTACCATCAGTTATAATTCTAATGCATTTTTCTTATATACTTTATTACTGGTGTCACCCTTCTACCAATGATGCGTGATTACATCCATAACAGTAGCTTCATATAATGAATATAATTCAGTCAGCCCCCCAAAACTGGAGTAATAGGAAGCATCAAAATCAAACATTAATTTAACATAGGCTATTACATTGTGATGGGGATGATATAGCTGTGCCTGTATTTAATTCTTACTGCAGCAAAGCACAGTATTTTATAGAAGCATGATGAGAATAAAATATGTCTTTCACTATTTACTCAATCTCAACAATAAATAATAGGAGGAAAGGACACTTCCTTTCCAACTGAGGTAAGCAATTCAAAGCATAAGATGGCTTCTTGACCCAATTTTTCTGTACTTCAGTATAAATCTACCTGTTACTAGCTCTTTTAAGTTTGCCTCTCTTTCTTTTTGAAAGTTTGAATTACTATCAACTGAAAGATACTATTCCTTTAAAACAGCCTTAATGCGTGCTGTTTATTCAAAGCTACCTGAATAAAGATTTGTTTTCACAGAATCACAGAACGGTTGAGGTTGGAAGGGACCTCTAGAGATTATATAATCCAACCTCCCTGTTCCGGCGGGGACACCTAGACCACGAGGCATAGGGTGGCATCCGGGCAGTTTTGATGATCTCCAGAGAAGGAGGCCCATAACCTCCTGGGCAGCCTGTTCCTGAGCTCTGTCACACTCACAGGAAAGAAGTTCTTCCTCATGTGGAGATGGAACTTCCTGTATTTCAACTTTTACCCATTACACTTTGTCCACCACCACCAAAGAAAAGAGTTTAGCTCCCTCCTCCCTACATTCTCCCCTCAGGCACACATATTATACATACTGATAGTATACATACTGATCAGATCTCCTCTCAGTCTTCTCTAGATGAAACTGATTCAGCTTGCTTAGTCTTTTCTGATAAGATAGATGCTTCAGTCCCTTAATCATCTTTATTGCTCTAGACTAGACCATCTCTAGAAGCTCCACATCCTTCTTGCCCTGGGGAGCCCAGAACTGCACACAGTACTCCTGATGCAGCCTCACCAGAGCAGAGTAGAGGGGCAGGATCACCTACCTCGATATGCTGGCAACACTCCTTGTTTTATACCTTTTGCTCCTGCTTTTATTTTTTTTTCTCTCTCTTATGTGTCTTAAAATATTCCTGTACGTATGTCTTCTCTCTTTGTATTTGATCTAAAGTCGGTGACTTTTTTTTTGTACTTTCTTCTTCTGAATGTTTTAGATAATTTGCCTGCTTCTTATCTTACATAGATGCTCCACTCATTTAAGGATCCCTTTCTTTTAAATACCTTTTTCATTTTTTTTAAATATACACTGACCTGCAAGAGAGCGTATCTGCTTCACAGTCAGTAGTTACTCAGCAGGAGACATTTCCCACTCACATAAGATACCTGCTGGCTGCTGCTTCCAATTACGCCATATGCTGGAGAGCAGAGCTGTTGAATTACTAGAGTCAATGTTATAATCAAACTAGTTAAAAAGCACTAGCTTTTAGGACACACTAGCAGTATTTCATAAAGGGTCCTGGACATTGTCTGATTTTTGCCATGAACAAAATACTGATGAGTCCTGCTTCGTTGCTTCTTCAGATGGCAAAAAGCTAGATCTACATTCATTATATTGTAAAATCACAACCTTCCAGATCTTGCTGAATCTGCCCTATAGCTATTTATCACATGATTGTAGGCAATGAAAATAACATTTTTCCTTCTACTAGGAATATGTTGCTAACCTTGAGGCAAGATAGTGCATAATTTTTATGTGTGCCTAGGCTTGCTGTTATATATAGACTGTTTTGAGATGAATCAGTGTTATCATTTCCCAGAATTTAGTTCTCATGTTTTACCAGAGCCAAGGAGATTTCATATACTTAGGCTCTTGGCTGCGACAATGACCAGGGATCCCAAGTCTGAGTCACATTTACACTAATGCCACTTTATAGTCATGGAAAAAGGCCAAGAAAATGTTAATATCATTTGCTCCTGAGTATTTTTTTTTTTTCTGAGTTTAGAGCTGCCTGTAGTAATCTTGGTATAAAGGCTGACAGGGTCTGCCCAGTTCTTACTTCACAGCTATTCATTTTATATTTAGAAAATTACAGCCATTTCACTGGTATTTTTCACTTAGATTTTGCATCTAATCAAGATCTGAATCTGAATCCTCATGTCTGTGCAATAAGCTTTCCTTCTTTTTCCTTTCCCAAAACAGCAGTCAATTTGAAATGAAGTGCTCTCTAAAAGTCTTTATTCTTTCTTGCTGTACACATCCCTCTTGGAGATTTCTTGAGTAATCTCTTCTTTTTTAATATGAAGCATTAATTCACTTTAAATAGCAAGAACTGGGAAACCTTGGACTCTGTCCCTCTCCACAATTAAATTTTTAAAGAGCAAATTGCCTATCTACTGCTTTCCCAAGCATAGCTCTAGTACAATATTATACCCAATATATAGTTTGACTTCTCAATTTAGTTCAGTTTGTCATAGCTATTGTATATATCAAAGCTGAAATCCTGCTGATAAAGGGCATGGTAGATTTAGACAAACTAAAAATACATGTTTAAGTGGTATGATTCATGGGGTTACCTGCAATTAATAGTTTTAAATATCTTATGTAATATATATATTTTCTTTCATGGCTCACTTTTGCACTACTTATGCATATAGACAGCATTTATTAGACACTGTCTAGTGCTAAACTTTTCTGGGATGCAATTTCCAATCTGCATTTGTTCACTTTGGATTTTAACATGTTTGTGACACTTAAAATCTTAAGAAAATCAAGAAAACGTGAAATTTATAGAAAAATTCTAAGGCATATGCAAACTAGTTACACCATTTTAAGGAATAAAATAGTTCTGTATGCAGAGATGTCAGAGTTCACTGTGTTTTGAGATTTTGAGAGAAAGCTGAAGGTTGTACTTTTTTTTTTTTTTTTTTTTTTAAACTTTCATCTGTTTCTTTTGCAAAAACATGTGCTGTTACAAAATAGATGCCCTTACTTTCTAACTGGTCAGTCCAGGTAGTTAAACCAGTGGTAGTTAAACCAGTGAGAACCATGATGTGAAATCCAGTACCACTGGAGCTTTAGCTTTAGCTTTATCTTCTGACTTGCTGGGGGTTTTGGTGGGGGTGGATATTGGTGGATTTCTTGTTGATTTAAGCTTGGTAAATGTCTGAATGTAAGAAGCTTGGATTTACAAACTGTTGTGGWTTGGTGATATATCTCAGAATATGGATATGAAAACAATAGTTCACTTTTGAAGATTTTGCTGAGGCAAAAAATATCAAGATAGAATCTGCAGAAAATACCTGGGCAAAATTCCCATTTGTTTTATATAAAATTTTGTCTGATTAAGACCTGTTTTCCCCTTATCTCCAAATTTCTCAAATAAGACTGTGTTGACTCTGATCCAGTAAAGTAGAGCAAGCTTCTTAATCTGGCACATTGAATAAAAGCTCAGCTGGGAAAGGAGTGCAGTATTTTGTCTTTGCATTTCAATTGAGTTGCAACTTATTATTTTAAGCTTAAGCTGTGATAATCATCTCCTAGCAATGTAACATTCGCAGTCAGGTGAGAGATCATTGGATTGAATACAAGGATATGATGGGACACATCTTTTCTGCTAATGAAAATACAAATACGACCCTCATCCTTCCTTATTCAATTCCTTCAAGTCAGGGAGTTCTGACTTGCAGCATTCCTGCTGTTTGAGCAGTGGACATTTCCTTTCACACAGACAGCACATTATGCTACTTTGCATGCTGGGCAAAAGCCCATTTGAGAAGAGTTGAGAGTCTAAAAGCACTTTCACTTTTGACCACATTCCTGCCTTAAAGCAAGGTGGCTAATGTTGCACAGTTTGCCACCTAGAGAGGTGTGCAGAGGGCCTTGAACATCTTCCTTAAAATTATAGCACCTAATTTGCCTCACATTTGACTTGCTTTTCTACAGTGAAATTACTCGTGTTTTATACTTGTGCAATAAGCAAGAGAGGACTTTTTATTTCTATAACAAATGAGCATTTTTTTTCCACTTGTACTGAGCCTTATGATAAATTCTTAGATCTCTGCCAAAATAATAATAAAAAAACCCACCAACTGTTCTGTAACTCTTTAAGCAATTATCACTGAAAACACATCGTGACTCAAAATGCAATAAATACATGCAACTTCAGAAAGCAAAATCTAGCCCAAATCATAAACAAATAACTGATGCAAGTACTAACAGTCCTTTTTGATGTTAATACATAYCAATTATAAAATCTAAGTATGTTGTCAGTAAACCCATAAATGTTTTAGTGCATGTTCTTACCACATGGTGAATGATGTGAGGCTGTATATAGAATGAATGCTTGTAAGCTAATTTCTCTCTAAGAAATACTGAAAATTGTAAGTTTAAAGTACAAAATTATTTCTTAAGAAGCTTACCAGAACAATATGGTGGGCTTAGCCTAAGGTCATACCAGAAGCTCCATATTCAGTTGTTCCATGAATCATCAGAAACAGACTATCAAGAGAGAGCAAGGAATAATTAATCTAACCAGTTTGCACTTTGGCATATTTGGCTGATTTCCTATTCTCAGTTATGTAGTTACTTGAAACAATACAAACAACCATTTTAATTGTGATTTTTTTTTCCTTTAGAGCAAAACTCCTGGTAGATTCAGAGGAGTTTCTCAGTGGCTTAGTTACAAAGTGCTCCTCAGAGTGAACTGGCAGGAAGAATCACGGTTTACTGCATCACCACTTGCACCAGCCTCTGCAGCCTCTGGGAATTGCCATATTTAAGAGAGCCTAGAAAAATAGATAATTTACTTCCTCCACAGCTTGCACTACTTCCCTTGAAGCCTTCTGGTCATGATTCCTGTTGATCTTTGAAGTCCATGAAGTTTTTCTGGGGCTTGGGAGCTTTCAATTTTTAGAAAATCTCTTGATGGAAATATTTCAATTCCTACTGTTTTTGCTGAGGCTGGAGGCTTATTTTTTTTCCATTTCTTCTAGGCACTTTGGCTTCTCTTCATGTTGTGTAACCAAAGTCCACATGAATATACTTCCTTTTTTCCTGTCTCCTGCCCTGACTGCATGCTCACTGTCACTCACTTTTGCTTTATTTCAGAGGAAAAAAAAAGCAAGTATTCTCACAGAGGAATCATTAAAAAGTGATCGTTAAAAATCATTAAAAGTTAAAAAGTGAATCAGAGATGAGAGCATATATAGGTCTGTACCATGTTAGAGATGTGATTTTTAACAATAGTTAAGTATATAAACTGATTTTTGATGCTTGCTTTATGGAATCTTCTAGCTATAAAACTTTTTGGTTTTTTTAAATCTTTTTATTTATCATCATACTTATCAATGAGAACTATTTTGAAGGAACAGGCATACTTTCAAACACCAATAATAGAATGAATATTTTTGTTACATATAGTGTTCTTTATCTATAAATTGCAAAGTGTTTTACAATAATTAAGTATCATTGCTGTTAATTCAGTAAAGGATAAATAGAGTATAAAGAAGCAACATATTAAAGATAACCAACCAAATGACTTTTGAAGCCACCGATAGTGTCTGAGACTACGCTCATTAAATACAGTGACCAYTAGGCAGAATAATTTATTTAATTAGATGTAGGATTTTGAATGTTTTTATGAAGGGAAATTTACAAATATTAAAATATGAGCATGACAGCACTACATCAACAGCTATTTGCATAGTATTGTCAGGAACAAAATATTCTGGAGACAATTCAGTAAATCAGAGTTGTCTGATTAATCAAATCAATTCTCTGTTGCAGGAATGCAAAGAGGTTATGTCTGCTGGCAATCTGATTTGAAATCAAATGTTTATGGATTAATGAACACAAGACAATTGCTTCTAAGCCTCTTTTCAAGCAAAATCTTACGTCTTTAGAAATGTGGATAAGTAGGGGATGATTAGCTAGGTCTAGCAGTACAAGTAAAAATTTATCCCCTCAAAAACACACTATTTACAGTTAAAAAAATACAAACAATTAAAAACAAGAAAAATAAAACAGCAAAATTTGCAAGTTATGTGCTGTTATTCTATTAAGATATGGTAATGTCAGCGAATTATAATCACAGTTGTATTACATTCTAATTGAATAATAAACTTCAACAGAGCATTGTCTGTTCAAATCAAATGAGGATCTATCTCACAGCCTGATTTTTAGAACATAGTAAAGGCCTCATTTTCAAGTGAGCCTTGTACTTCAATGTATCGCAAAAAAAAAAAAAATCAGTCTTCCTTGCTTAGCAGTTGTTGTTCATTACATATCTTTAAGAACTGTGAACAATATGCATATTATAAAGAAAATGTGTAATCCATTCAAGCATAAAAGACAGTTCTTCTGCTTTTATAGGAATTGACTCAGAAATAATTCAGGTACTATTTTGTGTTCCCTTTGGTCTCTTTCTTCTCTGAGAAGGCTCTCTGCTTTGGTTTGATACTAAATTAGTTATATCTAAATGSCACCTTCATTTTGCCCCCACTGAGTTTAACAGTTAATTTTCAAAGCTAGAAAAAAGAAATTCTTACTTTCATATTTTATCCTATCCCCATGGTGCAGTAGACCAGTAAGAAGCATACATTTCTTACTGAGTTAAGAGAATAGTAGCACGTCTCTGGAAAAAAAAAAAAAAAAAAAAAAAAAAAAACCACACAGGCTTTCACTCACTACATAAAAATGATCAATTAAAAATGAAAACAGCTGGAAGTGAACATATTCCTCCTGTCAAAGCTGAAAATTAAACTGCTTCTGATTTGGCTTCTCTTTCCTTTCTACAAGACAATATTCATTATTTTGCAATGACTCTTTTATTTGCTAAGGTCACAATGGTAGCATTACCTACTTTGACGTGTTTTTGGAAAACTGACTATGCATAACGTGGTCTACAAGTACCAGCACCTTCTGTGCACAAAGGTGACTGTGTCATTAAGTTCATATGGGGACAGGAATTTTACCAGACTTTTTTAGTGTTAGTAAAGGTCTTTTGATAAAAATCTGGTGGAAATTTACAGTTGATGCTAAGTCCTTTTGAAATGCCTACCTTTTTGATTGAGGTTAGACCATGAGGTTCACAGAACTAATTCCTAACGGTATTGTCTGCTACTTAACCTATACGCTGATCTGGTCTGGATGTGAGAACATTTTAAAAGGAAATGTTAGTGCTGACAATATTAATCTGGAAAAAAAGAAATGAGCAAGACTGCCTTAAAACTGTTTTATACTGGGAAAAACTCCAGCCACTGACAACTTTGATCAAATTTTATACTACCTCTTTATTCCAAAGTTATTCCTCTAGTGCATAAAAGTGACTGCATCTCACAGTGTTTTAAATACTTGAACTGTATTAATTTTGGTTGTTTTAGTTCATTTATTTTCATGCAAGGAACATACAATGTTACTAATCATATTGCTTTAGGGCTATGCACATGCATGCATAGGTGTATGTACAGAAATATATATGCATGTGTACCTGTATACACACAGGATATTACGTATACCTATTGAGATATATCAAGGACTTTGCCTCAGAGAAAAGAAACAAATTTGACTGAAGATACCTTATTCATACTGCCTAGAGAACATACACCGGTATATTGTTAATAGTTAGGGTGTCATAGGAAGATAAAAATCATTTCTAGGACTTTAAGAAGAACCAGTGTTGTTTCTTTTTATAATAATCCAAAATTTCATTGCTTTACATTTTCAAATTAAAAAGTGACCAAAGTAATCAGAAGATCTCGGAGGATCTGTTTATTTATGAAGACAGCTGAGGATATAACAATCTGAAGATTTATTTCACAAGATATAAACTTATGCCAAAACATTCCTATGAACACTGTCCAAAAATTGTATACAATCACAGTCCACATCAACAGGAAGCTTGGCCCATAAAGACCCATAGTATTCACCTCAGAGGTGAATGTATGTTGTAGGAATGCCTTTAAGACCAAAGCATGACTGAGGGCAGAAGGGATAAACAGTTTGTAAATGCTAGGCTCTGTTGCAGCTCATCCTTGTCTGTATCATTGCTTTATGCAGTATATGCAGTTTATATACAGTATAAATGAGAACTAAAACAGTTAAGGATGTCATTAAGGCCATCACATGACCTTAAACCCTCAGGGGTTTCCAATATCCCCTGAGTCTTGCTTATTTCATTTAGGTTTGTTTGTGAGTTAGTATTTTTTTCTTGATGTGAAAGTGTTCAGGACCATATGAATCATATGAAACTTTGCTCTTGTCAGAGTATGGCATGTATTTCTAGCTCCCAGGCCGGAAAAAACAGCGTGGGTACTGAGCCTGAGATGTCAGAGCTGAACACCCAAAGCTTCTTTCCCAGTTAGACTTTTCTGTCAGATACTGAATGTGTAGCTGTTCAACAAGCATTCTAAATTATTTGTATTTGAGCCTTTATCTTCATGTAAGTAACTGCATTTTGCTAAGTGTTTTACCATGAGAATACCCACACTGTTTCAAACATTTCTAAAGGCCACAAGCCAAGAAAACTGGATCCACATATAAAATTTCTGATTGAGTCTAATACTGTAAATATTAAAATTTGACAGCAAAGTTTCAAGCTTGCAATACTGTTTTAAAGACCAATAATTGAAAGTATTTCTAGTTTCCAGTAATGAATATGTAAGGTTTAATTTTTGACTTCAGTAGATTCATATCAAACCCAAATATGATTCTTCTGTGTAGAATTTTGGATACGTTACACTCCATGTATACCAAAGAAGTAAATAAAGCTTGCTCAGTGATCTGGTCATAGTTTACACTTGCCTTGTGTACTTACGAGTGAGTAAGAGTGATTCTTGCCACGGTATGCTAACAAACTTGGCTAGTGTGTGCAGAGCATGTAAATCGTGTAGGCACATTCATGACTGCTCTTCTGGTGCAAAGCATTATCCCTTCGAGTTCTGAAGGATAACGGGAAATCATAGTGGAATGAAAATGATTAAAAAGACAATATATGAGAAATAAAATTTCAAAATTTTAGATATCTGAGATAGTTTTTTTTTCTGTTTCTTGTCCTTTGTAATTGATTCTGAGAATTTCACTTTTATTATTTTTCTGATTGATTTTCTTTATTCCATACTGAGGCAGTTTTTTTCCATTAGAGATTGTGGTTCTCTATGTCACTGAGCGTAGACCTTAATACAATTAATAAGCGAAAGAGCTTGTCTCTGAAGAATTCACTACATAATCAATCACAAATCCTTGGTAGGAGCTTGCAGCTGTTACTTTTTCATGTCAGTAAAATTAAATGAAAGATTTCAGGTGTGCATTTATCAATCCAAAGAAAAGTTCCTCTTTTTTTTTTTTAATCTTTTTTATTTTCTTTTTTTTTCCCCTTAAAAAATAGACTACTAAACTGAAAAAGGACAGGAATACATATACTCATTTTGAGAAACACTGTGGCTTCCTTTGTACATGTACATACATGTGTGCCTGTGAAATGGAGATCCAGACAGATTACTTTACAACTTAAAAATGCTGAATTAAAAATAGAACCAGTAGTGTTTATAGAGGCTCTTGTATTTAACTGGAGCAGCCCTGGAAGGGAACACTTCCCGTAATCTCTCTTTAACAGATTCAAGTGGAAGAAAGCCAAGTTGTTCAGTTGCACAATAGGTTGCAATCCTGTGGGAGAGTTCCCTGTTGGGAGTTGAAAACTGAAAACCTGACATGCATAAGTGAGTGAAGCTACAACTCTACATGAGGTGTAGATTTAAGATGTATTCCCTTTCTTAAAAATACAGCTGGACTTCTGCCTTTGTCTGGGTACTGAACAGGCAATGTTTTGTGAGACACAAAATTAATTTTAAATTGACATTCTGGATGTTGGTGATAATTTGTCCTGACATTATGGCTATTGGTTACGATTGTGACAAGCTGGCTTGATCCAAGTGGGAATCATAAGAGCCAAATTTAATAGCCAGCATTGTAATATCCTGCCTTGCAGACAGCAGAGACTTTCCAATGTTCCTTCACCAACCACAACAATCAGGGATTACTATATAACAAGTCTGCAGGATTGGGGGAGGATTGAAAGGATTAATGGAGTATGACAAAATTGCACCTGAGGGGGGAAAATCTGTAGCAGTTTTCCTATGATGATGTGGTAGATAAGGCAAATTGGCAATTGCTACTGATCTTACACATGCATGTTTTCAAATAAAATGTGTGAAAGTCAAGAGGAATGGCAACTCTGTGGTCAAGGCTGTCATAATCGTTTATGTCATCAACTACATAAATCACTTAATACTATCATTTTAAGTATTTCAACGATCAACTATATTAAGCACTGGTAGATTGTAGGCACTGTACTAAATCATTTTATACTCTGCTGTAACCTCTTACCCTGATAAACTAAATCCTAAAAAAGATTAAAAATGGAGGGTTAGTCCAACTCTTAAAGATAATTAAATAATACAATTCCTGCACGATAAGAATGTTTCTAGCTTTAGCATTTAAAATATATCATATTTTATCTATACATATGCACATGTATGTGTATGTGCACACATGTGTGTGTGTGCGTGTGTGTATATAGCACAGATAAAAGTAGGTTTGTGGTTTGCATTTGTGTGCAGACATGATGTAAAATCTAACCCTCTCTATCCCTTTGAGAGGGTTTCAAAGGGATAGAGAGGTTTCAAAGGTTTCAAAACAATCTTAGTCCGAAGTTGTCATGAGATATTGATGTATTTAAGAAAAAACAAACAAACAAAAAAACTGCTAGCACAATGAAACATCAGAAGTTCGCTTGGTTTCTTTTCACACTCATTTAAACCAGAAATCACATCACTGATAGCAGTGGATTTGTATGAAATAGAAACAAGGTAAAGCAAGAATACAGTGATCTAGCTTTATTTTTAGAAACATTTTTCCTTTGGGAAAGAATTTACCTATTAAAACCTGGTTATTTCCTTTGTAACTTAAATCTGAACTTTGGAGTATTTTTTAAGGAAGTGGAGCAATTGTTTATATATATATATATGTTGCATTCATGATAGCTGCATTTAGCCTTTAAAGCATGATACTTTTCCTTTGCCAAAGTTAATCACTTTTAGAAAAATAGTACGTGGTTAAACTTTTATCTAGTTAGATCTAAACAAAAAAGGAGAAAATTAAAGAAGAAAAATCACTAACACATTTATCAATTGCTGTCTGAGGTCATCTCTCATGTATTATGAATTGTTTAAGGAAGCGCTTCTTCAGCAGTGTTGACTGAAGGTCATGTTGTTATTTAGACTTTTTGCTAGTGGAACAGCAAACGATTCATTAATTCCATTAGCCATCCTTTCTGCAGCCTGGGAAAAGCAAATGTAATTGTCAACAATTCCTCCCATATACTTAAGCTGTCAAGGATCCTGGAAGGCTTCTGTTATCCTCTTTGAAGATATCAGTTAGTAAGGGGTGGGCTATTTTGAATCTTTAAAGCTGAAATGGAGAAGAAAAAATGTGCCATCTAATATAAGCTAAAATATTTATTATTAACCTAAAGTGACATTCTAATACAGAAACATTGAGCAGATTTCTGATGGGGAAAGCTCCTGGTTGTTATCTTTTTAAATAAGTCTTAAAGTACAGCTTGTCAGTGCACCATTAGCATTTTCTCTAAAGCTATGTTTTCCTTGGTATCAAACTCAGGATGTCTCATATCCCCTCCTTTTGGCTTCCTGATGCTTTCCATAGGTCTGACCCTGTGCTTTGCTGCATGTGGGTAGACACATGTGCATGGTGTAACTGATGGCGGTGGGCATGCTGGGCTTTTCTTGAATGGATATTCTAGAAAAAAAAAAAAAAAGTGCATATTTTTATACATTTTCCCTGTGAAATTTCTGGTGGGTGAGTGGACAGAAAAATGAAATACACCAAGTGAATCTAAGTAGTTATTAGCCTTTCTTCCTACTATTAATAGGAATGTCTGCTGAACTTGCATCTGTTTTGAGGCTGAAAACTAATCTATTGCATTTAGCATGAAAAAGCAGAGACATTCTAGGTTTAGGAGCCCAGCCAAAAGTATATTTGCAATGGAGTGTCTGTCCTCTAAATGATCACAGTTATTGAACAATGTCTCAATAAGAATTAAGCTTTCTCCTCATCTATAACAGTGAAAAGACAGTGAGGCACTTTGGTGCAAATTCGGTGCTTCATTTTGACTATGATAAAAATGTCCTGGAGAAGTACATAGGCTTTTTTCTTTTATTTTTCTTTTTTCTTTTTTCTTTTTTTTTTTTTTTTTTTAATCCATACAAGTATGCTTAAAAGAAATAGTGTGCTTTCTTCTTGAGATCATAATGTCCCAGAGTCCTTGTTGGTTTTTAGAAGTCCATCCTTGGTTATTATATATTTCACTATATTGCTTTTATCTTAGCGCTAATGAATGCCAAGCTGTCCTGTCCTTTGCAGTACTTCGAGCTGTTCAGATAGGTCATTGCAGAAAACAGCTTTGAGCTGTTCGGGTAACTCAAGGGTCAGACTAATCATCCAATGGGTAGTTAGATACAGCTAATGTAATCTGATAGTACAACTTGCAATTCGTTATTGGCTAGCTATAATTTTCTGGCATGCTTTCCCCACACTTTTGAGTGACACTCCCCTCCCTGCTACCCAGTATATGGTTTGTTTAACTGTGGTGCAGAAAGCTTCTTTTACAAAAAAAAATATGTAATATTACATTCTGATTGTAAAATAACTAATAGGTTGCCACTCACTCTCAGATCTGAAAAAGGAAACATCTTGCATAATTCTGGAGACATAGTCACTGTGTGATGATTTTTCTCTAAAACACAAAGAACTGTGGAAAAGGAGGTCCTGTTGTTGGAAGAAGTTTCCCTCATGTGTTATATAATGTATGAGTAATCATAAATGTAGAACACTTGATGTGACCATTTCCTGTGTAATTATTATGCAGTAGGTAGTAGACACAGTATACTATATTACTCCTGTTATGTATTTAGGAGGTGGAAGCTATGGTTTCATAATATGGTTTAACATGTATAAGTAGTATCAGTCCATCTGAGGGATATTCTTCCCCCAGGTTGAGAACTGCAAATTTACAATGTTGATTTTTTGAATCTTACGAGCCACTACAGAGTGGAAAATATTTAAGGATAGCAGTGTATGTACTTCCGTATGTTACTGAGTGTTAAATAAGCAATCGATTGATTGTTAAATAAAATAATATATATATGCATTATATTTATGCAAATAATAGCTGCAAAAATCAGGTGAAGTGTTTCACTTTTATTGTAGTAATAGGCACCATTGCTATGTATTTATCTATGCATAGTTTAGGAGAGAAGAAGATGCTGTCAATGATTCTGTAATATTTTCTTCATTGTAGTGGCCATTGAGTTGAATAAGAATTCACTGATATGTATAGTAATGAATCTTTAAAACTATCGTTTCTAATCAATGTTGGACAGTGCAAACAAGCAGGTGTCCTGCATAAAATGGACCTTTGTACACTTTGAGTTAAGAACTACATAAAACAAGATATGAAGTAGTTGTACTTTCAAAATGTATTGAATTTCTTTTTTCCTTTGCTATATTTTGTAAAACATTTTCAATGTAAACAGTATGCCTCTCACACATGTCAAATCAAAACTCTTACTATTTATTTTAAAAATATATACCTAATGTCATTGGAAGCTTATTGCACTCTCATAAATGTATATATTGTGACTTCAAAAAGTCTGTACTGAACTTTGCTTAAACTACTAGTATGTGGTTTTCTTTCAAATTTATTTTTAATTAATGACATTAAGGATAAAATCCTTTCTAAATGTACTTTAAAATTCACAATAAAGTTTCAGAAGTTGTTTTGTACAATGTTGAGGCTTTGTGTTGAATTTTCTTATTTGAAATCCTTCTAAACTGGTACCTTGTTAAAGTTCTGCCTTCCTTGAGCATGCATAAATCTGCATTTACCATCATCATGATTTAAATGAGGAATACCATATGACAAAAGACAGTATCTACATTTAGTGAAGAGTTGTTTTCATTAAATTAAGGATTCCTGCTCTGTTGAATACAACAACCTCTGATAATTCTGTAATTTCTTCTGGACATTCAATTTGTGTTCAAGCAATTCTCTGCAGTAGACTTGAGGGGTGAGAGAAAACATATAGTTTATTTTGTGGATCAACTCAGTCCAGGAGACAATACAGAATGAGTTGGAGGAAATAAAATTAAAAAAAAAAAAAAGGTAAATACAGAGAAAAGCATTTATTTATTTTAGAATATCTAAAAATCTGCTTATAGTTCTCAATCAAAAATGAATATAAATATGACAGTAATTCAGAATGATGCAGTTGGTACAGTATATAGTCGGTTATATTGCAAGCTTCATTTTTATTCTCTTTCCTTTTTAATGCGTTATTACATGATTTGGTAGTTATTGATATAAAAATGTTGGTGGTCTCACTGTGGAATCTGAGTAAATAAGTGATTAGGCTGTGCAGAGCTTGAAAAAAATGATTATTGTTTAGTTCTGTCCTCTTTCCCCTACTGGAAGGGGAAAAAAAAAAAAAAAAAAAGAGGACAAACATTTTGCTCAGAAATTCAAATTTCTATTTAGCAATATGTTTAGGGGTGACTCAAAAGGTTAGGAAGTAAGTGGATGATGCATTGTAATTTTTTCCTTGAAGGATAAAATGGGCTTTTCCCTTTAACATTTACTACTGTGTAGCTATTTATTATAGCTAGGGAGAAATAAGCTTTTAAATTTATGGGAAAAAATTTTTAAAAGCACTCACCATTGTTCCATTGATGTCACTGTAAAAATTCCCAATGGCACAATTTGAGGTCATTGTGTATGATAACCCCCTACAATATTTCATAGTCATCAGGTTATAAATTCTCAAGATGCTTTTACTGTCCGCCTAGATCCAGAAATCTGAAAATATACATAGCTTGAGAGTTCCTATTTAGAAATCCAAATATAGCTTTTTAAAAATGATTAAACAGGTTTTCTTTACATTAAAAAAAAAAGTAATTCTTTAGTCATGTAGATAATAACTTGAGATAGAAATCAATGTGTCTTTCAAAATCCTCTATTTCAGTTATCTGTTCAAAGACGTAAAGCTTTTTCAGAAATTATTTCAAACTTGAAAAAGCATCAACCAAAGTCCAAGGCAAAATCAGATGTGTATATTCTAATATTTGATAATACTTAGCTAAATAGTCTACTTTAAAAAGGGCTTTAATATTAATGATGTTTCTACAGAAAACAGGTCTTCTCTCTTCTCTCTTTTGGAGTAACTTCTTTGAAAAGACTGAAGAGTAGATCAAATCTGTCACTGGAAAAGAATAATCTGAAATTTGCGTTCTTAAAATAAACTCAGATGCCAACAAAAGCAGACAGTATCATATTCAGCTATTTCTGCAGTCCTTGCTATTATCTACCCTGGTAAAGATCCGCTATAGACTAACAAGTTACTATAAATTAAATTGAAGCTTTTTGCCCCAAACTAGAGAACTATTTTCACTTTTAATTCCTGAAATGGGAAAGAATGTGGAAGTAGTCTCATGTTTGAAAACACTGATGACCCAGAGGAGGTACGATCACATACTTTTCTTGAAAATATAGTAAAACACCAGCATTACTGTACAGTAGAACTAAACAACAACAAACCTCCCAATCATGAGAAATGCAAGTCAGTGTATTATCTGTTGCCTGGTTTCATCCCAGTTACTCTCTATTCTGCTTTATGCTATTGGAGACCCATAATTATCTCTTGATATATGACTTCGTGCTGCAGTCTTTTTGCTAAAGTTCACATTTTTGCCGTCTTCGCTATGAATTATGAATCTCTTTATTGGAATGCTGCTGCCAAAGTTAAGTAATTAGTCTTATTTAGGACCAGATTGGGTAACCTTGGCTCATGCTATTTGGCAGCTACCTCTGTGAGTGTCCCTGTTTGTTAGTTTCCATTTCGCACAGTGCTCTTATAAGCACTCCTTGACATTCCAGAGATTGTGTGATCTACTGCTAAATAGATCAGTTTCTCCTCTTTACAATTTAAGTTTAGCCAGGACCTATTTTTTAAATAACCTGCTCTCCATGAGTCCTCTTATCAGCAGAAGGTCTGTCCTGAGTTTCATTTTTATGAAATCTCATAGTGCTGCATGACAGCTGGTTACATTGTCAGACTTTTTTTAATTAAGATTTTTTTAAGAGTCACCCAGGAGACTAGTGAATAAAACCAACATTGACCATTTCTATATCATTTATTCCTATTGAATATCATACACCAACAGTAAACTTGCCTAGCTTAAATAGAGTACAGATTCTGTGCCCCTAAAAAATGAAGAGATTTTAGCTAACTCTAGCAAGAATTGGGGTGGAATAAGTTAGATCCCCTTCATTGATAGCCATCATCAAATGAAAAAAAGGAAAAAAAAATTGCTTATGAAACCAAAGGAACATTTCAATTTAGTTTTTGAACATATATGAACTCTGTAACAATACTCTCAAGAAAGAACTCTAAATTAAATTTTATTCTGGTCTTAGGAACATTACATTTTTGTTGGCTGCTGTGGCTTTTTCTATATCAAGTAGTATAATCAATTCATGAGCTTAGATGTTAAAAATCATTTAATGTTCAGACTCAGTCAGTTATTTCTATATGGATATATTTATTTCAATTTTAATATTTCTATAAAACTTACCTGTTTTTCTGATGATGCTTCAAGAAGTGTGGAGTATCTTTAGTTTGCAACTTTCTTGACAAAAGAATGATTTTTCCAACAGCTACTGGCATAGTGTCTGAAAAGGCCTTCATAAGAAACGAAATCAAATGTTTTTGTCTTTGAAAATGGCTTCCTCTAGGGTTGATGGGGAGTCTTACTGGAGGAATTTGTTCAATTTTTGTTCTTGCATATTCAATTTGCATTTAGCACAAAATGTTTTCTTGTTTGCAACAAGAAGCAAAATCTTGTCACAGCACTGCAAATGGAAAATACATAGTGGGCTTTGGTACTCCCTGACAATATGCTTTCATTAAAACTTTAAAATTCAAATGTATGGAGAAAATGCATGTCATATCCTGTCAGAGAGCTTACTAGCTATGCATTCTTTGCCACTAGTAGGTGGCAAAGTTGTTCTTTCATCTGTTTATAGCTTGTTTTCACTATAAATGTTGCTACATACAACAAGTTATATTTGAGAGTGAATGTTTTGCAAACCTTAGCTAATAAATTAAGAGTCTCAGCTCCAACTCTGTTAGATCATTAGCAGTTTTAATAGTAACCAATGGTTAACAGATTTTTAACACTGCAATCTTTATTTCTAAGTTCTTTCTCAAAGTGCTTTGCAACACTGTTTTCAGGTCACTACTCAATGTCTTATCAAAAGGAGTGGGTGGATTAGAATTCAGAAACATGAGAAATGTTAAATGGAAATTGCTCAGCACTGCGTAGACTATGGCCAGAAATATGTTAATTAAAAACAGAGGAGAATATAATCCTTTTCTGAATCCAAATGGCACTGACAGTTTGTACATTTGGGAGCATGGGGCATGTTTTAACTGGTTACAAAGCTTTTTAGCTGGATCAGAAAATATAGTGGAGAAAGATTATACCAAGGAATCAAATTCCAGAAGTGTCACATCATCCCTCCTTGTGCTTTTAGTTTCTTATTCTAATGTTAAATGCTCAAAATACAATCTATCATTTGAAACATATGTTAATTACAAAATAACACAAGAACTCATTTCGCTGTCAGAAACATTACTTCTAGGGGCTGATTTTTAGTGCACAGCAGTAAGGCTGACAATAGCAGTATCAGCAGCTGGGAACCCTTTATTTTTTTCCGGATTCCTCAAACTGCCCTTGCTAAAGACACTCTCAAAGATTGCAGAGACAAGTCTCATTCCTTGTCACAATAGCATGCATTCTTTCATAAAAGTGACCGAGGAATCTACCCTAACAAACGTTTTTCTTTGTAGTCAGGAATACCATGACTATGTCCTACAGTAGAGAGAGTTATGGAAGAAGTTAGAGTTTTATGTGTTTTGATGGCAGAATCAGGAAACATCGTTATAAAACCAACACATTTGCTGTTTATCTCCATGTGTACTCTTAAACCATGGCTGTAAAATAACTATTTTTGGAGTTGATAAGCTTTGTTTTATGGATGTTTCTAATAGGAGTTTTTGGCTGTGTGCCAAAATATCTGCTTACTACAGGAGTGTTTCAAGAAAGCTTCAGTGGCCTTAGGACTGTGCTGCCTTGTGTGTTTATACTTTATTCAGAAAATTATTTCGACATAGATTTTTTTTGTGCATTTCTATTTTTTTTTCCTTTCTTTATTCATGCTGTTCTGGTCTTTTTAAGTATGCAGAAATGCTCTTTGATATTATTAGATCATTAAAGATGATGATCTTTAGATTAGTTTGCTAATACAGCTTTGTTTCAGGATGACGTGGTATCAATTTATGAGAGGCAAATGTTGACATCACCTAGAGTTACACCTTTAAAAATTGAAATAATATGTTACTGTACTGATCCAAATCATTATACAAATACCATGTATTGTAAACATCTTTGCTGTAGATAGTGACAAGAAATTAGGTGGCTTGTCTTTGTAAATATGACAAGAATGTCAAGCTACAGTAGAAATAAATGGGAAATAAGTGTTATTTTGGAGAAAAAAATAATGCACCGATATCCAAAAATAGCTAGTTGCCAAAAACAAATACTTCACTTAAGTAAAGGCTTCATCCTATCTTTAAAAACCTGTATTCATGAGTTTAGGCCAAAAATTAAGTTTTAGAATAATAATCATTAACACATTTCAGAATCACCAATAAGAATAGGAGTTCAATATATATCATAACTCTCACTGCTTCCAGTGCAGTTCATTTAAAAATATGGAAGGAATAGAATTCAGTGGAACTGAACGTTTTCAGTGATGACAGACTGAAGCCCAGATAGTCACTGTGAGTGCAATACCTTAAAAAAATCAGAAATGATGATCGTATCCTTTAAGTTATTATTTAACAGTAAAGTGGTGTATGTATTTTTATATCTGTTACCTCTTAGAGAAAACTCATTTGTCATTATCTGTTTGAAATAGATCAGGAAATAAATTCTTAGACCACTTCGAAGAACAAGCCCTCTAACCACAACTACCTCATCCTATTCTTTAGTTAAAGAAAACCCACAAAATATTAATTATTACAATTATAATAGCTTAATAATAATAATAATAAAACTTGTGTTCATCTTGTACATGTTTATCTTGTACAGCTTGCTGTATAAATTGGATTTTTCTTCTAATGGCTAGCCCAGAGAACTCAAATCTGAATGTCAGGATTTTTTCTTTCACATGCATCTTCACCTATTGCAGATGAGTCAGACTAAATTGCTCCATCAGTGTTATGAGAATCTTCTATCTTAATGCTATTCCCTTCTCTAAGAAATTTGCTCCTCTTTAAGGATTTCCTCACAGATTTTTTTTTCTGTTTGCTTTCTCTCAATGGATGACATTTGCTTCATTATCAAATCCTAGATATGGTGACTAGGGATGGAAGAAATCTCCTTGAAGCTTTATTGAACTATTTATTGAATTTTCTTCCAAATCTCATTTTAACAGAACATAACTCAGAAGGGTATGGATTTGTGTTTGTGAACCAGAATAACAGTGCAGTCGTGTGTGAGCCTCATATCTGTTTAATTCCTTTAGGCACGTAACACCTCAGGTCTGTCTGATCATTTTTATCTGTCACGGGTGCTGGGATGGGACTACTTAGGTAGTTCTATGTTGCTCTTACTATTACAGCTTTGAATCTTCTGCTGAAAATGATTTATTTTAGCTTTCAATGACAGAACAATAATCATAATGATAACAAAATGCAATGGGAAAAAATAAAATTCCAAGCATAAATTTCTGAGTGATCAGCAAGCATGTGGGCATGTAATTTCAAAGATCTATAGGTTTTTTTTTCAATAAATGCACCAGCAAAACGTTTATTTCACAGCAGGATATTATCAACAGCTTGGAATTTATAAAAGATACTGCACTCTCAATCCATTTTTTTTCCCAGCTGTTCTGCCTTTGGGAGCAGTGGAGCAGTCTGGAAAAGGTTGCGGCAGATGAATCCAGAGGCTCCTCTAGGAACTTAGCAATAAGCAAAATATATCAGCATTCTTTTACTGACAATATGCAGTAGGTGATCTTTTCCAAAACTCTCTTACTCACACAGTATTAAAAAGACATACAAAGGCTTAGTGTGCCCATGGGGCTTGGGAGTCAAGTAATTTTTCTCAGTGAGTTGGCATCTGTAAGTTAAGAACTGTATTCTGGATGTTCGCTTTGTTGGTATAATAAAGTCTCATGAAAGAGAAATATATAAAACTAGATCCATTACCACAGAAATAGGAAAGGTCATTTCCATGGAAACCATGGGAAGCTCGCATACTATAATTTTGAAAAAGCCTGTCTTTGAAGCTGCCATGCATTTGTACAATGAGTCTTGTTTGAAATTAAATTAAATTTATATATGTAAAGTGATAGATATTGTGAAAAATTCTAACTCAGTACAGACATTTTCTGGAAAGGGAGTGAATATTAAAGACAGATGTGGTGTTCAGTTTGGCTGTGAGGAGGCTCTTTGGTATCTTTTCCTGCTTTTCCTCATGTTGTAAATAGCTGAGATTTATACTCTGAACAACAGCCTTTTAGGATTTGAGGCTGAGATTTCTGTTTTCTATAGTTTTGTTTACTGTCCAAACCCAGTGTTAAAACTGCAATCTGTAGGGAATGCTTTCTAGTATATGTTTTTTTTTTCTTCTTAATTTGAGAGCTCATTCAGGTAAGAGTAATGAGACAATTTGCAGAGATCTACCTTTATGGAGAAATTCTGTAAAATGGAATAATAAGCAAAGAGCAGTGCTCCATAGAAATGACTGTGAAATCCTGTACAAGTTAATTTAGACTATTTTTTTCTCTTGTTGTCCAACACCACAATCTTTATATATTGTTATTTAGACAGTGCTTTAGATAGTCCTTTTCAGAGGCTTTTACTCATTCTATAACAAGCAAACTGAGAATCAGCCTATAGGTAATTTAGAAATCTTTTCTAAAGACATAATTCACCACTGTGTTTTTTTTTCATAATGAGAGAAAATTTACCACTTCTGTAATGCAAGTACAGCTAGGCACATAGGAAAAAAGAAGTACAGTATAAGGTAATTAAAGGTGTTTTTTATTATACTGGAACACACATGCACCTGTGTTCAGGGTGGATTTAAAACATGTGTGAAGTCTGCATGACAGATATTAGAAAGTGCCCTGTGCCACGTGCTCTAGGTGACCCTGCGTGAGCAGGGGGGTTGGACTCGATGACCTCTGAGGTCCCTTCCAACCTTCGGCATTCTATGATTCTATGATTCTAAGTTTGCTAGATTAGCTTTAGAAGTAATTCGATTTTGAAATGCTCAAGCACTAGAAGGCAAGAAACCTTACTTAAAATAATTTATATGAAATCATAATGAAGGCTGGAGCCAGACTGCTTTCTTCTTCTGTTATCTCATCAGAATCACTGAAGCCAAAGTCAAAGCATCTACTTTTACATTCTTGCTTTATGTTTGAATCATCGGTAAGCTTTCAGACAGCCTACTCCCTAGGGTTGCCTATGAAGTCAATGGGAAGAAGCAGTCATATCTAAGGTTAGTCAGACTCTGCATTATTGGTCTTAGCTCACAGAAGGATCTCTCTCATTAAAACAAGTCTCTTTAAGTGTCTTCCCAAATCTGGCCGTGCAGTTCCCTTGATTACACAGGAAGCTTGGTATTATAGTTTAGGAGGGTAATCTGAACTACTCTTTACCTTAGAAATAACAGTACTCCTGGAAGTGGAGCTGCACTTTTGTAGAAAAGGCTGTTTATGATGTCTTTCTTGTTACGATTTTTAAATCCTTTGCAAATATGAACGCCCTTTCCAAATGTGTTGAGAGAATTAGGACCAAAAGTGGTGATGCCAATGTTTTTGAAGTTTTCACTAATTTGATTAAGATTTATTAGTACCCAGTTTGAAAAACACTTCTGACTGACTTTTGGTCTAAGAACATAAGTGGTCTAGAACAAGGAACTCTTCTTGAGAACAGTATTTACTAGCATCTGGATTAACTGAAAACCAATTTAAGTTGTTTATCAGTAGTTTACAAGGTACAAATGGGAAGAAGTGATGTACTGATGCACAGCCCTCTGTGAACAGGGATTTCCAGATTTGACATCCTGAGTTTCAAGGTGCAGGTACACTGAAGAAGATAAATGAAAGCATTGTGAGCCAACTGCATTATTAGTCCAGTCAAGAGGGCGACCTTGACTGGAGTCATCATAGAGCTGGGCACAAACCACAGAGCAGCCATGCATTTAAAACTTTTAAATAGGAGAAGTTTTAAATCAAAATCTATGGATTCTATTTTTTGAAGTAATATTCAATAGGGAAAGAGCAATATAAAAATCTTGCCAAAAAACAGCTGGTGTTATTAAATACTCTGAATTCAGTTACATTTAACATCCTTATGTATTTATGTATCTATATTTTTTGACATTATATGCATGTATACCATTCTCTTCATATGACAAAGGAAGAGAATGCTTGAATTTACTGGGAATGTGCATTTTATAGATATTAATTTACTTTAGTGACACTCTTCAGGACATCTCATTTTCTTGACAAATGGGCCAGATGAAAAGGTGTGAATGCTGTTATGTACAAAGTCTGCTTTTACTCCCTGACTGCAAGGAGTTTTAAAGAAAGAAGTGCTTTTGCTGCTTGCTTGGTGTTCCTATCAAACCAAGACATGTGTCTTGATAGCAGAAAATTATTCTGATGTAAAACCACCATGATCATGACATAGTGTAGGTTGGGATTTTTTCAACAGATCCTACTCACATACCATCTTTATTCATTTGTCAAACTTAGATAATTGTAATCATTTTTAAATTATTTGATGCCATTAGAGTCCTATATCATTTGTTATAAAGTGTCCTAGCCTACAATTTTGTGATAATAAAATGAAAATATTTTAATAGTTATGTCAATAGCAATTGAAAAACAATCTATCTTTTGGTCATATCTTTTGTCCTCAGTCTCACTTCTCCAGTCCTGTCCAATGGGAAGCTATGTTCAAAGTTGTGTTTCTTACCATGTACTGTTGCCAAGCAACACTAGTTATCTACAGCTTACTCTCTTCCCATTTGGCCAGATCCTGAGCTAAGTCAAGGGAAGACTTCAGGACTTTCAATGAACTTTGGAGGAAAATAAAACCAAACAGAAAAGCACTTGGTTTTGGTGGAAAACATTTTAAAGTGAGAAATGAACTTATTTATTTGTATATCATTAGAAATAGCACAAAGTGTTATTTATAAAGGTTGACAGTGGTATAGAATTTCATTTCAAAGCTGTTACAAGTGAAGACTTGCTTTGAAGCCAGTCAGAATGGAGAAGATGGGAGGAGTCGCACCTATGGTCTTACAATAGGATTCCCTTCGTATTTTCTCAGAACACAGCTTTTAAATATGCAGATGACTTTCTTCATCTGCATTAATTATGACTAATTCTAAGTCACAGTTTAGCTAATTTCAGCCTTTTTTCCCCCTTCCTTCCTAATAGAAGGTTTTTAGAAGATTAAATTTAGTAACAGTGAGTCACCAACTACCAACAGTCAGCCCAAGGCCTCCCTTTACTTTTACCATTTTCATTGGTACAAAGTTACTAATTTAAATAAAATTCTTCTGTATTTCTCACCTATTAAAATAATGACTGAAGTAAGTTCAGACCTGTTGGGCTTTTAAAGCATTGGGCTTTAAGAGTTATGGACTTAATCAATTCTTGCAGATTTTCCTCAGTGACAGGAGTGACACCAGGATGTACCTTTTACTTTTGATATCTGGGCATTACAAGATCTGGTCCTTTGTTTATTCATTTTAAATGATACTTTTATTTAATGTATAAAGATTGTTCTGCTTTTATAATCTAATCATTGTCATCAAAGGAAGTAGGATTTGTCATTTGACATCTTTACAATGGACAAAAATTTTTAATTTACATTTTTGAGACTAAAAAATGAGAAAAATCATTTAAAATTATTAAATTGGCACAAATGTTGTGAGCTCAAGAGCAAGTACCAGAACAGTTATCCTTTGTATTTTTCCTGCTACTGATGATTTGAAAGTGAGAAACTGAAAAATATAAGTTTGATCTCTTTACAGGCTCTGTATCTGCTGAAAGGTCAAACAAAAGGTTATCTTAAGTTGACATTTTTGAGAATTATATGAAGAAAAAGATGATAAAAATGTAGAAAGAGATGCAAGGAGTAAGGAAACTTTAGAAAAGTATGAAAAGAGAAATTAGTTCTCATTTCAAATATTCAAGAGAGTATATGCTAAAGTGTCAAAAGAGGAACATTAATTTCAATCAACAATTTATTATTAAAAGTGATATAATAATATATGATCATCCAATCTTGTTATTTTCCTATTAGTATTTTTATCATAGACTCTGTTAATACACATAATGATTTCAAGAGATTACTGTTTACAGAGAGATTACAGCTAGATTCCCACCTGCTTCACTCTGCTTTTATAGAACATATTATAGAATTGATGTACATTTCTACAAGCAATCTTGTTTAGCAAATTAAAGAAACGTGTGTGTACATGTGTTTTGAGATCAAGCCCCCAGCTAAATAGTAACTCAGGAAACAAGACAGAGAATTTTGAATATGTTAGGCAATAAACAAAAATGCAGTGCATCTGCCAGAAAATTTTAAACTAAAAGCTTGTCCTCAGTTTATATTGAATCATGTGAATGTCAAAAGTGGTTGTACACTTTCCTGCTATAATTTAAGTAGAAATCAGAAAAGGTTGGTCTTGAAGTGTAAAAGAGTAACAGTATTTTTGGGACAAAGCTGTAATGAAAACAAATAAAAACATGTGACAGTCATTCCAACTGCACTGAAATCTAACTTCACAGTCTAATCTAATGTAACCACTATTGTTTTCTGATAATAATAATTTCTGATAATGATTAATAGATGTAATAACTGATAGGATACTCACAAAGAGCTGAAGAATCTCAGGTAATTCCCTCCAACTCAATATACAACATAGGGCTCATTAGGAATTACAGAGTGAAGAAGGACAGAAGTCAGAGGAACCAGTATGAGAGGCATCCATTCATCTTGGAATTGTGGAAGGCTGTGACAGAAGTTGGAGCTGCTTGGTAAGCCCCAGGAAGGGGCTGAGATTGAGAAGAAGAGACCAAGATTTTCTTTTTCACTACCTTTCATATCCTCACATGGAATAAAAAGTCTATAGCAATAGTTTATTAGTGTTATTAGTGTTTTGCAGTCACCAATTCTAAGCTAGAAAGAGCCGAACATTTATCTTTATCCTCTTTTTCTGTTTTTCCTTAACTATAAAGGTGAACCACATGGAAACTGAAAATCTAGCACCATTTCATAGCTACCTGTTAGTAGATAGCCTTTGTACTGAGAACATACCTGTACTGAGAACATTTTTGTTTGTCTGGAACACAGAGCATATGCTAATTGAAGCAATAGTAAGTGTAGTGCCATAATATAGTCAATAACAGTGAAAGATTTCAGGCATTACTGAAAAATCTGAAATTTTTAAAATTGTAGCAAGCTAAATTTGGTTCAGCTTAGCCTTTCACATTATATAAACAGAGGATATGCAATGAGTCACAGGATCCTGAGGATAAATTTTTGCCAAAGATGCTTTCAGGTCTCTTGTAAGTCAAAAGGAATGCTGTGTATGACTTATAGCTCAGAATTCTTTTACTGAATGATTACTATGTTTTTTTTTCCTTTAATATTCAATAAACAGTGTAAGAATCTCTCAGTAGCTTTTTTATGGGATATCCTTTGATCTTAACCTTTACTTTTGTTTCTACTTCGACTTTTTTGATGTTTGTTTTTCAAAGATTTTTTTTATCCTTCTTTTTTTCTTGCAGTAATCTTGAAGTAATTTATTTACAAGATTTTGCTATGACATTTCTGGCAAAGTAACTAAACAAGTAGAAAATTAGTAACTCTATAGTAATTCTTGTATTGTTTACCCTTATATACAATAACCTTGTATATAGTGCCCTTTTAAAATCTCTTTGTGTGTCTGTGCATACGTTTTATCATTTAAGTAAGATGATACATTTGATGCTTCTTTTTCCGTGGTCAGGTAAGCAATTTACTTACTGTTTGTTCATTTCGGAAAACCATTAAAAAATTTTGTGTGACTTCTTCCTAAGCTATTTCAGCTCATCTCAATGATCGTGCTGTTTTTATTGTGCATGCATCATCTCTGTTGTATAAATACTGGACATTTAAAAAACAAAAACAAAAACACATTTTCCTGCCAAAATGCAGCAGTAACTATCACATTCCCATTGATGATAAGATTTTTTTTTTTTTTGACTGTGACTGTTGTGGGAGCTGTAATACTCATTCAGTCCATCTATCTAGGTCATGCAAATGGTGTTTAGACTCCTATCAGAGTGTATCAGACCTATGACCAACTTACATTACACAATGAAGTCATATATAACTACCTGTGTTAATGTTGCTCTAACTTTGTGGAGCACTGAGCTGATATCAGTGCAAAGAGCTAACCTATCTTTGTAATATGCATTAGAATTACGGTGTTGGGGGTGCTTGATGTTCTCTTGATAAGAGTTTCCACTTCCATTACTCTTAAGTTGCATACAAATATTTTAAAGAGGTAAGATTGTTAGAAATGTGATCTGAAAGTAGACTCTAAAATGACTGTAAAGTAGTTCTATACCTGATCACCATGACTTTCTTATTAGTATTAAGCATGAAATCAGAGATGGCTTTTCTAATTGTCAAATCTGTGAAAGCAATCTGAAAATCAGTGCATATTTCTGACTTTCATATTAGGCTTATTAATAAAAATTCTGCAGTTCAAACTTAGGTAATTCATTTTGCTGACAATGCATGAGAACAGAAATTTAGCTTACTTTAAAATAATGTGTAATTGTAATAATAGTATAAAACATGATACTCTTAAATGTATAATGTTTTACAATAGCTGGACAGTTAGATGTCTGTGAATGAGAGGAAGAAGAACAGGTCAAACAACTACTTTCATAAGTTTTTTTTTTAAATATTGAATGTAAAACACTTCATCTTAAGGCTACAGAAATCAAGAAGAGCTCTTTTGGTTTCATCAGTCTTTGAGGCTCAGCCTAACTTCAGGTTACAAAACATTTCTTGATTCTTGTAAATGAGTATATGATAGTTTGGAAGGTTCTATAGGTATGATATACCTTATAATAATTCTGTGCCGAGACCACACAGTTAGAATCTGCCCTCCATCTTTCTGGATTTAACTACTTTTTAAGACTTGAAACACTGGAGGAGATTCTGACCACGTACATGCAAGGTTCAGTGATGATGGACCTTGATATTAGCATGATATTAACTTTTTCAACTGTAAGTATATATATATATATTTTTTCAACTTAATATATTCCAACTTGACTATTTAGAGAGAATGCATGAGATAAAAGTTCAAAAACTTTTTGTTTTTGAATGAATCAATATTTGTTGATTCATGTGCAAGTTTTTTCACACACTTCTGGAGAAGAACTTTGAGTATACTATTGAGCATACTATGTCAGTGTCAACAGAGGGAGGTAGGAAAGACAAAAAGACCTTATAAATAAACCGTTATGATTCAAAAATAGTTTGATGGAATCAAACAATTCTTTGAAATAAATCACAAATATGCATTTGATATAATAATTTTTACTGGCTAGATTCCGTTGGTGTCATGAGACGTCCCATTTCCCATCTCTTGGCAGTTTATAACAATTGATGCTGTGTAAGTCAAATCCATCAGAGGACACCTTTCTGCAAATTTCTGCGCTCTGTCGTTGCAGAGTTCCCTGAGGACTGTATAGAGACGTGAGGAGAGATGTTTATTATTGGCTTCATTTATTGAAGAAAACAGCTTAGTGGGAGGATCAGAGAGGCACAGTGAAACTCCGAGGAGTCCCTAAGCTCAACGTTTTAAATCTCCCAAGCTTATTTGTTCTTTTATTCGTCTGCCATTGTGCACAAAACAGCGTGACCACTGTTTGCCTCCTGAGCCACATCTGCCAGTGGGGGATAAGTGAGAGACACAACAAGGCAGAAGGGAGGGGAGAATGTTTGCACAGATCCACTCTAGTTGAAGTTTATACAGGAGAAGCTGCTATAAGGGTCTTACAGAAATACAAGAAGTGAAGACTGCTTGCCATCTAAGGAAACTTTTGTAACCTCTTGCTCACTTACTTGATGTCTTGCAAAGAAATCTCCAGTTCCTCCAATTCCACTGAATTTTCTTTATCTTTAAAGACCAGCTCATCAGGCTACTAGCCCTGTGCAATCTGGTTATGTGTGAAAAAAGCCAGGTCTCGGCCCACTGGGCAGCTAATGAGCTTTCTGCTCATCGTGGGCAGTCACTGCTCATTGTTAGTCAATTAAATCATGCCCCTGGTCAGCAGTGTCACTTCATCAGTGTTTTTCTGTCAACATTCAGGCAGTTTCAGAGAGACGAAACATCTCAAAGCCCTTTTGCAGAACCACTTCACTCTTAGGGGATAGAAACTGTGCAGGAATGGCTAGGGTGGAGCCTGCACAAATATTTCCTGCAAGACACACATCTTGGAGAATCCTAGGGGGTTGGTGGCACAAGCTGCAAGTGCAGGTAAAATCTGGGCGGGTATAATTCACTTATCCTAAGTTACCCAGCACCTTCAAGGGACACTTATCATTCTTCCTGGGCTCTCAACAATGTAAATAAGCAGCAACACTTTACTCCCCTGAGACATGTTGATTACGGCAGTAGGTGAGCAAGAAGGAGGAAGAAGCAGACTGGCAATTTCATGCATACTGTAACTACAGCTTGACCTTTTGTTTCTTTGGCTTACCAAACTCTGTGCACATCATAGGTTTGCATTTTTCACAGAATCACAGAATCACAGAATATTTAAGGTTGGAAGGGACCTCTTGAGATCATCTAGTCCAACCTTCCTGCTCAAGCAGGCACACCTACAGGAAGGTTGGACTAGATGATCTCTAATTTTTMTCTAATAGATTTTTCTATCTAATAGATTTTTCTCTAATATGGGAAACTTGTAGATTGTATCATCCAAAAGATACAGCAAAATGGTCAGGGTGAGGTTCTTCTTGCCTAACCCTAACTGTCCACAACTGATATGTTACATTTGATGACTGTGCTCTCTGTATWGCTGAAGAGGAAGGTGGAATAGGCTTTCACAAGTCATTGACCTAACATTGCTAATTCTGCTCCATTGACTAAAGACACAAATGCATGCCAGCATTTCTTGCAGGATTGGATTTTTTGGATTTGATGCTTGATGTAAGATGGAGCTGTTTTGGTATAACACATGTATCCTATAATACGTTGTTACAGGGAATGTTTATTACTTTGCCTTTATACTATGCATGGTATTTAAAACTATGTTAAAACAAATCGCGCTTTGGCAGCCAAACATTAGTCTTTCCTCAATCTGAATGATATTTATGTCTTTTTGTACTTATTTTCTTCCAAACATATTTGTCTATCTTTCATACCTGACTGTGTATTTTATTTGCCTATGATTTCTTTCTGTTTTATCTGTGAGTCTAATTTGTCTAACTTATTTTAGGCTTTTATAATAGGCTTATCAATACATTACCTGGACATTAAATACTTCAATGCAATTTGAATGCTTTTATGTTACTTAAATTAATTTGAATACATTTAGCAAGTGTTTTCAATAAAAATCAGGAACCTAGGAAAATATCAGGTAATAATGAGACATTGTTCTTCCAGAACTACTTTCCAAAAAAAAAAAGTAGATGAAGAAAAACATTTTATGTGCTTTCATAAATCATAAGTGCATATACATCAGATATGACATGATTTGAATACGCTACTTTTTGTGGAGATCAAAAATAAATCTTACCTAAAGTTCTGCATTGTCAGGTGAAAATTGCATATACTTAAGTAAGTTCTTCCTTTACACAAATTCATAGGAARTTACATTAAAACAATGAATTCAGAAAGCAGTAATCTAGTGGTAGTTAATTACTAACATTTTATTTCCATTCATGTTTGAAACTAGTTAAAGTTTGKTTTTTCCTTTTTTATCTCATAGAAATAACTTGCCCAGAATATATTACACAATCTTTCCTCTTCAAAACAATATTACTGTACTTAAACCCTGTAATTTTCAAGCCGAAAATATGGCTGTTATTGATAATGGCATGGTAAATATAATGCCAGAGCTTCTACAAGTATTACAAGCATTTCATGCATCTGGTGTAGTATCAGTGTTCTTAAAGAAAGCACAAAGTCTGGTGAGTGGGAATTTATATATTTTAAACACACAGAAAGTATCTGAGAATTTATTCAAAGCTAGGCTGTAGCTGGGAACTAATTGTTCTTGGTTTGTTGAAAAGCAAAACTCCCTTTAAAGTGCTAAGCTGCCGAACTCGAATTCCTCTTTTGCCACACACGGGCCGTGTGAGTTATTGGCAGGGTAATGCTGTTAGGCAAGGCTGTCTCGCCCTTGATCATACTACTCCAGCTAAATCTGCATGCACCTCCTTACACCAGAGGTTCTTTGTCAGGGTTGTTACCGCTGATTCACCAGCTGTAATCTCACTTTGCTGGCCTCCTTGCAAGATAAGGGGGAGATAATGCTTTCCACTGGTAGTTGTCAGGGTGCAAAAGAAGCAGCCAAGTATGAGAGACTTCATTTGCATACATAAGTGCTTTCACACTTTTTTTTTTTTTTTTTTTTTTTCTTGAAGAGGTGGAATTACTTGCAGGACATTTCAACAGATTGTGTGCACTTAAGGAAATAAATTACCCTAATGTTATAAACTCTATAGGGAAAAAAAATATGATACATGCTAAATGTGAGCTGCTTTACATTTGATTCCACGCTAATGGGTTTGAAAAATAACTCCTCTGTCTTTCGTKCTGTAAATTTTGAACTGCAGTTCTTAGCTTTGAAATTGTTGTGATGGGAATGAAAATTGGATGTTAGAGTAAATGTGAGGCAGTTTGTGAGATGATACTAAGACAGATTTACTTAACTTAAACAATCATCTTTTATTTACACCATATTAATCTTTATCTAGAACTCTATTTCTGCCATGTGAATTTTTTTTTTTTTTTTTTTCGTCACACTGCATGTTCATTATTGTTTCCTCCAAATAATTCCATGGAAGCCTGAGCCAAGTTTGGTAGATTAGACAACACTCAGTTTCTTATGACCCATTTTATGACCTTTTTTTTTCTTTCAAATAGGCCCTATACTTCGTATATCTCATAAAGTCAGACAAATGTGAGTATATTTTGTGATTAAAATTGCAGCTAGTATAGTTAAGCCTCTTGACACAACTTTAAAATGAAGAAGTTTTTCAGTTCATTTTGCTTTCTATTACTTAAAGTGCTGAAAAAAGAASAAGAAGATAGACTCAGTTTGCTCTTTTACATGAATCAACATTACAGGGAGGAATATCCTCAGTATTTGAACCACAGGGACAAGGGAGAAGGGGAGGACTTCCACCTAGTTTTGAAAACAGGAGAAGATTCTTTCCACTCTCTACAAAGATCAAGGACTTACAGGGCACATTAGGAAAGAGCAGCTGAATACAACTTTTAAAGGGATTGAGAAACAGGCTTTCTTCCTGGAAAAGGTTAGGATCCATTAACAGCTAATTGCATTTAAATCTTGCTTAGGTTTTGGTTAGTAATCCAGTTCCAGCATTGGCTGGAGAACAGGTCAAATGACAGTCATTGTTAAACACAGGTTTAAACTTGCATCTGTCTAGTACCTGAAATGAATTTAGGAATCTTTAATGCAACTGATAATGCATTTGATGAAGGAACAGAGCTCCAAAGCAACATGCCAGTTTTAGAGTACTGTCTCTAGAGAGGTTTGTCTCAGCAGGGTGACTTCTCTACTTGAAAATAAACTTGCCACAGAAAGGTAGCACACTGATTTGTGAAACATAACAGGAGCCGAATCTCAGATCTCAGAAATCTCCACATAACCTTCCCATGTCTATAGCTATCCCTGAAGTCATGATGCTGAATCCTAAAGAGCTAGGAAAGAAAGYCAGCTTTTGTCAGAAGTGGAGCCTTTGCAGTTCTTCAGGAAGGCAGCTTTTGTTCAGCTCAGTGCAGTGAGTTGCAGCTCAGCAGAACTTTTTGTACATTTTTTTTTTGGCTGACATTGGACTGCAGCTGTGATACAGATACCTTTTCAATGGACTTTGCTACCTAAATGAAAGGTTGAGACAGGGCAAATATTTTTATGAGGTCCTCGGGGATGTAGGATTCCTGRAGCAAAAGGAGTGATGATCATAAATTCACATAGTAATCTGACATTCACAGTTCACCTGAAATTTGAACTTTAAACTAAAGGACATACAGGTCACATCTAGTACATGGAGTATCACGGCAACAGAATCTCTCTTCTTTTCTCATTACTTCCAGTACAGTGTACTACGTACACAGCAATCCAAGTGAATCACGACTCTATAGTTAAACAGTCATATTCCTAGGAAATAGCAGTTCTTCTTCTACRTTATATAAGAACAAGTTCTTTTACCAATAGACCACTGACTGTAAACTGTAACTCCTACACAGAGACTTGTATGAAGGAGTGATTTGAAAATCTGCACTGGGTTTTCTGTATTAGCCACAGCATTCTGTGTGTTTGCACTTCTATCACTGAACACTGGAAAATCTATTATTTCTTTTAATGGTCAGAATGCATACCAATGCTCCAAAAAATGTTATTTTTGTCAATGTAAATATTTAGTGTCTATTTTTGCATATGCATACATTTCTGATAAAGGTCAGCAATGCTTTAAAAATGAATAGAAATTAGCTATGTGGAATGAAAAAAAATCACCAGTTACATAAACTGTAAGATTAAAAATACCTGACACAGTTTCACATGAATGCATGTTTATTTTAAACATATGAAAACTACTCTAAACTTTATGGAAAAGTGGTGTTGGCTGAAGACAGCATGAAATGCAGTTTGGGGCAAATTAATTCCCTGTGGTTGAAAATTATCTAATTGGTAAGAAAGATGTCCTCCTTAAAGTTGATTGTTTTATTTATTCAGCTTAGCAGAACAAGTCTTTATTGTGCAAATTACATGCAAGTTGTTTGTTCTGTCCATTTTTAAATTCCACAAAGATTTATTTTGTTTTTCAATAGAACAGTCTTTTTTTCTAAAGAAAAATAAGAAAAATAACTTCGTAGTTCTTTTGATCTGTTCTACCATAGCAGTTTCACTTTTGTTGATGTTTTAATTCAGGGTAAAAAAAAGTAAACCTTCCTTCATTTAAGAAAGCAGTTTCAATTTTTAGATATGAAACATGAAAAATAGCTTTAAAACATTCATCTAGGCATTGCAAAGTTGTTGTCCTTCAAGTGTGAATGAAATTTCTTGCATTCTACTAAGAAATATGTTAGAAACATATGGCTTCAATGTCATATGGTCTGTCCATGGCAAGTGACCTACACAAATCTTTTTTCCAGCTCTATCCAGGGACCTCTCAGTGAGAAGGATGACAAGGCTAAGCATCCTATCTGAAACATGAGTTGTTAGCCTCTCCACTCTGCTTTGCTCCTGGGCATCATAGTCCTTGTAAAAAGATGTTTGTCTTCAAGATGAACTTGCCTGGAAAAGATTTCCTTCCTTTTCCACATAATAAATGCCAAAGATTCCTAATAATAAGTAATAGAATGTTTTAACTCTTTCTTTGAAACGGCTTAGCTCCATATGGTACAGTAGATTGCTAACTGTTTACAGAGAACCTTCATCCCTTTTACTTTTTGATAAAAAATATAAAAAAAGCCAAAAAGCCAGCTCTTTTTTTTTTTTTTTTTTTTTTTTTTTTTTTTTATGATGACAGGAAGAATGCATATCATTTTTCAAAAGTGTCTTGCTGAAACTCTAGAACTTTTTGATGCTAACTGACTTAAAAACACCCACAAGCTCTCTCTTTTTCTAGAACAACATCTAGAAGAACAGCTCATAGTGTCCATAATGATTCTCTGATTCTCTGATACCACTGTCCACCTGACTATCCACATAAATTTTTAGCATGAAAATGTGGTGTCTAGAACTCTTGGATCAAAAATAATGGAGATYCAAGTCTCACTATCTCTCTGTAGATTTTTTCAGGTAATGTGACATCTAAATTGTATGTACTTCAGAGTTTTGTTAAGGAGGTAGTTCCTTCTAAAGTCTGCTCTCTCCTGAATCCAGTTCAATATCGAAGAAGGTAATTTATCACTTTATAGACTGATTTCATAAGATGTCACAGACTGGCTCATGTGAAGTCAAAATTATTGCAGTGTGTGCAAATCATAACACCTGGGAATAATGGCCTTGCACTGACCTCCTGCCTAGTGAATTAGGGATTTTGCCATTCTGAAACTATACAAAGAGCACTCATCTTCTTATAAATAAATAAATAAATAAATAAAAAGCACAAGCAAAAAAAAAAAAAAAAAAAAAAAAAAAAAAAAAAAAAAAAAAAAAAAAAAAAAAAAAAAAAAAAAAAAGAAAAAAGAGCCCGCAAGGACAGTAATTTATTCATGGAACATTAATGGAACATTAGCTGTGTTACCAAAATAGACTCTTTACCACTGTATCTCTATGAGAATCAGACCAGACTGACCACTCTAGAGCATCCCTGTGAGCTCTCCACTTTCTAAGCAGTATATCCTGTGCCACAAAATGCCTGTTTTCTGCAAATCCAAAAGGCTTAGAGAGAAGGGAGTGCGACAGTGACAAAACTACCCAAYACCTCAAATCTGATGGAAGTTGTTAGCCTTACTGATAGGCAAGAGGGAGAGAACACACACTGTAAGGTAACTAATGGTAGTTATGAAAGTTCTAGCTTTAAAAGATCTTTCTCCCCAAATTTTCATGTTATCCAACATGATTTAGATGAATAGTTATTTGCAGTGCTTTCCCTTACGCAAAAACAAATCTGTCACACATTTTGGGTTTCAAAAATTTTGGCTAGTATCAAATGTGAAACTGCTTCACAAATTGCTAAGTAAGCCTCTTAGCTCCAGCAAGTGCCTAAACACACTTTATCGTTAACTTGGCATGAGGATGATGGTATTGCAACTTGACACTGACATGAACATTTCAAATGCTGGACAGTAAGCACTGTGATAAAGCCATTGTTTGACTGTGAAACAAGCCTCTTGTACAGGGCAGCTTCTTTGCAGTAATTATAGTAAAAATTAACCTTTCAGAAGCGAAGTTTCTGTTTGAGGACCCAAAACAAGGAGTGAAAGCAAGGATTAATTTCCCAGCAACAATTTAAGCTCTTTTCAAATGAAAATAAAATGAAGGCAGGGCTTTATAGGAGGTATTTAGATGCACATGAAAATACCAGTCTTTTAAGTTTCCTAATTAAGCTCTGCTACCAGGCATGAATACATGCAAAGAATCCCTCATGCTGAAGCAACCCTGCCCCAGACCTTGCAAAATAAACAAGAAATCCACCCATATCTTTTTTTTAGATTTTTTTTTTTAGAATATCACAATTATATCCTTTTAAGAATAGATTTGGACAAGAATTGCCTAATCTGATTGGCATTTTTTGGCATGAATTTTAAATACACAAATTTTCTTGAGTATACTGCATAAAGCACATCTCTAATATGGCTTAGGATGTCTGTTACGTGACTCTCATGCATATGGCAACTCTTTTCTCTATATTTCTTCTTGTCCTTTGCTTCTTTCCCTATGGTTGTGAGCATTTTATATCAGCCTTTTGAATCCATGTTACTCTGTTATGGCAGTGCCATAAAGTGATATCATCTGGAAGCTAAGTAGGCACATTATGTATCTGAACTGATTCCTAAATCATATATTCCACATTAAGAAAAATCTGGGGGAATAAAACTTCAGGCATGAGTTGCGTGAAAAAAATAAAATAAAATGTGCAAATGACTTCGTCAGTACTATCAAGCAGTAAATGATAGCCACGGTGAGAGTCCACCATATTATTTAGTTATCGCTTTCCATTACTTTTAGTTATATATATATTTTTTTCACTTGAGGTTTATTATCAATTGCTTTATATTCATACAGTTATATATATTTCAGTGATYTCTCTGAATGATCTCAAACCACTTATTAATCTTAAAATTAATCTGCTTTTTGAGAGTATTTTTTCCCTGATAAGCATCATAAAGCTTGCTGCTTCAGATGAGTGTAAATTGTTTTGGTTTGTACGTGATGGCAAACTAGGCCTTGTGCCAGTTCTCTTGATTGTTTCAGAGAAATTTCAGACAGCTAGAAAGTACTAGATCCTTAATGCATATTTAGTATTGTAAGTCTCCTATTGATAGTGCATTAATAGCTGTCATCAGGAGTATCATATAAAAAATCTTGGTGTCAGCAGTGCTATGCTGATGGCAGTCTCCTCGCATACTGACTGTGGAAAGGAGTATAAAAGTAGGGAAATGTTTTAGATCCTTGTCCTTTATTTAAAGACAGAGAGGTTTCACCTCACCCCAGAGGGGTGAGGCTGTCACTTTAAATAACAGTTTTCTACTTCAGGAGATAGTTCGTTAGTTATTCTGTCTTCATGTAATGCCAAAGTTGATTTTTGTGTACTAGCAACAATAAATGTAATACAGAGGCCTGATACATATTCATAATTTTGCTCTAAGGCTAAARTGCTTTCCTTGTAAATTCATCTAACTAGAGATATTGTGAACACCAAAAGCAATTACTTCACCCCATCAGTTTTGTCTAAAAAAGAATACCATTAAAATCCTTGTTCTATATTTATTGTTCTAAAAGGGAACAAGAAGAACATTCTGCAGAGACACAAGTGCAAGTACCAAAATTAGGATGCTTTTATTCAATTATAATTGACAAAGCTGGACACCTTTTTTTTTTTTTTTTCCCCAATCTGTAATTTAGTAAATTTGTGTACCTATTATAAACCATTCACAGAGCTCTCCAGTTTTGAACTGTGGTAAAAAAGGGAAGGCTGGAAAAAAATAGAGAAGGAACAATATGCTTTCGTTTGCAAAGAAATACATGGGACTGCTAGGAAAATGCTAACTTTTCAAGTTGGTGTTTTATTATTTATTTTTGCACTATTAACACCTAGAACCAAAAAGCTATTGTACTGAATTCAGTACAGAGAACAAAAAGATGAGTTCTGTCCCTAACACTTGCATATATCACAGAAATAAAATCTAGATAGAGTCAAAAGTACAATGGAATATAAAAAATGTAGAGTTATTTTATGGTAGAAGATCAGTAAAAAATTCAAAAAGAATAATGGACTAACTTTTAAATGGGTAGCCAGGAGGCATTTTACCAAGTTTGCACATATACAGATTTGTTTGAAAGTGAATAGATGATAGAAGTTGGCCTCATGGGCTCATCAGAGCCAGAGGTCAAACTCTCAGTATGGAAGGAAAATTGATGGATAAACAGGAGGTCAGCTGTGGAAGTCCTTGAACATCAAAAAAAGTAATTTGTATGGAAAAGTAATTTGTATGGAATAGTAAATAATGCAGTACCAAAAAAAAAAAAAAAAAAAAGAGAGAAAGAGAGAGAGAAGGGACATAAAGCAGTTACTGAGGCAAGGGGGAAGAGTTTTCAATAATGAGGATGCAAAATGAGGAGAAGCTAAATGAGATTTTGGCTATGTTCTTTATGAGATAAGTTGTAAAGGTATCTGGAATTACTACAATTTATGTTCAAATTTGTAATATAGTGGCCCTGAAATCTCTGTATAGAAAAGGAGAGAAGCACCTCCAAAAGAATCATCATCCATCCTAAACCAGGCATGTAAAGTTAATGTGATGAATCAATTTTTAGGGGTGCCTGTTTGTTTCACTGAAGGAAGCTGAATGACTTATAGATGGATAGCATTTTGCAGGTTGGTTCTTGTACAAGAGCTTGTGGCCAGTGAACATACATTTTTCCTGCATTACTGCTGATATGCGCCACACTGCATTAACATCTTATTGGAAAGGTGCTGCAAAATACAGCCATTTATATGAAAAGCACATATCTTTCTGTACATTCATGATGCATCTTATTTGAAGACTTCTGAAGTGGCAGCCTTGTGGACTAGGGGCAGAAGCTTTACAAGGGTGAACCACAGTGAGCTTTCAAAATGTTTCTAATCAGGCTGAAGTGCGGCAAAGATGTTCACAGACCTTGTTTCTTCTGTGTAGAATTCTACAATGTCAGGAGAAATTTTAAAACTGGACAAATGTACAGAAACTTAGTATCTAGAGTTGTCCTACTTTTAGAACATGCTCTAAACAGTCTGAGGATGAGAATGATGTTCTCAGATAAAGAGGAATTCAATGCCTGTGGAAGCATATTTTCTGAAATATATACAGGGACAAACCAATATTCTTTAGATAGATTCTCAGACTTTACTCTTTCCTGACCTGAGGCAAAAGACTTGTTCAGGCGAATTATAATTTTCCTAATTGTTTGTTTTTAAAATTAACCACAGGGCAAGCTAGTTTCATATGCAGCACTGAATTGTTGGGTTCACTTACTGTTAGTTATGTAAGATGGAAATTGTATCACCTAGCTCTCTTTTCTCAGAAAGAGGTTGAACTGAACTGTGCTTCATGGTGGTGAGGGATGGATGAGACATCATTATGGCATCGGAGTTCTGTTTAGAAGCCACAATTGTCCTTGTCAGTGTCCCATCTCAGCACATCAGTGTGAAATAGCTGTTGTCACAATTTCCTTGGAAATAGGAAGCTGTTTTTTTCACCTCTGAGTTTTCAAGCATTCTGGATCAAATGATTTGGTCAAGATCATCTAAGCAATTCATAGCTATAGGAGGAAATGGAAGTGCCTTCTTAGGCCTATTGAGTAGCTTATCAAATAAGACCACTTCTTGGAAAACATTTTACCCCCTTTCACTGCACCATGTATAGATGAAAGTTCTGAACTCTGCTGAAGTTAAGTATCACATTAGTCCCAATGTGCAGTGGCGAAGCTTCACAGCTTTGAGATTAAATGAGATTAAATCATTTCATAGTTGTATTATTTTCAGATGGAAAATTATAATTTTGCATTATGAGAACTATATAATATACCAATTTTACTGGAACTTGAAGGAGTGAAGTGATAGTTGTTTTGATGATTTAGTATTATCAGTGTTTAGATAAACAGAGATGATAATTTAATAGATCTGTATTGTCACCTGAGATTATGTAACCTAATTTATCATTTAAGTGAACAACTGCAGATAGCTGTTTACAATATTTTTGTATATGATATTGTCAGTATTTGCCTTAATAAATTATACCCTCTTGTGTAACAGAAGCAGCATTTTTTTTGTCCTCAGGACRCAGAAAATTTATGGAAAATAGGTGCTTTTTAAGCAGAAGAACTGATATTTACTTCTTTACTATGATACAGGAAGGCACAGTTACGATCTTCATGTATTCTGAAGTTGCCAGAATAACTGTGGTTCTGAGAAGTGTGTTTAATATCCATTTGCCAAAATTAATAAAACAAGTTTAAGAAAACTGCTTCACTGACAAATATTCTAATGAATAATGGTGATCATGTCAACAGCTCTCAGTCAGCTGTTGCATTTGGAAGAAGACAAGGAAGGATATTTGTCAGAACAGTATAGTTTGTATGTAAATATTTTGCATAGGTTTCTCAGTCCACTTTTCCAATTCTGCTATTAAAATTTAATTGTTTGTTTAGCAAAGATTTTCTGTTTCAGTGGACACAAGGCAGATAGCTATATTCTTTGTTCCCAGCAGCAGTTTGCTTGACATAGATTATCTTTTTTTTTCTGAATACATTATCACAAAAACCAAACCAAACCAAAAAACAAACAAAAAACCCACTGCAGACAAACAAATGCACTATCAATTTTCATTTTTCTGTTGTACATGGGATGGTGAAAAGGCATAGTTGCACCTTATTTTATTCATTCACTCAGGCCTGTAGTCTGTTAGTCAAGGGAACTGAAGTACATCCAATTTTCATTTTCTGATGCAGACTCCTGCTGACGGAAATCTAGGTCAAAGCCTTGTGACCTTATTGCATGTGCGTGCTCTCTGGTTCTCGGAGCAGTGCTGCTCGATGGCTGCTGTGTGAACTTGTAGATGAGCAACCGAGAGATGCTCAGCACTTCCGAGTTTGGCTAAGCCTTAGACTGATGGTACAAACCTTTCCTATTCAGTAGCTGTTAGGCATCCACTCCTCCCCAAACCATGCCAATGCAGCTCTGCTTTGGGAAATACAGATTGGGATGGAGAGCTAAGGTTGCTGCTTGTTTAAATGAATGGTATTCCTTTACTAGGAATTACAGTAGTGGTCCTACAACAGGAAAACCTATTTCTGGGGCAACACTAGATGTGTTGCTTCAATGAGTGGACCGTGGGAAGTGTTYAGGAACAGTGTAGCAATAGGGAGATCACAGAAATGATGACCTAAAATAGTGGGTTATTTATTTCTTGCTGCTTCATTCACAGCACTTAGACTCAGGTAGAAAATAGACTCCTTCATCTGATAACAGGGGCAGAGGGAGTTAACTATAAGTAATGGGAATAGAACATACAYATAGCCTGAGTCTCAGAAAAACTGCTTAGTGGTAAGTAAGTTGTATTAGAGAATCAGACATCTTCCCAGGGAAGGATGAGGGATCTGTATTGCTTGCGGCATTTAAAAGTAATGTGGGCATCACATAAGAAATATGTTGAGAAATACCTAGATACTGCTAGCARAGTAACAGATTGAACAAACACCTCTAGATACAAATATATGATTATGAATAAAAATGATGTGAACSGTTTCCAGAATTGGTTTAATAAAGACCATGGAAGGAAAATATACGAACTTTGCCTTGAAAAGAAAGGCATAGAAAAAAAAAGTTTCACCTTTTATTCCTGCTAAGCTTGCAGAAATCACCTTCATTCTGTGAACCATATAGTATTGCATCCATAGCTTTTACAAGACTTCTTCAGCGTGTAAAGGTCATATAATGGTCTATATTTAGTTATATACTGCAGAGTATATATTTTAAACCTATCTGCATTTTTAGAGCACCAGGTTACTGGAAAACAAACAAACACAACACAGCAAACCCCCATCTTTTTACATAATTTGTTTTTATAGAACTAAATTGGTATATATTGAGTTTGAGCTTATGCCAGAGAGTATACCATGTCTACTTGCATAGCAGTAACATACTACTCAGTCTTAATAAGCATATCATAACCTGGGTTTTCATTTTAAGCAGGTGAGTGCATCTGCCTCATTATCTTTTAATAAATAATCTATCCAGAATGTCATAGAGCTTTTGAATTAAATTCCCCATAGTCTGAAGCACTTACTTTTTAACACATTTAATATGCAGCTGTCTGCAAACATATATAGCAAATCACCACGTGAAGCTACCAAATAGAAATAAGGCACTTAAAAACATCCAGGCATCCCACAGTTTTGCCATTGAGGATCTCTGTACAGCTTTAGCCTCTTAGGTAACTTATGTTTTATACCAGGGAATGAAAGATTTAGGCACTCAGTAGTCAGAGAGTGCTGTGCCAGGTGTTTCAGTCACAGCAAAGCTTAAAGCACAGAAGGAGCAGTGTAGCAGCAAAGCAGACCTCCTGAATAATTCATCACTGTCTTACACACTTCTGCTGCTGCACCATTATTTCGGAAAGAATATTATATTGTTATTGATTACAGCACTTGCTGATACGTTTCATTTGGAGGGAGGTGTGTGTGTATTGCTTTGTATTTCCGACGCTTAGGCCATCAGCAGAGAAACTTATGTGTGAGCTCTATTAAAATTTAAGAGCCTGAGTGAATGGAATAGAATGTGTATACATGGGCACACACATACGTGCACAAAGCATTTACCCCAGCAATCCCATTTGGGGAGGGAGAGCTTGCTTTATGTGTCAGAAAAAGGAATAGCCCATAGAAACTGTTTTCTAAGTAAAATTAGTGAAATAATCATAATATTAATGAACAAATCCACATTTCTTGGGGAAGCATAAGCTGCCTTTCCAGCAGCACTAGTGGGAAAGCAAGTCCCTCATGGCACAGCCCTGCRGTGCTGCACCAGTCCTTCTCAAAGAGCCCAGGAGCAGCATGCCATGTACAAGCCAGCGACACGGCCTGATCACAGACAGCCACTCTTGTACCAGCCAAAGCCCAAGGGTGCCCTTTGCTTATGCCGCTGCACTTGCTGATATGCTGATACAAATAAACTTCAGCGCCTCGCTGGCTACAGGCCAAGGAACCTGATGGCTGCTGCAGCCTCTGCACTGCTTAGGCGGTGAAATGGCATCCACTTYCTTATATGCTTGAAAACAAGCATATTTGTATACATAGTTTTCCCTTATTTATGCTTTCAGAATTATACCAATGCATTGTGAGAAGTATTATTTTTAGTTCCTTTCTCAGACACTGAAATATGCTTTCCTCAGTTAAAAAGGGACAAAGGAAAGAAATAGATTAAAAACATTCTCTGGTATTTTTCTGGTTGATGGAAATCTGGAGTGGATGCAAAGATATTATGACAGAATACAGATTATCTAAAGAGAGTGTTGAGATGATTCCAAGAGGTTGTGACAAGATTTTTCTCAAATATTGAGCTTCTAGGGGATTCCTCAGGAACACTGGCCTTGGAAAGAGAACGAAAAAGGCTTGAATCATGGAAAAAAATGTCTTGCTTACCCTTCCTCCTTACTCACTCAAAGCCCTAAATAGCAGGAGCAGAATATAGGCAAAGCAAAAGGCACTCTGAATATACTTTATTTAAAAAAAAAATAAAAAAAGAGACTTCTCTCCACTTTCTCAAAACATACATGACGGGAAAATATATCTGTATTACACTACCAGGATGAATCCATACTGAGATACTGATTGGTTGAAGCAAATGGAAAATTTYTTAATGATTTCTGAAAGGTCTGGAGTCCTAATGTCCAGTTTGTCCAGGTAACAAGCAGTGATTAGATTCATSAATATTTGTTCTGCAAATATTTGCTTTTGCTCAGATTTTGAGAAGAGCTGATTCACATTTAGGAGGTTCAGATATTCGGATATTCAGATATGTATCAGACATATTACATGATCTCAGTCCCTCACTCGTATGTACACTGTGCATCAGTTTTATGTAGGAACATTGATGCAAAATTCAAGTGCAAAATTCACTCGTATGTACACTGTGCATCAGTTTTATGTAGGAACATTGATGCAAAATTCAAGTGCAAAATTCAAGTAGCTTGATTTTTTTTTTAAGTCTAAGTTTTTAAGGTTAACATAAATACTAAATGGACACCGTTCAGAATATTCAGTAATGTGCTATATGCATTTCATTTTATTACTGTTTCTTGTCAGGAGGAGAATTAGGTGGATAGTTAATATTTGTATTGTAGATTTCTGTTTTTGTAGATTTTTTGTAGATTTTAAGTAGACGTCTCTCTGTATTTGTACTGACTATGGATATCAAATAGATGAATATTGAACAGAAATTTGTGAATCTAATTTTGAAGAACTGTTCTTAAAAATCATTAGTCTTAACTATCACAAACAAAAATGCATGGATGCTGCAAGTTCACAAATAGGTTCTTCAAAGCTTTGATGCTCTTGCATCAAAGAAATCTCCTTCTTCCACTATTTAGTTATTGTGACTTACCCAGAAGAAATCCATACATAGATTTAGTCAGTGTTTTGATTCTTAGTAACAGTAGTGAAAGGAATAGCAATAGCTTGCTGAAACTTATCAACGATGCTAAAAGGTACAAGTTAATCATTATTTACCATCTAGAGCTTGCGGTGTATTTGTTTCATTTTCAAGATAAGTGCTGGGAAAAAAAGGAAGGCAATGCATCTGTTAGAAAATGCTCAGCAAAACTCACAATAATATGGTAGTGATTAGTGCAGTGGGATGCTTACTGCAATCATATAGTGCTAGTGATTATACTTTGGAGCCACTATAAAAACAAGCTGTTCCTGATGCGCTTCTCAAAAGTAGGACAAAATGTTCTCCATTAGTCTGTTCCTACTTAACATCCTTCTCTACGTCATATCTTAATTTTTCTCTCATGCCATCTGCAGAAAAACATGTCTCTCAACCTTCTAGATCCTGAGATGGCAATTTTCAGAGCTGTGAGAGGAATTAGGCCATGTGAGAAGAGATTCTTGTCATGGTGATGTTGCAGAGCCTTTATAAAATACATAGAAAAACAGAAAAGTTGCCAACACTGATTTTTATCTTCAGTGTAAGTAATTATATCATTATGCCCATATTCTCTGATGTTATTTTATTTTTACTGCCAAAGTACACAAATATTTACATGTTTACATGTTTACATGTTTACATGTTTACTCTCAGCTTTGGTAACTCAGTTTCAGAACAATTAAAAAACACCCTCACTATGAAACACGCTCTTGTTTCCTCAAAGAAGGTCCCTGCAGGGTAGTGAAGGGTGTGGGCCAACCTGACGAACACTGGAGACTCATGCTCCATGTTAGGCATGTCCTCGGTCTCCCGAAGATGAGCAGAGTGCCGATGAACCCCAGCCCGTCCCAGGTGCCCTGCTGGGTTTACACCCTTGTAGGGAACGTATAGACAGCCTTGGCTACCCAGGAGCTGTGTTTTACATTTCTGTCTGTTTTTATATGAGGTGAGCAAAGAGCAGGAGCATGTTTCCACAGTGGGGCAGAACTGAGACCTTTCAGCACTGGCTGGTGATAAATATGCAGCATGATCAGTGTGAGGAAGACTTCAGCAACCTGCCTAAATGTGTTAGGCTTTTAAGAAAGACGAACGCTTGCAATTGGGTGACACAGGTTGAAACAGTGTTGTTTTTCTCTAAGGTAATGCTGCTTCCTGTCATGATAAYGTTGTCTGTACTCCTAAAAAACACCTGCTTGTGCCCTATATCAAGCCACTTTGCATAAGAAGCAAAGTTCTACCTATGACAAACAGGGTTGGTTTAGAAGACATTAGAGCCCTTAGCAGGGCCCAAAACTGTACTGTCATCCACTGACAAACTTCCCACTTTGCAGGGAATTATAATTGACGTGATTGTAGGGAAGCAGATGGGGCAAAGAGGCAAGACAGCTGGTAAAATTTAAATGGACTTGTTGAGCTGAGAGAGGATAAGAAATAATGGGAAATGCATCTGAGAATTGTGTGACAGACTGAGGAACGTGGTGATATAAAGCTTTGCTGCCATCAGTGAGAGAACCGGTGTGGMTGAACATTAAAGTAATGTCACACTCACCATGGATCCATGTGTCATGTGGCACATTCCTGGGACTGCTAGCATGAACAGTGCTCTTGTCCTTTGGTGGGTCTTCCCTTTTCAAACACTTCTCTTCTGTGTGGCTGCACTTTTCTCTTTACAGTGAGTTTCCTTCTTTTGCTTTAGAGTGAATATTTGATTAGCAGCTTCGCAAGTATTATCTAACTTCCGCTCCAGGTAGCAATTTTCTTTNTTTTTTTTTTTTTTTTTTTTTTTTTTTTACTGTTTCACATCTTTTTCACATCTTTCACACCAGTTCTTTCTCTTGGGAGTTTTTATCACTGCTGTATTTTTTTCAATGCTCACTGTCATCACCATTTTCTTTTCTCCTGTGCTGTTTTAGTTTCGATGCTATGCTTCATTCAGTGGTGAAGAGAGACACTGTCAAGCATTTTATGCCAAAATAATGGAACTGGAAACAAAAGGCTTTACAGAAGCAGATGCAATTATTTAATGTTAAACAAACAAACAACATAATGATCTTAGAGAATTAATTTAAAAATTCACCTTCAGTACTGGAAACCGAAATATCACAAGGTTGAAAAAGAGCTTAGCCTAAAGCAGAGTGATGCCAATAGAAAGATCACAAGTGACTTATAGTCAATTGGTTTTAGAGCTGAATCGAATCTGTGACAGTTCTGTGAGAAATATGTCCCTTTTTCTGGGATTAACTAGCTTTAATTTATATTTACAGTGTTAACCTAGCTGCTGTTGCCATAGGATATAATTGCCTTTCATATTCTGTAATGTACTATGTCATGTTTTATGTTATATAATGTGGTGTGAATTTAAAGATTTTTCCATTTTTCCTTTTACGGTTAAGAACTAAGGCATACATTGCTTACATGACTTGCTCAAGGTAACAGGTAAAAGCCTGTTTCAGAGCAGGAACATTAATTTCAACCTTCCAAGTCAATGCTGTAGCAGTCAAACAGTTTCTGCTGTCTGACAACTCTCTAATAATCAAAGACCAAAAAGTGAAGAACATTAAAATATATCAATCTCTGCACTGAATGAGAAACAGAAGGAAAGAATTAATATAAATATATATATATATACATATTCTTCAAATAATTAATCTAAATATATATATACACACACATATTCTTCCTCTTCTATTGAAACCAGCTCATTTTAACATCCACAACTTGAAGCATCATGGATTTAGGACAGCAAATACAATGGTGCCTGATTTTGTGTCCTAGAGGCTGAACGACTCCCCTGGGTTAGAAGTTTATTGGTTAAAGGAATCTTAGAGATCTGTTCAGTCCACTGTTCAATCGTTTTAGATTATTATTATTTTTTTCCTCCAAGGGAAAGAAAGAATAATAATGGAAATCAGCTCTCCCCATCCTGTATTCTGAAATCTGCTAAAATTAAATTTTAGGAATAAAAGTAAAGCCTATCCTGCATTATTTCCATTGAAAGTACACATCTAAGACCATACTTGAACTAGAGGTTGCAGAAGTTCTCTGAATAAATATCTAGAGCAAAGTGTGGTCTGCACAAGTGAATGCAGATGGATTGATTGAGTAAGGCATTTTTATCCTTTGTTCAAGTATTTTATTCCATGTTCATTTTAAAGAATGTTATTTGTGCTTACTGTGTGTAAGAGTTACACTTATGTGTGTCTGGTGTGTAAGAGTTACACTTATGTGTGTCTGAGCTCTTTGGAGCTTATAATGTTACTGAGGCTCTGGATGTGATGGATAATGGGTGCAGTGAGGAAAATATGGCCAGGAATAACATTGGCTCTTCAACTTATATCACATTAACACAAATACTCATGTACGCATCTTCCTGGAGATATTTCCTGCATAAGAAAATGTAGAACTATAGAAGAAAAATCATACAGATTTAAATTCTACTGTCTAATGAACAAGAAAATTGGGAACTCTAAAAAATATTATGGATGCAGGCCCTATTTAAAGACCTAGTGTTATTACATATAACAGAGGTTCAATCTATGAGATTGTTTGGAAAAGCTTTTTGTGAAACACTGGACTTCTGAGAGTAGAGATCTAGAAAGACTCAAAGTCTGGGGATGCTAATTCATCTGTCAATYAGATCAGGAACACTTACCCAGGATCTACGACTGACTCTAGGACACAGGATTGTCTGATCATTTTGCACTTATGGGCAGGTCTAATTGCACTAACCATGGTTGAAAATTAAAGCTTACTACTTTAGCTACTTTAGCTACAGGATGCAGCCTTGTTTCAGTCTTGCATGAGAGAAAAATAACAAATAAGAAGGAAGAATATTATTCCATTTCAGACATTGAAAATTCTTAATAACCTAATAGTATTCTTTGTGGAGTGCTGCTTCTTTTTTAAAGGTATCCCCTATTTGTCATTTTTTCTTATTTTGTATCATAAATGACAAAATAACTTGCCTGTTTTATAGTCACACTCATGGCAACTGTGCATATAATTGTAACTTTTAAACTCCAGATATGAAGAAATGCTTCCAGAAGATTGATGTCTCCTAAAATCTTCATTAACAAACATTACTATCTATGCAAAAGCATGCATGCATGCATGTACATATACAAGCACAGCATCCATCTTCCTTCCYGCCTTCTCTTCCTTCTTCCTTGCTTTCTTCACATATAACTGCTTGAATATTCTTTCCTATCTTACCATTCAGCAGGGACATCAATCACTTTGAAGCTGAAGATATTTTCAGGAAGATGCTCAGGTCTTTTCATATTGATGGAAACTTGATTTAATCAGAGATTTGAAAACATCTTTTACCTATCTTTGGAGTCTCYGAATTTGACTGGCCATATGTTGTCACTGTAAAATAAAAGCAAAAATACTGGAGATGCATATTTGTGAAGAAGACATTTCTTGATTTTTTTTTTTTTTTATTGATAAAGCTGAATGAAAATTTTACCACTCTGCTTCTTTTTTGTGTAGCCTGAATGGCATCACCTAGCTTCAAATACTGGAGATACATATCCATGAGAAGTATATTGTTGATTTTATAATCTTAGACAGAACCAGCACAGGCTCAGAATTCAAATTTATTATGCCATTTTTTTAGCAAAGGAGACAGTTCAGCTGGGGCTGACTTTTGTGTCTGCTTCTGACCCTCTGAAATCACTCAAGATTTCATCTTAAGACTAGCTGAAGGATGATGCTGTAAGCTCAAAGAAAATACAGGATATTTATTCCTTTTAATATATTTGGTGTGCTTACTTTTTTTTCTGTAAAGTGTGAAACATGACAGGCTCTGGAGATGTATACACTCTATGACATGGTGTTGCTATTAAGCTTAGATAAGATGATATTTCTATAAACATGCTTGGTTTTATCCCACAGACATTTCTCTTCATTCTCTGGTTGAAAAGACAGGGAGGTTCAAACTACATCTGCTGGAGTGACATGATACTCTCTAGCTGTACCATGAGTCATGTATTTCAATCCTACTATGTAGTTCCTGGAAATACTTGTTTATTAAGGCTCTCCAAGCCTTTCTTCTTTTATGAATTATTTTTTCCTGAACTGAGATACTTTACAGACTCCTCTCAGAAAAATAAATATGAATACTGTAAAAATAAGTCAAGAAAAAAAGGAAGCTGTGAGACTAAACAGTGTTTGCCCCATTTCTATTGTACATTTTTGCCACCTTCTTCCTTACCTGTTGTGTTTCCAGTTGTTGTTGTTGTTGTCTGTTAAAAAAAAAAAAAGATTATGTTTGCAATCAACAATGATAAGTAATAATACCCACAGTTTTGAAAAAATGTCATGACAGGTTTAGGTAGATTGATGCTAAGCTATATTGAAATCCTTTCAAAAATTTAGTTTGTGGTATAACAGATTTGCTAAAAGCCACATTCTCATTACACTGAAGACAGCAATCACACTCCTAATGTGAAATTTACAGTGTGAACAGGATCAGCTTTTACACATACAATAAAGTATAACTTCCATAGTGCTTAAAAAAGGAAAAAGAAAAAAAAGTTCATCTTTTTTGCTACAAGCAAAATGGAATTAATTCTCTCAGATGCTTTCTGCCACCAGAGGCAGTTCAGGTGACCAGTAATAACCATTATTGAATTTACCATTTTATCAATTTACTGTTACCATTGATCATTCTTATTTAAAAGCAAATGGCTAGTAACATTTTTGTCTCAGATATTATAGAATTTGTTGTTAATACTTAAAGAAGCAAAGGCTGCATGCTGCTTTCCTGGGTCAATGAGAATTTTGCATTGATTTTGGGGGAAATGAGATGAAGGTCCAGATGTGATATTTTGAATTTTACACGCTGGTTACCAATGACATTTCATAGCAGTTACTAAAGATTATTTTCCCCATTTTGTAAGTGGCAAAAATCAAACCTTTGAGAGGTTAGATATCTTGCATGCAAACATAAGTGAAGAACATTAAAGAACCAAGAGGCTCTGGGAGCTCCTGACTCTTGACTCTGAACTAAACATTCAGAAGATACAATGGGCAGCAGACGAGAAAGGAGGTACATCCTGACTTAAGACCCTAGGAGATGGGCAAAGTTGATTGAGTGAATGAAGCATGAGTTAAAAAGAGGCCGAGAAACACTTTCATGCACTGGAACTCCATTTGTGTGCCATTCCTAAAGAAGGCATGGAGGAGCCCCTCCGAGCCAGGACTTCAAGGGTGCAAGAGCTGTGGTTGGGGACTGTGTTCACTATTGGATGAGGTTTGATGAGGTTGTACCTCAGTGTGTGTATCACTGTCACGTGAGAAATAAAATTGCAGCATGCAAATACAGGAGCACCAAATGAGCCTGACTGCCTTGAATATTGTGTTTAGGTAGTCACAGATATTGATTTAACTGGACTTCTCAAAATGCCAAATAAAAGAAGCAAAAGAAGAATCTGAATCAGCAGGCTAGTGGCCTGTTAACTTTAGAACGTGAAAGCCTTTGCACTGATCACCTTTTTCCAGGAGGCCCCACAATGAAAAACAAAATTTCTTTAGCGTTTAACTATGTGATCAGCAGGATACTCAGCCTAGAGTGCCTAGAGAGTTTTGCTCTCTTAACTTTAAACAGATGCAGGAAAAGAGGATGAAAATAATGACTATAGGAGATACCAGGTGTGCAAACTAAATTAAAATGGTAGGTTTTGGGGTTGCTGCTATTCTTTCATAGGGATGCTTGTTTCTATAACACTACAAATCATCCATCATTTTAACATAGGTGATAAAGATTGCTTGCACAGAACTAGAAAGTAGACAGTGCATTTGCTTTGCCTTCCCCATTACACATGTTCAGCCTCCCTGTTACCTTGGAGAGGAAGGCATATACCTCAGGTGTAGAAATTCAAAGGAGGTGGAAATGCCTATAATTGGTCCCTAATTGTCTGAGAAAGGAGGTCTTTCTAACAAGAACTTTTTTTCTCATTAGATAGTGTTTTTTTCCTCTGCTTTACCTGAGAAGAGGAAGGAAAAAATAAAACAACAGAAATAACAATTCTATTGCAAAAAAAATGTCTGAAATTACAATCTTCAAACATAAAAGACTGTTATGCATTTCAAGTGTATATATATATCTGTATCCATGCGTAACTGTTTATAAATTCTCAGTACYGCTGTGATCTACTGGGCTGCTGAGGACTTATGTTGAAAAGATAGACTTTCATTTAAATGCTGATCTCAACTTTCCACTAGGGACCACTAAAAAGTCTTTCAGTAGAAAAGGCCAGATCAGCAAAACATGAAATCATTAGAGCTGCAGACTTTCTAGACCTGCTTTGTATTAGGCTTTTGAAAAGGGCATTTGTTTAAGGATAAGATAGTTTTATCTGGCCTCTAATGCTTAATCTTCAGCTATGAAAGAACATGAGTGTTCTCACAGTAAGCTTACTGAGAGCTAGCTAAAGTGGCCACCTTTCCACCTTCTGACACTCAGCATGTCCTGCTGCAGTCTTAAAATTAAAGGAGACCAACAGTAAGAAACTTAAAACAGTCACATCTTGCTTCTATCATTATTTACACCACTACCAGTCAAAATTGACCTGTCTTAAGAGATAACATGACTTTAATACTGGTCAGAGTGGAGCTTTTCTTTTCTAAGGATGGGTGTCTTGGGGGATATGCCAGCTTTTTTACTTCCTTACTTCCTTTACTGCAGGCAAAGTAAAGGTAATAATTCCACTGCCATGTTGTTCAACTTCAGTTGTACCTTTTCAGCTTGTCAGTGTCTTTTTGAATTCCATCCAAAATCTGGTCATATAAAGGTGAAATTCAGTACGTCCTTCAAGGCATGTAGCCCGTTGAGCAGGTGTGATGTTCTCATTTCCCTGTAGTAGCTGAGTGAGGATCTAGAATGAAGTGATACGCAGCACCAGGATGACCTGATATTAAATATCTGAATATGCAGCTCAGACAAAAGGAATAAATTAAGTTGTGACTAAAAATAAAGTACTCAGATTTATGATGTGTATTTTATGCTTTTAATGATAAACACTTCATTTGCATTGTCTTGAGAATCACTAAAGAACACAGAAGGGCTTCTATACCCATGTAATTCTTCGGAAGTTTAGATCATAGAATGCTTAAGGTTGGAAGGGACCTCAGAGGTCATCTAGTCCAACCCCCCTGCACACGCAGGGTCACCTAGAGCACATGGCACAGGGCTGCATCCAARCGGGTTTTAAAGATCTCCARAGAAGGGGACTCCACAACCTCTCTGGGCAGCCTGTTCCAGGGCTCTGACACCCTCACTGTCAAGAAATGTTTTTTTAAGTTCCTGTAGAACTTTTGATGCCTCAGCTTGTGGCCGTTTCCTCTAGTCCTACCACTGTCCACCACTGAAAAGAGGCCGACCCCCTCCTCCTCACTGCCTCCCTTGAGGTATTTATACACGCTGATCCGGTCCCCCCTCAGCCTCCTCTTCTCCAGGCTGAACAGACCCAGCTCCCTCAGCCTTTGCTCATAGGGCAGATGTTCCAGGCCCCTGATCATCCTCATAGCCCTGCGCTGGACTCTCTCCAGCAGCTCCACATCCCTCTTGTACTGGGGAGCCCAAAATTGGACACAGTACTCCAGATGTGGCCTTACCAGGGCTGTGTATAGGGGGACGGTCACCTCCCACAACCTGCTGGAGACGCTCTTCTTAATGCACCCCAGGATCCCATTGGCCTTCTTGGCCACCAGGGCACACTGCTGCCTCATGGTCATCTTGTCATCCACCACGACACCCAGGTCCCTCTCTATGGTGCTGCTCTCCAGCAGGTTCGCCCCTAATCTGTATTGGTGTCTGGGGTTATTCCTCCCCAAGTGCAGGACCCTGCACTTGCTCTTGTTGAACTTCATGAGATTTCTAACCGTCCAGTCGTCCAGTCTGTCCAGGTCCCTCTGGATGGCAGCACAGCCCTCAGGGCTATCAGCTATTCTTCCCAGTTTGGTATCAGCAAACTTGCTGAGGGAGCACTCCATCCCTTCATCCATGTCGTTAATGAATAAGTTGAATAGGACCGGACTGAGGACTGACTGCTGGGGGACACCGCTAACTGCAGGCCTCCAACTGGACTCTGTGCCACTGACTACCACTCCGACCTGCCATCGAGCCAATTCTGCCACTGAGCCAAGATTAACAAATCTGACTTTTAATTGTGAGATTGCCCAGTGCCATCCAGTCCTTGGGACAACATGTAGACCCACCCCCAATATAGTCTGGTACCTAAAGAAGAGAAAGACAACACTCTAAAAAAAATATAGTTGGGGGGAAAGAAAGAAAGAAAGAAAGAAAGAAAGAAAGAAAGAAAGAAAGAAAGAAAGAAAGAAAGAAAGAAAGAAAGAAAGAAAGAAAGAAAGAAAGAANGAAAGAAAGAAAGAAAGAAAGAAAGAAAGAAAGAAAGAAAGAAAGAAAGAAAGAAAGAAAGAAAGAAAGAAAGAAAGAAAGAAAGAAAGAAAGAAGAAAGAAAGAAAGAAAGAAAGAAAGAAAGAAAGAAAGAAAGACATTTTTATAGTGTTTTTTGTTCCAGAATGTATTTTTAGAGTTAAACTCTGTCCTGATATCTGCTTGCTGCATATCCCTTTCTTCCACCTGGCAAGGGATTACTTCTTTTCTCACTTTCTTTGCTCTGACTCTCAAACTGAGAGCAGATTTCAAGACATGTTTTGTATATCTCTTCTGCATCCTTCTCATTTTCTAAAGTTTAAACATATTTTCTCTGGTACTAACAGAATTCATAACCCCAGTACATCAAAAATGTTAGTAAAAAAACATAGCCATCATGGTGACTTTCTAAATAAGCTTCTTCATGCTCCCTTCTTCTGAGAAAGAAAGCAACTGATATACTCCKTCTTAAGAAAGAATGACAGATACACTAAATGGGTCATTAACAAGATCATTCCATGTATGTGGTAAAGACAGACCTCCCCAAAAACAATGAGTTATCTCATAGTAACTGTGTAAAAGTCTTTGATATGTGCATATATAAAACAGGACTAGGAAGTCAAGATGTTGAAAGGGTCAACTGAAGTTAATTTTGGTTGCCTATATAAACGTGTATCAAAAGAAGAAGCTGATTGTTCAAGCTACTCAGTGATGCATGCTATGTTTGAGAAACTAAAATTTGGCATCTGGGATATAGGAGCTTTTCTCACTGGGAGATTTGCATATAATCTCATGATAAATGGAATCAAAAGTGTCTTTTCTTAGAAAATAATGGAGGACAAGCCAAATAGCTTACTTTCTCCCTCTCTCTCTCATAACTATGACTCCAGTAAATTATTTCAGTACCTAATAAATGTTGAATAGGAGCACTGTGACAGAATGTGTGCTGCTTAGTAATCCAAATGCRTAAAGGGAGATCACATCTCCTGAGCTGTTGAGTTTCAGCTATGTTTAGGTAGAGTGTAGCAAAACAATTCCCACATACCTAGTGCACTATATATAATTAGCCAAGAACTAAAACTTTCCATTCTGTTTTTGACCTTTTAAATGTGATAGGTAATGTATGGTGCATAAAAAGGAGATAAAGATCTCTCCACAATCCTTACAGAATATTTTCCTTTAGAAAGATGTCAGCTTTTTTGTTGTAATTCTGAGGAACGCAAATGTCTAAGCCTCTGAACTGATTAGCATCTTGTGCATGCAGATCTAACACAAAAGAATCTATTTACAGCTTGACTTCACAACAGATTGCTACCATATCAGCAAACACCTTTTTAAGTAGTTTGAAAAAGTGATGATTTGTTATTTCCTTTGGACTGTGTGGCTTTTCATTTTTTTCCTCCTCCTTTAAGGATCTCAGTGTCGTATCACTATCACCTCACCATGACCAAAAAAAAAAAGCTTTCCACCATAATGTTGGATAGTTGGATATATAAAATCATTAAAGCGTGACATGGAAGCTAACTTAGTCTGTCTGTGGTTGTTTTCTCTATGCTTTTACAGATAGGTTAAAGTTTATACAGAAGGATTAAGATAACCTTAACATCTTAATTCATATTAGAATTTCAGTATAAATATAACTGAGTATAAATAGAGTGTGTAAGCAACTACCTTGGAATACATTAGTAAAAACACTGATTTGAGTAGATTTTTGARAGGAATTTCTGTTTAACTGCCTTGGCTCTACATGTATTACCAATTTAATTATGAGTCAAATCAATTTTTGCTGTATAGGTAAAAATGTATGTGCATTAATTAGTTTACAAACTACAGTAAAAGAAAGGCTGAATGAACATTGAGACTATTTTACAGTCTCATGCTTAGGAGTGGTTATTTCAGGTCAAGGATGTTGAGAAGGAGATAGCAGCCAAGGACAAACAAGGAAGCTTGCTCATTACTACTTCGTTGTTCCTGTTTTAAATTTGGCAGTTTTAAGGGAATTCAATCTTAACACATTCAAAAGCAGTACTGAATGAACAAAAGCATGTCTGGGAATAAGGGACCAGACTTAGCTGAAGTGCATCATCATGGCTGCATTGACATCAGTTAATCTGATTGCAGTGTTTGAGGACAGAATAAACACACACACACACACTTTTAACATACACACATATATGTATATATATACACACACACATATGTACATATGCATAATTATGTACATACACATATATTCTAAGCTATTTGTATTAATGGAAGGAAAGATGGAGTCAAGAATGTTTGTATTAGAGATGGGTATAGGTAAGAAATCTACTTGAAAGTAACATAAGAATATTTATTATACTTAAGTAGATAGCCTTAGAAATGGTAAAATGGAATAAAGACTGAAAAATATTTCATAATAATTTTGTAAGTTACCAGAAATTTCACTCTGGCAGAAGATTAGGTTTATGACTCTACGCATAACTTTGTGAGCTGCTTCCAGGCTGTCCGAAGCAGTGTACTGTGAGGAAATTTTTAGTATAAATGAGCACTAGCTGAAACTGGTGCTTCTCACTGAAGAATTTGCTTATCATTACTGGTATAAAAATGGCATGACAAACAAAAAGAAATGTAAGAAAGATGTATATCATCAAATGTCTATCATCATTATCATCATCCTTCAGATGACACCATTACACCACTGACACATATGATGTGATTTGATGGTTGCTATTGAGATGTGGAATGCACAAATGACAAAATAACGTGGTTGTAATATTGTAGCATTACAGCGTAGTGAGAGTAACATGATGATTAAAATAAAACTATACAGCAAAAGTAGTGTGTGTTTGAAATGCTAAGACTGTTTCCTAGACTGAATAAGCAGAAATACACTGACAATGCAGGTGTTAGTAATTTAATACTAAAATTTTTGTTTTATTGGTCTTATATATCATTTAGGGATCTTAGTCTTACAGCAGGATTCTGTTGCATGTTTCCAAACACTGGAAAAAGAACTGATTTCTACTCCAAGATTTTAGAATCTTAGCTGAAAACTGATGGATTTTTAAAACATCAAGCCTCGTTTCATGGTGCTGGACCCTTGCGCCAACATGAAATATCAGGGCTATGTTAGGTGTTCATCTGAGTTTACCCATGAGACTTTTTAAAACACAAGGAAAAGAAGTGATTGCTTTATGTTTATGTGAGAATCAGTCTTGTAACACTTTACATGTGTTGGAAATGATAGTTGTGCAAATAGGAGTATAAAGGATATGTTTATGCTAAATAATACCCTTGGTGATAGAAAAACAAACTGAAGGAAAAGGGAAACTAAAATTAGAGACTTCACATGAATGAAAAAAGTCATGGGATTTGGAAGGTCAGTGTTCGTAAGAAGAATATGAAATTGATGTGAAGGATGTGACTGAAACTGAGCTATCCTTTTTTTGTATTTGAACCTTTTCCTTTCTCTTTAGTTAAAAGACCAGTTAAAATATTTGCATAAATATATTTTTATATTTATATTATATTTATATTTATATTATATTTATATTATTATATTTATATTATATTTATATATAATTATTCCAGTAAATATTTGATGAAATTCCAAATTAAGAATTGCTTGTAGTTTATAAACCTTATGTTTGTTTTTATCTACAAGCTTGATAAACAATTTCTAATGTGAACAGACTTTCATAGTGAGAAACAACTAAAGATGTATTAGGCTTCCTTTAAAAAAAATAGCTTCCTTCCTGTGCCTGCCTGAAAAGCATGTCTCTTAACCAGTCAGACATTGTCCCACCAGCCAGAGAACAGAGAGATTTGTATATAGGAGGGAAAGGAGTTTGGACACAGTGTGATACAGAGAAAACTATCTGGGAGGATTTTTAGGTTCCAACTAGAAGAACAGTTTTCTCCATGTTTCTGTTTCTGACTTCTTATTGCTTATATCTGCTGATGTCTTTTGCAGTCCTCTCATTCTTAAGCCTCTTTCTGAATGAAGTCTTTCAAGAGGCTCAAATTTCTTTTCCTGAAATAGATGCTTTTCTAGGCTCATTGTTTAACTCTTGTGCTCACAGTTTTTTTTTTTTTTTTCAGATTTGTCTTCCCTTTCAAAAGACTTGACAAATGTTTATTTTGCAGAGTACTAATGAAGCATTTCAAAGCAAGACAGAAGACTTTTATGCTTCATTTTGGTAATATCAGATGCTCTGATGTAAAACTATTTAAAAATCTTGTCAAGATGGTTGATATCACCCTAATAGACATTACTTCTGGCTACTCTTATTATTCCTTTCAAAACTGAAGATCTTCTAAGAAAATAAAATGCAGTWTTATTTCTGGAAAAAATTATCTTTTGGAGGACATAACTTATTGTCGTCAGGGGAAATAGCTCCTACAGACTCCTACTGTGTTAACAGTTTAATTGTAGGTGCTGTACAAAGTCAAAATGTAAATACAGACATAAAAATATACACTTATCTTAATAAGCAAGATAGCAAAGAATAAAATCAGAAATTGTAAATATTATTATTTTCAGTTGGAGAGTTTAACCACAAAAAGGTTGAGTGAACTACCAAAGGCTCCAGAGGTTTCATACACTAAGTCTCTTTCCTAAGTCTTCAAAACCAAAAGAGTAAAGATAGAAAGGAACGACAACTTTGCATTTTTTAAGCAAATTTTAATCCAAAATATAAAATTCTAGTTTCTTCAAATTATATAATAGTTTTATATTGCAACCATTTTTAAGTTTCAATTATAAATTGCTTTTCAGATCACCTCCTAAAGTGATTTTTTAAAAGCATGTAAATTAGCCAGTAAGACAGCTATGCTGTATCTGTGTGTATATTCAGTTCTCTAGCTTCACGTTTAATTACTGATAAACTGCATAGGASATCATCCTGAAGTATGATGTCATTTACTTCTGATTAGAAATTGCAATTGTATGGTTTACTTTCATATGAGATTAATTTCTGTGTACTGTGCTAAGGGATTGGCTTGCTGGCACGTTCAAGAAATAGGCTGGGTTTATGTCAAAGGCATTCATAAGGTTGCTGATGAGATACCTGATGCAACCCATATATAAGATTAATTTGCATTACAAAATGCTACAGACTATTCTTATTAAGGATGACAGTCCTTTTCTAGCTACTAAAATATATACAATAATCTGTCTTAATTAAAATTCTTAAACTTTTATCATCTTATCTGATATATGGTGATCCTTTATCAGCTCCATCTTGCCTATGAAGACAGAAAGGGACAGACCAAGAGTTGATACATTTGTCTTTTAAAATATTAAAATTGTGAAGATATGATGGAATAACATTTGGCTTTTTTAATAGCATCTTTGAGAAGACTGACTCAGAAGATGGAACTGTATCTGTGTAAATTTTTTTTCTGTTTTAGGATTAATTTTGAGTATAAAAATAAGTAAACTTGAACATCCTAACCCATTGGAATAAACGGCAAAGCTGCTTTGGCTTCAGAGAAGACCAGGATTTTTTCCTGGTTTTCCACAGAAAGGATTTTTGAGAAGCATGACTTCTGAATAATTTATATGGCAATCAAGATCTATTCTGAAGAAATTTTATTATTAATTATAAATATTTATATTTCATATAAGTAATTTGTTCTTAGCTATTTGAATTTCTTGTTTTCAGAGGTGTATCTTTGTTGCTTGATATATTTTCTAACCGTCTCAGGTGCCTTTATGAAATTGATGTAAAATTTCAAGCATCATTTAGCTTCCTTAATTCCTCTTTTTTNTTTGAAGGCACTGGACCGAAATCAGGAACAATATAAAAAGCTGTAATTCCATTGGAGCTGGTATAGCCCATCCTCTCACTCTGAGTCTAAATTGGCCCGTTGTCTACATAGTTTAACTTTCAGGGGATCTGATCCCAGAGCAATGGACACAGAAGCTTTTGCCTGTCAGTCTTTTTTCAATTACTTGAGAGTCAGTATGGTATATCCCTCTATAGCAGTAATTATAGTTCTCAAGGGATAGTCCAGACACAGAGCTTTCCTTTCAGACAGTGCTTGTTGCCTCAGGGGGAACAATAAACATGCAGATATTCTTAGACAGCCACTGCCACTCACAATAGCTGTTCCTAGAGGTACGGTATCATAATGCTGAGGAATTGTATGATTTGTTGTAAGGAGATAAATATATATATATATACAGAGAGAGAGAGAGAGAGCTAGCGTGCTTCTAGCAGCCTCAAACCATAAACTATTCCAAAGAGTGTAATCATTTATTAAACTTGATATAAGCTAATATCAATAGGCTATTGAAATGTTAGAGTCACTTGGGAAGTTCAAATAAATGCAAATACAGTGCAATTAATTTCAAAGTTAKCTTTATATACCTGGCAGTTCTCTTTAAATACTGCTCTAAATTTGTAGATCTAGTATGAGGATGAGAGATGAAGCTTACCTTCCCTTAGGTTAGAACTTGCCCGCAAAGGGGGAAGCACATAGGCAAGACCACCCAACTGCTGGTAGTGCTATAGGACCCTCCCACAGCTTTCCCAATGGGTCAGACCAATTTGCTCATGACTGATTAGGAGCAAATGCTGTGGCACAAGAAATCATGGACTCCTCTCAGGTAAAGACAGCTGAGGGCAGAAACAAAAGCCTTGATGGAACAGCTTTACTACAGGATGCCTGCAGTCAGGCAGGGCTGACCTGGGTGCTTGGACTTAGTGCTGGTCGACCAGCTGGCTGGCAAGTGCAGATAAGGGCTCCGTTTCAAAGTGAGCAGCCCTCTGCCTTTCTCTTTCCATGTGACTCTGTGACCTGGGTACAAGAATCAGAGATAGAAATGGAAATGGGCTGTCAGTCCTTGTGACATGCAACCACTGCTCAGAAAGGAGAAAAAGAGGTTCTAAAGTGGAGGCAGAAATGCATTCCTATTATAAATGCCATTTATTTAAATACCAGGATCGTTGAGAGGGTATTTTATTCATTTTCTTTCTCTTAAAAAATTAAAGGAATATGCCTGAAAGTTTCACCTCAGTGATCACAGTACAGAAAGTGAGGAACCGGAGGTCAGCAGTTAGTTGTCAGTTTTCCCTTTGAATTATATATCAGAAAATGAGGCACACTATGATTTACCTTTTGTCTTGTTTACTGCTTTCATCCAGTTTTGACATCTCCATTTCCTTTTAATTACTGTTAAAAAAAATCATTTCCTTTAATTCTCAGAATGGAAGTAAATTTGCAGAATTCATAATGAAAATGTTAAGACTTCTGAAGTTCTGAAGTAATAAGCAATGTTGTTAATTCATTGTTTTGGGCAGTGCAATAGTCATTTATGCAACAGAGCTTTTAATCGGTAGATTTTGTTTAAGGGCATTCTTCATTTAATGAAGCTAAGAATCTGAGGGACAGATTATTTGGAATTTCTTAGGTGGAAAAGAGTAAATGGATGACAACATTTTTCAGAGTTGTGTTTGGATATCTGGAGTGTAATCCTTTTCCATTCACAGAATTTCCCACAAAAGCTGTGATCATAACAATTTTATCTCTCTTAAAAAACTTGAATGACTCTGTTTTCAGGTTTGTCCTAAGAATCTGCTGTGATCAGACAAGACCCAGTGTGACTGGAGTGAAGGAAGAATAAAAGACCTTTTGCATCCTTTCTTTGAGGCAGTTTATCTTCCTCTTCATGTGGCTTCATGCGTATGGCTTTGTGTGCAGGGTAGAAATAGTCTAAGGATGAATGCATGCTGGCAAAGGAAAGAAGGATTTTCTGGAGACCCCATGTGGCCTACATTTTTATATATATATATATATATATATATAAAAAATATATATATATATATATATATAAAAGATATATATATATATATATATAAAAGATGATAAAAATGAGGACAGACCTGAAAAAAGAGGTTCAAGTATTTTCAGACAATATATAATTGCTCCACTCACTTCTGTAGGCACTGTGTGAATGAAGAGATATAGGATTAGGTTTTGAATATTCAGTGTTCCAGTTCCTCCACCATAAATGCCTAGCTTGATCTTCTGCTTAGACAAAGAAGGAAAAAAAAGAAGTTAGAAGTCTTCTTCAAAAGAATAATGAGTATAATGCAGTTCTGCTCCAMATCCAAAAACCTAATGTAGCATTAAATATCCTTATATGAAAGATAAGCTTTGGAACAGGTGAAGGCATTGTGGCCTACTGTAAGAGCGGCAATAAAAGTAAGGGAATAAGAATAATAAGAGGAAATAAAATTGGGAACTCCTAAAATAAACATCTATGTCAAGCAAACTCATCTTGATTATCTAAATCAGAAAATAAAATTAACCCAATCCTGCCTGGGATATAGAAATATAGTGGATGTGTTTGGTGTTAATCATTCTTAATTTCTGATGTAAATGCTGAGGGCAGTTTATATAAAAGCATAATAACTTTGCTTCCTAAATTTCATGTTCAGTCAGAWAAGGTCCTACAGCATAGAGACAAGTGCTGTGGGGAAAAAAAATAGGCTTAATATACTGATTGTTTATGAATTGATCAGAGTAACCAGATGAACATCTCATGCTCTTTTAGTAAGGGACGCTGACAGTTGCCTTTTGTATTATTAAATGTGCCTGTAAGGTTCAGGAGCTCTTATTGATCTCAGACAGTTTAAATTAAGTCCCATTCCAAATGTTAAATCCCTAAAACAACTCCACTTTTTTTTTTTTTTTTTTTTAAATCACTCAGATGAGTGAGACAACGAAGTTTCTCAGAGTTACTCTGTAAAGTATTTATGAACTGGCATGAAACTAAAATTCAGAAACCTTACTCTAAATTCATTCTTTATTTCTAAGTACCAATTATTAACCCTGTCTTACAGGTGTAAGTATCTATAAGGCATCAGGATAGCAAGGACTGAGAATAGTCTGAAATAAATTAAAACATTTTGGTAGACCAAATACAGAATGGTACAGGCTTGTAGGGATGATTTTGCTGTTTTTTGAGTGGCTGGAGAGAAGCCACGTTAGTGTAAACTGACAGTCAAGAATGTCAAACAATGTGGGAAAAATCAATGCATACACTATCGTGAATATAGAAAATTAAGAACTTTAGTGTTTGCATTGTTAACAATTTAAAAAGAAAAAAAATGCAGGTTGGCCTTGCATTCTAATTTAAAATGTGTGTTAGGATGAATGGATGATTTAAATCTGCTCAGATCAACTGAGTATTCTGGTAAATAGTCACTTTGGTAAATGTTAATAGCTCCTCAGTGTTGGCTTTAACTTCTTCAAATGTTTGTAATAATTCTAAATATTGAAATTAATCTTCAAAATGATGTCACAAACACATTTAGATAATGTCAAAACTAAAACTATCAGTTTTATAGGAAATTTCTTATTTTTTGATTTCCTTTGCTCCTCTACTTCATGGGTGACTAAAAAGCTCTAGTGCTATAAATCTTTATTTTTTTTACCACCTCGCTCCTTTCCAACCTATGCTCTTGCGCCTGTGTGAGTGAACATGCTTAAATAAATTACTTTACATCAGTGCAAATACAAATAAACTGCTGGAGCCTTTCTTTCTATGCAGATAGCTGTGTAACTGCATGCCTTCTCATGCTTATCTGAATCTATCCATCTGAATCTATCTATATACATTCTATCCAGAAAACACCTGCTACTTGTACAGGTTCATCTCCTCAAATGCATTTTTGTCATGCCATATATTCTTACTTTCTTGGAAACAATCTCACAGACAGCTCTGCTTTCTTTAAGGGTTGTCCTTTTCAAGGTGACCCACTGCAGACCGGCTCAGCAACTTTAATTTGTCTTTACCTTCCCCAGGCAAAGCAGAGATGACAATTCAGTAGTCTGTTGGCAGAAAAACAAACATTGACAACCTCAAGCACTTCAGCCTTCTCAGAAAGCATTCAGTGCATAAAAATAACCAAGTCCATGTTTATTTTGTTTGCCTTTGGTTTTAGAACATTCTAAGTCCATCTGACTGATATTTTCAAACTTTCTTCTGCAACTAGGGAGTCACATGTATTTTATTACAAAGCCACATGGCCTTTTTCCCCCAGAAATTTCATATATTCATATGATTAAGAACCCAAAACCCCACAAGAGGCTGTAATAAATGGTGAAACTTGAGAGCTGACCCAAAGCAAAGTAGCAATGTTCAACTTTCTGTAAGTTGAGCATTCCTTCCTTTTGTTAAGGAGGATAAAAAAAAGGAGAAGGAATGTTTCCAGACTTTTGCCCAGTCCTTTTGTTCTCACTTATGTGACAGTCAAGGTGAGATGAAAGACAGTTTATCAACAAAATATCTGTTACTAGAACAGGAATATTTATTTAACTCAGCTGCATGAATATTTTAATGGAAGAGATTTTTCTAGAAAAAGAAATGTTTCCTACTGCATTGAAGGTATAACTGAAGCTGAGACAGTTACAGTAATATCACTACTGTCATTTGCAGGATAGAGTGGGAGAAACTACAGCAAGGCAAAATTTGAAATGTGTTTAGCCAGTAAAGCCATGAAAGCCAGCTTGCGTAACAGGACCAAAAAGTACCAGTGTTCCAAGACAGGCAGTCCTCTACTATTTTCAAGATTAAACTGTGTGAATTGTGGGATGCAGGAGTTTTTTTTTTTTTTTTTTCCTACAGCTCAGGGAGCATTCTGTTGTGCCAAACAACTTTAATGTTCTCAAGATTAGCTGGAGTGTAGCAATGGGGAGACCCAATTTGGGGAAATTGCTCTCACTTCAGTTTCTTGCATGTGTGTGACTTGTATGGAGCGACTGACAAGTTCCAGCAGCTTTTATAATCAATGCAGCAGCTCACTGAAGTAGCAGCAGCAGCTCCCTCCTTTCTGCAGACAGATTTTGTCATTTACTCTGTCAGTTGCTAGATGTGGTATATCACATAGGATCTCTTTATACTGTGATTCTCTGCCCTAATCCTGAATATCATTGAATGTCATTGAAAGCAATAGAACTGAACTCGTTCGCTTTAGATATGAATTTGGCCCATTAGTATAATTTGATCCATTCTGTTTCATTACCCACTTAATGTACCAGGTTTCTGAGGGAAAATGTTTCTACCTCCATTACAGAAACTTAACAATAAAAAAAAAAAAAAAAAAAAGGCAAAACTAAACACAATAAAAAAATGAGAAAAAAGTGGTAGGGATTATTTATTTTTTTTTTTTTTTTTTTTTTTTTTTTGCTTCATAGTTGAAGGATACCTTCTCAGGGCTCTGATGTAATATTTAAACATTGTATACATTTAGGGTACCACATGCTTTAAATAAATCTGAAAGAAAGAAATTAATGAAAATCTATTGCAAATGTACAGGTAATGGAAATAGTACAATTATCAAAATATACAGATAATGATCTCATGCATTTCAGTGGATACTTTGGCTTTTGCAACAATTATGAGTTTCTTATTTTGAAAGTTTTTTTTACCTAGCATAGCAAAATAGTATAAAATAGTGTACTGGTGTAGCCACTGTGTTAACCTCACATGGTATAGTTGCAGGTAAATATGAAATAGATTTAAGCTAATGTAGTAAGCTTACTTTGTTTCTCAACATTTATTTAAAAATCTGTGATTGAAAATCATTCTATATATTGTACTACTGTGAATGTAAATGAGATGATGAAGAAGCCAGGAGGAAAAAAATGGCTAGGACTTTGGCTTCTGTTTGAACTGAGCTGAGAAACCAGAAGCCTCTTCTTAAGTTCCTCTGTGTGTGTGTCTGTGTATAGTGGGGTGTTTTTGCTGTGATGTTGGTAACCTAATGGCACACCTCATAATAGATGCACCTAAAAAAATAAAATAAAAAAGAAGACAGAGCATATGCCGTCATCCAGTGCCATAGATGTGATTGATCAGGAAAAATGACAATGTTTCTTCTGGTATTTGTGAATTTGTCACTTCCTTTTGTGCACCCTCTCAGACAAACAAGCAAAGAAATGCCCCTATCCCTGTCCGGAAAGCAAGCAAGAATAACAACAAACTCATTTTTCTACTTCCAACAACCCTCAATCTAAAAGCAACACATGAAAAGAATTTTCATTGAGGGTGTTTTTATGGGGGTACAATTTATTTTCTGTTTTTGCATAAAGTAATGACAAACGAAGCATGGGCAATCTATGTAGAGCCTGCCCATGACCCATATACATGGGACTACGTACGCAAGAGCTGTGCACAAGGGTTCAGTCATGCATTGGCCAACAGCATGTTCATGGAAAACTCACTGCAGAGCTCTCTTTGACTACCCATCAAAGCTATGGGTTCTGTTTTACGTTCTGGCMTAGACTCTGTAGTGGGACTATGAAAGAGTGGGATGCTCTGACAAGACCCTTTGTCCGGTCAAGCAGATCTCTGACTTACTATTACTGTCATGGAGTAATTTAAGCAAAGTTCGTTTGTGTTTTGTTTGCTCTTGCCCTGTGGAATTTCTGTCTGTTCAGTTCCTGTGGAGGGATACATACTATGAGGAATTTATACCAGTGCTTTCAGCCTGGTTCTTAAGGTGTGCTTTATGGGAAATGTCCAGCTGAGTTGCTGTGCTTTAGATTAGCTCATTTAGAGATCATTTCCATATTGATCTCTTTAAAGAAACCTTTGCTGAGATATAGTGCATGTAAATTGGTTAAAATAGTGCACATTTTTTTCCCCTTTCACTTTCTTGTTTTTATGTAGTTCTAAAAACAGACAACAACAAAAAAAGATAAATTGTATTCTTGATAAAATATTTGCCATAAGGGATCAATCTAAGGTTTAACAGCTTAAAGGAGATTTTTTTCTTTAAGAGATGATTCTGTGTTCTCTTGATTGGGCAAGTATAACTAACAATCATTTTGTTATATGCTTACGTTAAAAAAAAAAAAAAAAAAAGTGCCTATAAGAGGAGAGGACTATTCTTTCTAGTGACAATAATTTATTTTTATGTCTTCGTTTCATGATTCTCTTTTTTATTTGTCTCTTTTTATATTTTATATGTCATTTTTATTCTGTTCTTTTTTGGAAATTTAGTTTGGCTAATTCCTGAAAGCAAAGACAGGGAAAAATAGGTACAAAATATATATGCTGTATTTTAGAGATAAATTTTGCCTTTCCTATTGCAAATTGTTATTTGTCAGTGTGTTTCATTTCAGTGTCACATCTTGAAGGCTCTGCAGTCATTTTCAACCTTTAAAATCTTTCTGTGAATACCTCATTCTGCTTTGGTACGAGAAGGACCCATGCTGAAGAGCTATCTTGCCATTCAATCTGCTTCTACCAGCCCTTAGTGCAGATTGTGTGAAGCTGCAGAATAAATTAGCACTATTTTGAAACACTGTTTGTCCACTGGAATGTCATCTCTTAAGATCCTTGCACTGAGCATATGAAATAGCATCAGTTGCAGGCAGTGATGTGTGGTTTAGTAGGTTTCTTTCAGTTATGGTCATGAAGCTTCTTTGCCTGCATTGATGTTTTGTGAGAAGAACAGAGAACAGCCCTGGTTCCTGAATGCATGTGTGTGATGGATGGTATTTATTGTTATTTCTTTGTTCTTTTTAAGAAAGGAGTGACTGGGTGGATGGAGGGAGCTGCTTTTTATGGAGGAGAGAGTGAAGCAGAGAGGCTGGAGAGTGAGTCACAGCTAAGTGGGGGCCTGCAGCATGGGCAGGGAGCAAGATGCTGATGAAAAGTGCAGGGAGCAGACACGGCTTCGGAAGGACAGAGGTGACAGAAAGAAAATTTTAGAGGGAACTAAAGGGGACTGTGTTGAGTGTGCTGCAACCATGATCGAGTCACTGGATCTGAAAACAAGCCTAAGGGAAAGAAACTGCTTTCAGATATATGCTAGCTGAAGGAGTCTTTCTTGGTTGTCTCATTCTACCTGTTTTGCTCAAGTGAATCTGAATATTCTCTGAATAAGTGAAGTTTTAATTTAAAGGCAAACTGCCTTTTGTATATTTTTGGGGTGCTCCCCACAGTGAAAAACTAAGCACTTCTGCTTCAAAGGATTAGCTAGATGACTTTGGCTCTCATTGCAACATTACATAATTCAGAGCAGAAAAGCAGTTACTATAAAGAGAAGATTCTGTTACCCTTGGGCTATCAGGATCGTGGCAACATACATCAAGAATGGCACTGCTTTTGCAAGTTTTTGTCTCTCTTGCCTTTAATTTTGAACTTCTGTCAGAATATAAATGCATTTTCATATTTGTCAGAAGTAGAGCCTTGAAGACAAAAACTATAAAATTATTTTCTAATTTTCACAACTTACAACAAAATTAGGTTGTTTGACCTGACAAACAAATTTGTTATTCCTAATGTACTGAATTTCATTGGTATTTAGACAAACTTGAACCCATAGAAAACAAACAAACAATCAATCAAACAAACAAAGTTAAATCAGACAAGACGGTTAACCACTTTCCCCCATAAGTGAAAATTTATATGTGAACTGAATTCAGTGCAACTTTCCTACTCAACAGGGAGTTCAGTTGTACTGGAACAGATAAAATATTGCTGGTTTGTGTGTGTGTCTTAAAAATGAGGAGGTTTGACACATGCTGCAGCAATTCCAGTTAATATTCCATCCCACTCCCTTTTAATTTTAAATTTCCTGAGACTTCTAATGACAAATGTTGGGAAGAAAAGTAGTCACAGTCTGTATTCATCCTTTATGGACTTCTGTCTGGAAAGGAGGCCAGCTTCTTGGATCATTCTGATCCTCAGTTTACAAATCAAGTGTCCAGGTTGTATATGAAACCCTTATTTTTTTGAAGATTTCTTTAATAATAATTTCTTTGCCATTTTCTAATTTTCAGCTAAGCTAGCCTCCCTACATTGGCACTTTTTCAAAATAAAAGAAGTTAGGGGACATTGAAATCTGAAATCTTCTCTTGAAATCCAAGTAAACAAGTTTTCTTTCTACCAGAACATCTGTGAAAGACACAGAAACCAGTATAGTTGCACAAAATATTGGATATACATATGTATCTGTATAAAGAAGCATAAAATCAACAAACCTGATTTTAGAGCCAGATTCGGGCTTCAGAATCTCTGAGAGATTCAAAAACGATTCATACCTAGTTCTTAATTTGAAATTTGAGTAGATTTACAAGCTTTTTAAAGGACATAATCTTTACTAACCTTATTTTATAGATGGGAAGAGAAGGAAGCAAATCTCCTAAAAACTGAAAAAAACAATAGCAATGTTTAAGTTAGGAATCAGGCCTCTAGGCTGCCTATTAGGGCAGTCTATATTAGATCCTATGCACAGGCAATAATATGAAAAGAAAGTTGTCTCACTGTCTCTCCTAGATGGACTGTTATTAGTATTGCGTATTTACAAAGGGTCATGTCCTTTGGCATTCTCATGCAGGCCTCAGCTTATAGTAGGTGGATAATATAACACAATTAACACCAAGACAAGTACAAAGTGGCTAGAGATTAATGATAGAAATGGCAGTTATGGCAAAGATACTTGGGTAAGGGCCTTGACTTTAGCTTTTGCTAATCACTGGGTTAACTTTCATTAGCTGTTGAAAGTTCAAAGAACAGCATGGAAGAAGGGAGAAAATGGTCAGCATTTGAGAAWGTGAGGAAAGAACAGTCACTAGAAATTGTCAAGGAGTGTTGCTGGACCTCCATAACTGTGAGAATAATTTGAAGATTTAGGTGGTCCCAGGGCAAGGAAAAGTATAATCCCAAAGTTGGCTCTGTAACAGTAACAGATTGAACAGACCACTCTGGGCCTGGGCTTATGGATGCGCTCTGAGCTGGGATAGAAGTGAGTCAAGGCTCCCACAGCAAGGGAGAATAGGAGTACCATTCTGAAGGGAGAAAATAATACCCAGAAACAGGCTGCTATGTGAGCCACCCACAGGTGGCCATTTGTACTTCTGTTCAGTCTTCCCTCCTAGGTAACTACCTTGTCATATTTTAAACTATCTTTATTATTTTACTGCTTTTCCCTGAACTTTTTTTTTTTTTAATTTGCTTTTTCAAACCAGAGAGAACAGAGAGTTTTTAAGGTCATTGTRTTTAAAGGCTTTATTTTCATTATTGTTCTTTTCCAGTCTTTGAGTTCTTCACATCTTAATATTGTTGGGCATTTTGACTACTGCCATACACTGAACAAATGGTTTTATTGAACTGTCCAAAATACTTTCCACATCTTATTCTCTGAATAGGTCCGCTTAATTTAGAATCCATTTATACTTAGGGGTAATTTACATTTTTTCTTCCAATATTTTTTTTCTTCTTGTCTAAACTGAATTTTATCTGTTGAGTTTCTTAAACACATAACTTTGTTCAGCCTTTTGGAAGTTCTTCCTGGACTTTTCTAATCTTGAATAACCTGTGTCACTTTGGATGTGAGTTTTAAAGGTCTTATTAATACTTTAAATGGTTTTTAATTTTTGTTTTGTTTTGGGATAGGCAAGGCAGTATCAAAGGTGTACTGAAAATACCTTTGTTCAGCCAAGCTGCAGTAATTGGTTCTGTCTCGTGTAGTTTGAAGAAAGTGAAATAAAGTGAAAATACCCATTCATAACAAGAAAATGTAAAGTCAAATAGGCACAAATTTTTAATATTTAATTTTCCACATTATAAAGCAGACTCTTCTTCTCTGCCTTCCCATAAATGCAGAAATGGATAGGATTAATTAAACATTAAACCATTATTCTTCCTAAAAGAAAAAGTCCTTGTCGGTCATGTTTGATATAACATATTCCCAAGGTGATCTTTCCTTCATCTGGATTTTTCTCATCTTTGTTGTAAAAAAAATAATTAATGATAAATAAATAAATATTTTGTTATCATATTATTCTTACCATTTTATTGGAGAAGAAAGAGGCATTATTTTGGACATTTTCCTTTAATTAAATAATTGACTGGAGGACTGATTCCATCATGGAAATGTTGTGTGACATTCAGTGCAGCCACTGATTTAGAAATGAGACAGTGAGTCTGTGGAAGGAAAAAGGTTTCTAGGTCCTTAGGCTCTGGGGAAGAAGCATATTTACTCTCTAGACTATTTGCCTTCTAGAGAAGGAGGAGGAGTAGGGAACGAAGCCAACAAAATAGGGCCACTAGCATTTTCAGCTGATTATATACAGTGTCAAGAAGGTGCTATTTCAATCTGTGGGATATTGCTATGGGCTGACGGAGTAAGAAAACAAGAAACATATGAAGTAAACTCAACAAAGCAAAAAATGTCATCCAGGAAGACAGTAGATACCAGAGAACTACTTTTTTTTTTTTTTTTTTTTTGTATAAAAGTAAGTCATGCTTGCTTAAATTACTTAAGTATTTCATTTTGTAACCATGAACATATGAACATAACTATTGCATTTGCTGTATGCTGTCATCTTTAGTTTATCTCTGTTACTTGTTTTGTTACTCTGTAGAGTGTGCTTAGACTAAATGGTTGGCTCAGGTCTACATTATCAGTGTAGCAACACTGAATAAAAATAGCAATATTTAGAAAAATACTGGGGGAAAAAAAAACATTGTTTTTTTAGGCTGASAAAAGTAGAAGAAGAGAGATGTCTATCCATGTAATTCCTTTCCTGATGTGATACTGGTAAATACTGAAGAATTGTCAGGATCTCTCCAGGCTTGGGAAAATATGAAACTTTAAGGTACAATCTGAACATTTGCCTACTTTGAGTCTCCCTTTATTCCTCCATGCCTATTCATAGTAATTCTATTAATTGTTAAACTCGGGCTTTACCCACTGTCTTTTGAACAGTAACTGTACAATTTGTAGCACTTTCTCTTCATCTCTCAGTGGTATATTTACTATCATCAAACATATGTTAACAACAGAGCAAAATCCTAAAGGAGGAAAAGGGCGACATCATTTCTCACATATATAAAATTTTCTCATGGGCAACAATCATTTACCAGTATCTTTCTAAAATGAAACCAAGAATGGACAAATGAAACAAACTTGGGATGTAAATACCAGTGGGAGAGGAAAAAAAAGAGGGATATAGTGCCCCACTGAGAGCTATGAATATGAAAATTCAATCTAAGATAGGGTCTTTGTAGCTCCCCACCGCCATAACTTTGATTAACCTTGCAGTGTTTCAGCACGAGGTCATGCTACCCAGTTGACACTTTTCCTTTGAGATGTCAGTCACATTTCAATAACTTTCCAGTGTGGGCTTGTAAGTCCTGTCTCTTTATTGACTTTGAATGAGGCAGGTTGCTTATAAATGCAGCTTGAAGTGTCACTCAGATATTCTTGCATTGTGTTATGTTTGATTGACATGTCTGGAGTGATGGAAAAATTCAGGGTATCTTAACYGCCCCTGTTCTGACAATAAGGACCCTTCTTTTTTATTTTTATTTTTGATTCTTGAGACTCACTTTTCTGATAATAATGAGATTTGGTAGTGAGTTTTCTTTTTGCTATTAACAAGCAAAGGAGAGTGCCATCCTGCGTATGTAGTGCTTTAGTGTTACAGAAGTCTGGAGTTTAGGTTCTCACAGTATGAAAAGCATAAGTTCCATTAATGGAAGATAATACGTTAATGATAACAGAATAAGCACAGATTCAAGAAAGGGCATAAAAGAAATTCCTGTAAGTTTCCCCTTCAAGACAGCTTTTGTTTTTTTGTCTGGCTTGAGTAATTCAAAAGGGTTAAGCCTCATACAGTCTAAAAGGGACCAGCATGAATAAAGAAAAAAAATCTGTTTTTCAGTGTTTATTATTAGCAACATTGACTGTTGTTGTTTTTGTGGAAGTTTCACTTTGTAGCAGAATGCTATGTCCCAGAACAACGATTGTTCCAAGGCTGTGCTATTCAATAAGCTGATTTATAACATACGACTCTGGTTATAATCCAAGAGTTGCTCCATTTATTTTAAACAGAATAAATATTTCTCTGCTGTAGCCACTTGAGCTTTATCATCTTGTTTTCAGGAGTGCCCAGGCTCACATAAAGAGGCTTCCCCTCTTCCAGTGTTAACAGATAATGCAGTGTTTGTGGTGGGGTAGAGGAGAACTCTAAGATAAAATAATTATATCTATTTCATAATATTTCATAAATCTGGTTCCCAAGTAGTGCAGGAAAATGAATGCTCTTTTTTTTTTTTTTTTCTTTTTCTTTTTTTTTGCTAGTAGTACAACGTCTTTTCTCAGCTGAATGTAAAGGAGCATGTAAAAACAGTTAGTGCTAGAAACTATATGCAAAACAATAGCAAACAAAAGCTCTTCAGTAAGAGTAATCCCCTGTAGTCAGTGGAAGTCAAAGACATCATTAAATTCACAAGAGAACTTGTTTTTCTAATGCAAGTCCTGGAGGAAGCATTCATGCTGAGATGGAAAAAAAAAAAAAAAAAGAACTGAGGGCAGTATTGTGAGTACTGCCCTGTCAAACCACTGTGTGCGTGTCTGTCTGCAAGGCTAAATCTTGAACCCTGGCTGGGCACCCGCATATGCACAGGGAGAGTGCTGTGTCTGGAAATGGAAGCCACGAAACTCACTGTGATGAGGAGACAGCTATTTATGTCGGCTAATAGCAGGGAGACGAGGGCTGTGTTATGGATTGTCATATAAAGTTTCAGAAGTGGGAATGAAAATAACCCATCACAGCTCATAGTCTGGTGCTAGGGCACTTTATTGGAGACAGGAGCTGGAATGCTCTTAAAAGACAATTGAACTGAATCCTCCCACATGTTACACACGAGCTTGAACCACAGGATAAATAGGACCAATGGTTCTTCCTGCAGCCAAGCTTTATTTTTAAGTAGTGCTTACTCTGGTACTTTCTGCAGACCTCWATCTGCTACAGGTGCTTAAGAGGATCTGGGAGATCAAGTCCTTAGAAAGGGGAGGCAGAAGAATATCTAGTTCATTCATCTTGGCAGAGCTTAATTCTGCACTAGATTAGAACCTGTTCAGCTCTGTCAAAACGGACTGTTCTGCATGTATTCAGAAACAGGATCTTAAATGACTGGTAATGTTTAGTGTTCCAAAATGGGACACCTGAGAAATGTACATGTTTTCACATATCCTCTAGCAACTTGTATTTTCAGGATTGTCATTTTGTCCTAGCTACCTATATAAACCCAAGTTCCTTTTTAGATCAAGCAAATGCCAGCATAAATTTGTAAGAGAACCTAATTTGGCTTTAACTTACTTGGAAATCACTCTTAACAGACCTAGAATTCATTATTTTCATTCCAAAGCTCCTCTTCCTCTTCTCTTTACATTTGTGCTATTACTCATCACTGAAAGGTTGTGAATATTGATTAATGTTTTGGAAGCTTTAAGATATTTTGCAGAATTAGTAAGTTTAGATTTGTACAGCAAACAGTGCTTTGATTGAGATACTGTCTTTAATACACATTKCAAAGGAATATTATGTTTTATTGTAGCACTTAATGATATTAAGATTAAACTTAGTATGTTTTCTATATGACTTACTCAAAAAGAGGAATATTAGTCTACAAAAATGTAACAATTGCATACACACATTACTACACTGATTRACTATAAGTCATATCTTAAATGTACAGAAAATATTTGCATCCATAAATAGCTAGATCCCTTAGGTAGACATAATTATCAATTATGATTTCATTTCCATGAGCAGTTATACTGCTGTCTTATTACTCTGATACTTTTTAAATGATTTTTTTAAAATATGTTTCTCAAAGGTAGAAATTTTTAATACCTTATATGTAGTTTATTTTGATATTTTATTCATTTATTTTTATAATGCATACAATCTGACTTAGTGCAAAAAAAGTATATTTCTATACATATATGTTTATGCATAATATGTGCAACAAAACATGAATAAAATTCTGAAAATATTATTTCAGCAGCAACACTATGACCAACCTAAGTAAAGGAACTAATATGCTGAATGTGAGACCTTGAAACGCCATGTGATACTGACCTCATTCTTCATTCACCTGTCCTGAAATCTATGTTTTCTTTTTTTCTATAAGAAAAGGAAAGGGGAAAAAAAACCTTGTCCCAATGGACAGACATGAGCAAAAGGACAGAAAGCTGTGACATGGCTCAAAATATCACACTGGGAGGTCATTGTCCAAATGCTGAACTGTGTATGACTACCATAATAAATGTTGAAAGTTCTTTAGTTATAAAAGGAGTGTTGGGAACCAATTTTCTAATGCAGGAATCAAATTTGTCTTGTATTATTAGATGCTTAGCAAACTGTTTCTCTTAACCTAAGTGCCTATTCTTTTATACAGTTACTGAAGAGGGTTAACGTTTGTAAATCCAGGCAGGCACAATCTTTCTCTGGAGGCCTGTGGAGGTGTATTTCTTCTCTTAATTGACTGTAAACACAACTTTACATACTTGAGAAAGTTTGGTTTGCTGCATACCATGATGTAGGTATGAAAGGTTAGTTAGATGGGCTGAATCTTTTCTAGGAGTCTACCTTATTAAACTCATACAATTATACCAAGCGATTTAGTGAATTTCAGGATCAAAAGAAGAAAGATGTCAGAAGGCTGTATACAGTACTKTGGATTCTCTGCAGCCTCTGCTTCCTAATAATCTGATTGAATCTGTCTCATATGGGCTAAAGGACTGTGCTCCAGCCATTTCTGTTGGGAGATTTTCTTACAGATGTGATATCGTTAGGAAGCGTTCCCTGATATTTTGCCTCCAGGATCTATAGATCCTGCTTTTAGAATAGTTCTGTAGCTACAAGTCAGCAGAACGATAACACATAGAAGCAGTGAAAAGGTATACGTGCTTCTGGGATAATGACAACAAGCAACACCTGATCACATTGGATAATGAATGAATAGAAATAATTCTTTAATTTTTGGTTTGCTGATTCTTCATTCATTCAGCTGGTTGTAGATGAGTAGCTATTTTCTTTGAGGGGGTAGCCTGGAGCATTAGCCTACAATTCCAGCTGCTCCTCATTTTCTCCTCTAGTCTCAACGCAGCTGTGCTGGAGTAGCAAGAAGYTAAGTTTTTATTATTATTATTCTGCTTAACTTCACTGTATAGATCATATACCTTGTACAGAGTAGTGAATGCACATTTCCTTAGATGAAGAGCAACAATCAGGGGTCCTTCGGATTGCCATCAAGGAAAAAGAAATTCAGACCAGATCGGATATGTACTCTAACACACTAGATGAAGCAGCAATAAATGATCATGCGTAGTGCTAGATTTTTAATGTGTGTTTCAAGATTGCGTACGGTGGAGACCCTAGCAATCCTACTTCACAAATTTGGATGAACAAGAGAAAGAGGTACTCAGTCCTCAGAAGTCAAATAAGTGGAGGGTCAAACTTGATGACCAAGTTACGGAACTTTAATGGTTGATGCACATCTGAGCTGAAATAGCTACCTGTGTTAGTGCTGATGGAAGATTAATTTAGGACCATGGATGTTATCCATTGATATAGCTTAGTTCACGTGTGGTACAGCTGTAAACTAAGGGCATTTCAATATGTGTCCAAGACAATTTAYCTAAGCAAAAAGTAATGATTTAAAATTGAAGGAAGGATTGAACAGAAACTTAGATAAGGGTTTTAATGGCAAAGATAGTTGAGCACTTGAAATTGTTGGGGATACTGATTTCACTGGAGATTTGGAAAACATGAACATGTTAAATCCAGGGGGAAAGCACCCGTTTCTGGAAGTCCCAGACACACTATGGGTAAAGTCATAGTCACTCCTCACTTAATTCTAGCCAAACATGAGTAGAGTTACCCCATATCCTAGGGGTAAGTATGACTTTAATTTAACAGCATTTGTTTTTTATTAATTCTACTTATTGTATATTTTGACTGTAATTTCCTGTAGAGTTCCTTTTCCTACAGAAAATAAACTAGAAACAAAATATAAACTAGAAAATAAACTACAGAATATAAACTAGAAAATAAATTAAAAAGAATCATTGACAGATAAGGAGATCCACAGCTCAATAACTCAGTAAGGTAACAAATGCTTATTGCATATATTCTTATTGCATATTTCATTCACAGCATTTTAAGTGCAAACTCTTCATCTCTCTTTTGAACTCGCTGTGGGTGAAATGGATTACATTTTTTCTCTGTGTGCTGGATGTATTGTCTATTAACATCCATGAAAGTAAACAAAATAAAAATTATACTGAAATGTTATTGTGTTGAATAAGTAGTTGCTTTTAAAGTCTCACTGTTTGAGCTGTTTTAATTGTACAGGCCACAGGGTTTAATATTTTTGAAGGAAAAATTAGGAATTTGTTTGAATTATTCATGTTTGGAAARTGGTCTGTGTGACAGCTATTTCCATAACTCATTTTTAGTGCAAGTTTAGCACATACCACCAAATTGAGAAATTAGGATAGTTAGGCTTTTGCCTAACATATTTTCATGCTTTACTTTAAAGATATATCTTGCTTCTTTATTCTTAATATATCCACATTGTCATGAATATAAAAATACAGTCCTGTGAAATCATGAAATACTTTTCTTCAGTTCAGCACACTAAAAGAATTCGTCCTTTCCACCGCTAACAGGATAGATTTTAGTTAAAAGATTTGAATGTCCCTTTCTTCTGATGTAGGAAAGACCCCACTTAAATGGTAATTTCATAATACGTAGTAAGGAAAGCAGTGGAAAGAACAATATAATATAAAGCCTGGAATATTTTTTGTGTTACAAGTCTGTGGAAGTCAGAAAATGAAAGCTGTCTCACTGTCCTGATTTTGTTTTCCTCCTACAACCACATGGGAAAGTGGTTGTATGGGAACCATTCCATAAGATGTCTTGAGCTTGTTGGCTGAAAATTAAGGAGCGGTAATTGGGAGGCAGATTTTTTCTCTTCAATGGTCCAAGTTGCTTGATGCATGCAGATTATTGTGGATCTTGTTTCATACTGCTTACAGTCTGAATCCAAACACAGTTAGCAGCTAGAACCTTAATTTCCTTGGTGGAATTAAGTTAGATCTATATTTATTCAGCACCTTTTTTAGGAATCTTATTTATGTAATCAGAGAGGGTAAATTATTTGCAATTTGCTGCCCCTCTCTTGCAACAGCAATGTTTTTGTCTCTGAGTACAGCCAAATTAATATTTTTTGATATATGCCGGCTTATATTACTCTTTCCTGACCAAATAAACTAATTTAAATATGTTGCTTGTACTACACTTGGATGCTGACCCTAGTAAATTGTGGTGACATCCAGAAAATTACTCATTAGGAAAAGGTATTTAGAATAAATGGGCTGTAGATTGAAGGAGCAAATGTGCTCTAAATCTCATTTTTTATGTGTTTGATTTAATTTACAGTCCCAGTTCTGATCCATCTTCATCTGGATATTGCTTTTTTTCTTAAAAGGATTTTGAACAAAATATACAACCACATAGCCGGGTATTTTGAAAATGTTCTTACCCCTGTCAGACCCTTACACTTTTAAGAAAGTAAGAAAAGCTTGTTTGCCCTAATGGAAAGCATTTTTAAAGCAAAAGAAAGAATAACAATTTGTAACGAAAAGCTGCTAAGCATTAAATAAAACTCCATGTGCCATATGGCAATTATGCCAAAAGATTGAATTTATTACCAAATAAAACTGTTGGCTTGTGCATTTCRCAGTTTTCTCCGTTCATATCTAGAGTGTTTTCAGAGGTTTTCTGTAGGGTTAGTTGACCAAACTTTTACAATAACAACAGTTTGTCCTTATTACAGAAGGTGCTAGGAAATCAAATCCAAATGGAGCATGGAATGACATTACAGACTGGTCCTGTCCCGCTGCATGACATATGCCAAAAGCTGATTTTTCAGGGCAGACATTTAAAGAAGTGACTACAGAATTCTGTTTGCTGCCTTACAGAAGTATCCATGTGATTTTCTTAGTTTTATATATTATTTAGCATTTTAGCAAGGTCTTTTTTTTTTTTTTTTTTTTTTTTTTAACTTCAGTGAAAATGTTTTTACACCTGACTTTTGAGCAGTAATCTTACAAGGATAGAAAAAAAAAGTTGCTGCCTATGTAAAACTTCAAATTGATTACTAAATAGGATTTGTGTTTGATAGACACTGTAGCTAGCTTGTTGTCGTACTAATTTATATCAGCTTTGGATATGATCTGTTATGCTTTTGTTTTATCAAATGACATAATTATTAAAAAATAAAAGTGTGTAACCAGAGCAGTTCAGTCCCTAGCACTGCAGGAAATTCTTGCCGAGTTCATTATGTTCCCTGATCTCAGAGAGTCTGCTAATGAGTCTAAACATCCCAATATGACTTTAATTGTTTCAAATATGTTTAATGTGTGAATTCTTGTGCCACCAGTAGACTTTATAACCTATAATTTTAATTATGTCACATAATGGGAAAGTATTTCTTTTCTTCTTCCCCCTTCATTTACTGCAGCCATTCATCTATGAAAGTAGACATTTTCATTATTACCTCAGTTAAGATTTTGTCTCTGTAGTTGTGGGTCTGAGATGCAGTTATCATGCATTTAGCATGCATATTTAGACAACATTCATCTAATGCTCTCATAGTAACTGGCATCCAAATTGTTAAATTAAGGAGTTTTTTTTTACACAAACACCTACCTAATGAACTTTCTCGGTGCATTCAGGTGTGCTTACCGCTTCAAATTCTGTTAACAAAAAGAGGGTGAAGGGATACATTTGAAGACGTGAGATCTCCTCACTTCCACTTGGGCATGCAGTACAACTCTCGCAATTCAGTTGGCAGGGATCCTTGACACATGAAAGGGAATCCTTCAGCAAGGACAACAGTGTTTTTATTTGGCAGTAGGAAAAGATGCAAGGGAACACAATAAAGCTCCATAATCTTGCACTGAATGGCTTAATTCAACTATGCTCGTTCACTGATATTTCACTCCTGTTCCTGTGATTGGCATGGAGAGGAATACAGGAAAACGAGTCCACAGAAGCTCTCTTCACAAGGACAACTTACTTATCTATAACCCGTCAAATTTGCCAACAACTCATGTCAGTATATTAAGCCTTTTCTGAATGTATTCACACAGTTCTTTTGGTTCTATGGACAGAATTCATCCTTGAATCTCTTTCAATCCTCTCCTGATTTGCCTTCTTTGGCATCTAATGTCAAGGAAAGAGTATAATGTGAATTTGTGAACAATATTTTCAGCAAGTTCGTGCTGATACAGAATATCCCTGAGAGGGAGCATTAATAATGGGTTGGCACAACACATTTGCTGGAGCGGATTTGATACCTTGATTGAGTTTCCGTGGTGCGTTTGTTGTTGCTTTGGGGAACGTGAAGATATTGGGTTCAACAGACCATAGAATTTTGAATTAACTTCTCTTTTTCTCTTCCTGAATATAGTGACTTCACAATTCATTCTTGCTTTGGCCTTTCATTTAAGGGAGAGAGGAGAAGGTTTGATTAAAAAAAAATGCAATTTTTGAGAACACTTTCAGAAAAAAATAAATATATGTAAGTAAAATTGGATTCATAAGAATCTCTTTGGCTACTTTCCCTCAAGAATTTCCTACATTTATGCACTATAAAGTATTCAGTTTAGCTCTGAAGTGCAAAAGATGAAAACCATTAGCACTAAGTACAAGTATGGCATCTCCTGTTGCACCGTTAGTTTAGGAGAAGTCTCTGATGAATGGGAGATTGCTGGATGACTTTCAAGAGTCCCCTTAAAACCTGTCAGGGGTGTCATTTTAGGTAAATGCTTTTTTTTTCCTCTGGATGTTTTAATTAAATAATGTAATTTTACAAGATGAAGATTGGGAAAGAAAAAAAACACAAGAAGAAGCAGAAAAAAAAAGTAAAAGAATCTTTTCAGTTTAACAGCACACATTGGATTGGTAATAAAAATTAGTAGGTAGAGGCTATATCAATATTGCAAGTTAAAAAAGAAAAATTGTATTCAGGGTTTACTTTAGGGAAAGTAGGTGTAATAATGATAGTAACAAGTTGATTTGTAAACTGAGGTACAGTGGGTATGACATCTGTGTTATGTAAAAACAGCATGCCTGTTTTTATGCACATAGCTTTCCTCGCGTAGTATTGCTAATGCTTAAGTTGTTACATTACAAATGTGCACAATAAATATATTCTTTGAAGCATGTGTACTCTTTAAGCTCTGTTTACTTATTGAAAGACAGGTTTAAATCATTTTAATTCACTAGCTTCCTACTTTAACTGTATCTTAAAGTATTTTGGTTGTGTATCTCTAGTGTACCTAGAGATCTAGTGTACCTAGATCTTGTGTATCTATATATCTCTCTATATAAATTTTTAATTCAAAATTTAAAGATTTCTGAGAGAAGCATGATTATTTAGGGCTTGATTTTATTTTAAAATAAACTGGATATAAGATGCCTTTCAGTTTGCTTGCTGAATGGGTTGCTAGGTCAATAGCAAGCTATTGGGAAATTCATGAATGCTCTTTTTACTCAAATGCTAGTCAAAACTACAAAGAATTAATATAGCTGTTTCATACTTTAGTAATTTGTTTCTTGGTTTTCTCAAAGTTGTTTACATTTTAGGCTGTGAGTTAAACTTGGGGTAAGCTTTGGGACAGTCTATGTGTATTTCAAACTTGCAGGAATTAATTAGACAAAAGTTTATTTGCCCTAGGGATTAGCTGAACTCAATTCATATTGCTCATAGTTTACTTAAGAAAACAATGTTTTCTTTCATGACGTACGGGTCAAACAGTCTTTCTCTGTAATTCACTACAGCAAGCAAAAAGGACATTCTTTATGGCTTGCACCACAACTTTTCTGCATTTTTCTGTTCTCATTCTTCTTGTTCCATTTATTTATTTATTTATTTATTGGTARCAGTGAGCAAAGCAATTTTGGCAGTAACAGATTTCAGTACCGTAAGACTAAGGTGAAGCTGGAAGATTTGAAGAAGTGTGCACACTGTTATTCTCTTATCCACTCACTTTAGGTTGCTGCTCTTTTTGCTGCAGTCTTTCACCCTCCACCAGCTCCACAGCTCCACATAAAAGAGCCAGACTTGGCTGATAAATAGATATGATTTTCTGAATGGTGAGTGCCCATTACTCTAAGTAGGGTTGTAGCCATCAGAGAATCTCAGGCATGCTGAAAAAAAAGACCAAAAACATTTGGTGAATACTGTCTTTTTCACTATTTTTATTACTACTGGGCTCAACTGTCATAGTGGCAGAGGGAAATCATAGCGAAATTTGTCTTGAGGCTGCCAAGCCCACACAATTGCTCTTGATTTGGTAATCTAGCCTCTTACATGACACGGTGTGGGCAGTTCTGGTATCAGAAGATCAAATTGCTTTTTTTACTCACAAATAGAAGGCACTTAGCTTGTCACCATATGGAACAAAAGTAATTACTGAGGATGAAAGGCAAAGCAAGACAATTAACATGCTCCTTGTTTGTCAAGAATCAACTTTATCTATCTCTAAATGCTGTAATTCAGGTTTCATGATGAGGGTTTGTGGGAATGCAGCAAAAGTAGTGATTTGAAAGATTTATTCATTTATTGCAGTGACAAATGCAACGGAAACCTGTTCAAAGACTTGCTTTATACTCAATTGCTTCTTGTAACTGATTCATTTATCAGGTATTTGACTAGGAGGAACCTGGTAAGGTATTATACTGATGCAAATCAGCACAGAACAAAATGTTAAATTGCATAGTCTTGCATCTACAGCAGAACTGTTTATGAATACATTTGAAATTTCAGATATTTTCTTTGTTAAGGTTTGGCATCAGTTGAACTTAATCTTTCTGTAGTATCTCAGAGCATGGTATAAATAAATATAAATAAAAAGCATAATGTTATCATTATGCATATTAGGAATGTGAAGATGCAGAAAGAGTGTAAACTGATTGCTCCTAATTTTCTGTCTCCTTTCTTGTGGCTGAGGTCAAGGTTAAAAGAGGGAATATCAGTTTTCTGTGACAGAATATTAAATAGAGAATTTGTTTTGCAGCATAATTTCATATGTTCTGTGCTCTACTTTCAGTAAGTCCAGTTTATCTCTGTAGGATAATTCTAATTTAGAGTCACACGCTTTTTTCACTTCCTCAGGGAAGCTTCAGTCCTTAAAACTGTGAGGAAAATTGTCTCCATGAAAGCTTCGTCTTAAGAGTCCATAGAGAATATGTTAGCAATCCCTATGATCCTTTGATTTTGCCAAGTAGGCAATGCTTATGAGAATTATAGAGCCCTGATAAACCCTTTTGGGATAATCCTTTCTAATCTGGCAGTCATGAGTGTTTAAGTAATATGCATAAACATGACTCTTCCATTTTACTCTGATTTCTTATTCTTGCCACAACATTTTTCTTAAATGGAAGTTTTCTTACGTATCTTTGGTGACTATTTCATATGTGCAAAAGTAAGAAAATGGAAAATGATAGGATAAGAATGGACTTTTTAAAGCTTTTTTATCCAAAAAGCAAACAAACAAAAACAAACAAACAAAAAGCGCAGTTAAMTGAATTTTATAGTGCATATTCAGAAAATATTATATTATGTGCAAAATATTTTAAATAACCTCAAAATAAATACTACATTGGGTGTCCTTTTAAGTTAAAAATTGATTGTTTTGTTAACTTTTAATAAAAATTACCAAGCTTGACTGAAAGTACATTTGAAGTTAGAGGTTTTGGTGTATGTAGCTAATGTTCAGAAATGATATGCTGCACCATCGTGTACCAATCTACCTCAGCCCTTACTTTTGCTTGCCTAATTCTTCATTACAGATGCAGATATTATAATATTGTAGTTAGAATGAAAAAATGAAGCCAAAGAGTTGCAGAGAATCTTAGTTGCACCCTACCAAAAGAAACGCTTATTCTCTAATTGACTGTGGTGGTTTAACTACTGATGACTTAAGAGTTACTAGYACAATCATGATGTGTATTTGTTGATTGACCTGCCTGAGAGTGTCAACAGCTTGTCTGCCATGGCTGTGTTTTTGTTTTCTCTTTGTATTTCAAAGACAGCAGCCTTAATTAAGATTTGTGTGATTACTTTAGCTGAATTTGTCTTCATTTAGTCAGAACATTAAAATTTCTTAATAATACTGTTTATAGTACTATAATTTCAGTGAATTTTACTAGATTAGATGCTACAGTGATTTAGAAATGCATATGATGGAGTACGCTTCTATTTAAAATTGATTTTCCGGGTTTATTCTTGTAGTCACGTATTGTCTGCTATGACCTGCAATTCATGTAATAAATCATTTTTAATGCTGGCACAGGTGTCCTTTTGAATTTAAGTATGCTTTCCATTCATATTATCTGCTATAATTTTTTTCTGATGTATGGCTTGTTATCACATCATTCTGTGCCTGCAAGTATTTTTATAGCATCAGCCTTTGTAGCCTTTTCTAGTTCCACAGTTGAATTTCCAATACTCATTTGTGAATTCTATATTCAAATTATAAGCAGGAGCTTTAAAATATCATATTCAAATCACTCCTGCAATTTTTCAGTGAAATTTGTATCTGTCTGAACTTGATTTATTCTCCAGTATGAAAACAAATGGCCTGATCAAGTAATGGTTGAAAAAGTAGCTAAGAGTTCTCTCTAATCTCAGATATAGATAACTATGTATGGCATTGCAGCAGTGAGGGCCTGACTCTGCAGAAATTCTCTGCTAAGAATAGCAGTTCTTAAACACACAAGTAGTCTTTCTAACAGGCAGTATGAATACAGGACTGTTCTCTAGAAGTCTTGTTCTCTACCCTTTATAATTTAATTAATTATTAATCATTAGTTAATTATTGGAATTGGGGGAGAGAGAGAGAGAAGAAATGAGGTTGATCTCTTTTACAGTCCCTTACAATGTAACATCAACTATACTTAGGTTGTTCCTGACAGAGACTTGTTTCCTAAGTACACCTGGCTGTGAGAATTCTCACTTGCAATCTTTTCCAATGTTTCAGTAACCTTCCTTACAGTTAGAAAGCATTTTGACATCTAACTGCAATTTAATGTCACTACATCTTGGATGGGTGGATGGGATGGGAAATGAGACATTTCCTCTTTGCAGGAAACAACTAATATGAACGGAACCTTGAATACATTAAAACATTGCTTTCTTCTATTTTTTATCTTCAGCCTCTTCTTCTTCAGCTTTAGCAATCTCAGGTCATTCAATCTTAGTTCTTTCATTGTTGGCCAGACTCCTGTTCTTTCTCCTTTGCACTTCATCGTGTTGGTTCATACCACTTGAGCTGGCCAAAAATGGAACAAAAAATATTCCATCACTGATTTTAGCAGACTACAACAAAACCACAGACTTACTATGCTTATCTTAAAGAGAGTTCTCAATGATATATCCCAGGGTGTCTCTCTTGTTTCAGAACAACACTCATGACTTCATGTTAGACTGAATCCATCCAAATCTCCAGATCTTTCCCAAAAAAACTGCTACCCAAATAGTTTTCTGTATTTTGCATTTGAACAGAACATCTCAACCTTTTAGAATTTTGAATTTTAGCCCTGCCATCCAACACACTGACAGACCAAGTTATGTGTTTTCTCTGAGTGTGAAAACCCATCATAGTTTAAAAGTTTAAACAGTCTACATAAGCATTTACTTTTAGTAATAATCTAATATCATTATCTAGAAAGAGTTACCTAATCGATTTTGCACTGCCACGATATTTCTAGCATTTACATGAGCTTTCCCTTTTCTGTGTACTTCTTACAATTTTCTGTGAGGTAAGCACTTTGAGGACAGATAAATGACCCTGGTTACAACTCACCTGTCCACAAAGTCTATTAATTTTTTGTAAAAAGAACTTAATTTGGTTGAGATGGTTTGGGCTTAACTAATTAATGTTGGCTGTTCTTACGTTTTACAGTAATGCTTTTCATTTGTCCCAGATTTTTTCTTAGACTTAATGTTTTTATTATTCCTAAGCTTCTGTTCCTTACCTATTTAAAGAGAAGTACTGTGTTTTCATTTTTTTCTATTGATATCTCATCTGTCCTTTGCAAGTTCTCATGTGAAATTGATTTTTAAAGATAACATGGTCCTGAGACTACTAACCAATTCTTTAAATACTCTAATATGAAATATATTTTTTGGTTGAAATTATTCCTTTGCTGCTTGTATTAATTATGCTAGTCACCTCCTCTCATTTTTGACCTTTTCAATTAAAACTGATGCAAAAATGCATTAAATGGTTTGACCTTCATAGAGTCATCTGTCAGCAACACTTTTTTTCTGTATTGGCATATAGCAGAACAACATTTTCCTTCTTCTTAGTCGATTTGAATAGATGCACTCTGATTAGTACATGATGAGGATTTTTAAATTTTGTTTTATTCTCCCAGTAAGTCAGTTTAAATTTCCACTGAATTGTTGAATTCTTTTTTCCATTGACTTGCATGTGTTTATGTTCTTTTCAGAAATCAGATTGATGGTGCCTTTGAAAAGTTTTATGTAAATAATTTCACTGTATTTAGAAACAAACCAGACAGAACAAAACTAATAAAAACAAGCCCAAAACAGGAAAACTCAATTAAGAGTCAGATTATAGAGACCTGATAGTTTTGTTTGTTGAGTGAGATATTCTACTCATTATTCCTGCACAATGAAAGTGAACATTGAAGCTACTTGAATTCAGATTAGGATGATCAGTCAGTGCAAGGGTTTAATAGTGTGAAAATTTCTGATCCTTCAGTCTACCACAAAGAATCTTATATACGCTGAAATAGTTTTTACTACATCTAATAATATAACTGCTGTACAAAGGAAGAGATGAGAATATCTGAATTACTAAAACATGAAAACATTAAAAAGAAACAAATAAAAAAAACCACACAAACTTACCTCTGTCAGAATTAACTGTAATTGAGTTTTCCTTCCCTTGTTATTTAATTTCTACAATTTATTAAAATCTCTCATTTAAAATTACTCCTGTTTCAAAAAATAAGTATTTAGCAGGAGACTGTCATTATAAGTTCATTATACCAATGATGAAACCTTTCTACAGTTGAATTAATTAATACAACTCATACAAAGCAGAATATTGCTAGAATTGCAATAGAATTGTCTTGCTCACTTTGCCTCTCAACTGGTACAATGTCAGGATGATTTTTAAGATTATGTAAAAACATCCTTAATAGAATTAAAATGCCTAAGACAAAAACAAAATAAAATTAAAAATTTTAGTAATACTTAAACTTTTCTGTAAGACTTAAGTAGAATCTGTTTGACCTTCTAAAAACAGGACTGCTCTTTATGGCATGGTAGAAGTACTACAAGATGATTTAGTACAGTTGAGACACTTAGGACATGTACATGAAGTGAACCCTGCCCATGTTTTTCAATCACAGAAAAAGAATGAGGTTTTGCTTGAATGCAGTRCCAAACGTGGGCTGCCTAGCAGGCTTTCATAGTATATATATATTTATATATATGTAAATAAGGGGACACAGAGTATCATTAACTGATGTAGAATATCCTGCTATCAGGTCGTAGGAAAATTTCAGGGTGTTATCTTGTAACTAGACAACTGGAAAGTAAAATTAACCCATGGTTATAACATAGGGTCAGGGTTGCTAATGTACCATAAGCACTTACAGGCAATTGGCTGAAGCTGTGATAACTAAATTTCATACCAAGAATGTCTAAATTATTTGTGAGATTTTAACAGCCTAGAATGTAGCCACAATAATTACTAAGGAATAGAAAATGTAAGATTTTATTTTACAGTGGTAGTAAATTTAGCCTAGGAAGTGAGAGGTATTTTTAACTCAGCACTATCTAGCGAATGTAATGTTATTGCCACCAAGATGGGGCTTTTTTCTTTTAAATTAATCCCAGGAACTGCTGGCTGTTGCTTGGTCAGGGGATGTAAGGTGCTGACTTGCTGGAGGCAGCATGGTGAGGGAGATGCCCTTACAGGCTTGGGTACCTAACGTCCCTGCTGTGTGTTAGCATCACAGATAATTCTGAGTGTGGCTAATACTAATTTATCACAGTCGTACATATCATAAAGAACTCAGTCTCCCCATACTAATGCTGAAAGAATCGACACAGCATGGAGCTGGAATGTATATGTCTTAACTTTTCTCATATTCTATCAAATACCACCTACAATAGTGTACAATATTTTAACAACATTATAGGCAAACAGAGCAAAACAACTGATAGAAAACAATCAACTAAAGAAGCAACCTGTTTTACTTTATGCTTTGCATTTCAGAGAACACAATGTATTAATTCCTGCACTGTTGTATTTATATTACAACACTCAAGATCATCTGCAAAATTTATAATCTTCCCATTAACTTTAAGAAAAGAGTAGAAGCAAGATAGCATCAGTCTATCAGTAACTGAAGAGTCTTCTCTATCTGAAGAGGGTCTCAGATTTCACTTTTATTTGTGTACAGTCTGGCACGGGCCTTTTGCAAAATTCTCCAGTCTGCTTGTACCTTGCTTATGTCTTTATGAGGCTGTTATTTTCTCTATCACTAAAGCTGTTTTGGATTTATCTTTTGATTACATTGCAGGTTTGTGCAACTGCTAAGTGAAGTTCAGCTAATGTTGAGACCTCTTGCAGATAGTGTGAACTACGGTCAATATTATCCCCACAACTAGAATTTGATGCTGAAATTACTTGGCAATCAAAATAAAACAAAATCTAAGCTATTAAGAGGTTAGGTAACTATTCATTAAGTTTTGTAGTACACTTATGTAAACATTGTTCTGTGATTCAGGGTGTGATTAACACACGTTAATCTTAGTAACTCAATTTTCTGCATAGTGATATTACTTTTTCCTGTTTTACTATATCTGTCTAGTTTTTAACAATCATTATCATAATTGTCATTATCAACATCATTGTTTTACATGCACAAATAAATTGGGTGTCATCAAAACTAGATTAAATTTTAAAATTTTTATTTTTAAGAAAGAAATGATTGAAGATTAAAATGAATGCTATTTGGTTTCATGCACAATTTTGTTCTTGATAGTGTCAAGAATAATCATTGTGGGCAGATTATTACAGAGATGAGATTAACTTCACCATTGCTTTGATCCTTTTAGCTCTGTTCATACTATACTTCAGGTTGAGAGAAGTGATGTAGAAGGAGTCTGGAAATAAAGAGGAATCGGTCTAGACTGTAGGACTGGTTCAATATTTTCTGAATAGGACTGAAATGATTACATTCTCCTCCACCTACAATCCCAGCTTTTGTTCATCTAGTGCGTATCCACAAAACAGTTACTTTACAATGGGAGTTTTATAACTTAACAGTCTGTTCTCCTGACTGCTTGTGAAGGTTTACTCATTTCTTTATTCTTGGTTCGATACTGTAACTTTCCAAGGTAATTCTGGGTAAGAAATAAAATAATCCAAATTGTGTCTATGATTACAATAGATATTGAACATGATATGTGTGGTATTGTCAGTGTATAGGTCACTGTCTTAAGGAGATTTTATTATCATGGGCTAGAATTTAGCAAAGTAAACTTCAACACTTTGAATGAGGAAGCATTAGGATCTGCTACAAGTATTGAGAAAACCTTCCTCCTATTGATTTTATTTTTTTTAGAGAAAACTAGCAATAAAAATGGATCCTAAAGTAAATTTAATTTACAGTCTTTTTCTCTGCTGCATAAACCCATCTATTTTTAACTGCTAAAAAGCTGGTGTTCYAGTCCATATTAGTTAAACAGAGCACAGTCCTGAAAAGAAATTAAAGTTAAATCTCTGTCATGACTGCATTTTTTAGCTGTACTGGGGAAAAAAAAAAAAAAAGGCTATTTAGGCAATTTCAATTTCTTTCTGTTACACAGAGGACTCATTAAATCTCATATCAGGTTTGTGGGTACTGCAGAACTGCAGAAGGACAGACTTTTCAGGGATCTTCTGCCTGTTATGATCTTTGTAAGTTAATGAATCATCCCATAATTAATATTTTGTGTTTAATCCAGCTATGAGCTTTCAGTTGTTTTTCTGTGTGTGATCACAGTGTGATTTCCTGTGTGTGCTCTGGGCTAAATGAGCTCCAGAGGTCCTGTATTTCCCAGTACCAATGGGCTATACGATTCAAGTTTTTCACTGGTATTTGAGTATTTGATGATGGCTTAAGTATCACAGCACCACTAAACAGTTCAGACAAGAATCTAGAGGGCTTTGTGTAGTTCTTCACAGTTTTAAGGGAGCTTTGGCCACAGTGAAATCTGTAGCACCAAGTTCTACTGGGTGCATTGGGACCTTCAAATAGGTACCCGAAGTACGAGTTTGTTGTCTTCCCTTGCAGAAGTAACAGGCTACCTCTGGTGCCATACTTGTCTCCACTCTGCTTAGTTCGAGGTGTTTTACTGCTTTCTTGTTTATTGATCACTTTGAGACAGCCATGTTTTAAAAGAAAATGAGATCTCCGTTCTACAATGTCTTACAAGATTAGCAGAACACGCATGTAATAAAAATCTTCTCCAGTAGGGAAGTATAACATCAAATCTTGCAACCTCTGGTGAAGTGAAGCCAACCCATGGCATGAGTTTGAACTAGCAAGTCTATATCAGGAGAAATTGAGGTTCACACCTGATTTAAACTAGGTCTTTTAGACATAGCACTTAGAAGTCAGCAATCATCTTTCCATGTACTACTTCGAGCTTTTGATCAGGATCTCAAGGTCGATTTTCTTCAGCTAGAAGCATCCTCTTTGGAGAATTTCAAACAATGCTCAAAACTAATCCTTTTCTTATATTGCTCTGGAAATCTCTCTTCTGTTCAAGTTTCTTGTTGCATTTTTTTTTATTATTTGAACAAACCCAGTAAAATTAAACAGACATGAGTTTTCTGGAAATACAGTCATCTTTGAAAGTAAAATGATTTCAGGACTTCATTATATTTTGAACATAAGCAAGAAGTTAAAGAATGAGTATCAGTTCAGTGAAGACTTTTTTTCTTATAGAGGAGGGAGTTAAGATGGTGAGGAACTAAAGACATTCATTTTAGAGCAATCAGACCTTCTTGTGCTGACATACAGTGTTTTTCCACTCCACTTCAAATGGTTAGACATCCTTTGACACCTGGGAGGATGTAAATCAGGGACTGAATTTTTTTGATTTTTTATTCTCTGGAGATACGTCCCCAGTATTTTAATGGTTATTTATCTTTCCCAGCAGCTTGCTTAGATGCATTTAGATTTAAATATATAAAAACATATATCCTCCATAGATCTTAAAAAGACAAAATGACTTTTGTCTGTAATTCTTGTTATCATTTTCTATACTCATACATTTTCCAGAGGTGTTTTTCTAGGAACAGCCTGCTGTACAGCTGTTCTGCTCCAGCTAAACAGGTTCATAGGGAATGAAGAGCTTAGAGCAATTTGTAGGCAACGAGGCAAAAAGAAAAATCCACAAAGAAGCAGCTGATGTTAGCAGCTCTTAAAGAGATTGAAAGAAAAGAGAAGAATAGTCAGTGGAATGTAGAACAGAGAGAGAACATGAATTTGGAAGAAATTTGAATTACTATTTTTCAAACYCAAGGAGAAGCTACAGTGCTTACCTTATAAGTACTTTATCTTTGCTTGCTTTTTACTGCCTGCTGAGCGGTATCTCTGCTTATAATATGCAGACATTAAGCCAACTGTTTAACTTCATTGCACAAATGACTAGGGGCATGAGACCCACAGCCAAAGTTTTATGTTGCAGCTTCATCACTGACACACACCCTAGCCTGATTCAGAAAAGCATTTAGGTTGTGTTGAATTTTAAATACATGGTTAAATCCTGCTGCTTGCAGTAATACCTTTCTGAAATGAAACGTGTGTTAAGCTCCATAAATTTCTTCCATCTGGCAGTGCCTCTCTTTCCCCATTTGTAAAGTGGGGATAATAATACCTWGTTCCTATGTGGATTAGGAAGTTTAAGTCAGGGAATTTATTCACCAGTCTAGGTAAAATGCTTAACATAATAGAATTATGATTTACTATGATCTTTCATTATCATTAATAAAAAATTGTTCTGTGTGCCTGTTTCAAAGAAATGAGTGCTTTAACTTCTCATGGACTTAGGGTATTGAAAAGTTTAAAGGAAGAACTGTCATATTTCCATTTTAATCACAGACACAGAGTCAAGTCCAACTCCTTACCTCACATCTAATTAGCTAGGGATATATTCTGCATCGCCTGTATCACTGTGAAAGATTATTTCATGCTTTTTTTTGTTTGTTATGGTGTTATGGTTTGTTATGTACTCTTGTACAAAGTGAGTTATTAAAATGATATCAAATCAAAACAAGATATCAACATGTAGGTGCTTTGCAGAGGTACCTATGAACTACTGAAAGTAGTAATGAGGCAAGGAAACTTAGGAAAAAAGTACAGCAGTGAATATGAGGATACTAGGTAATTTTATTTAAACATATTYATATTCATTGTTTGGAATAAAAATAAATATTTCCAATATAAATATTTGGAATATAAATAAATATTTCAAGAAGTAGAGATATCTATGTACAGTAATTAAATGGAAGTCTGAGTATCTTAAGGAAACTGATAAGATATTTAAAGAAGGAGAAATGGAGGGAGAAAAGATGAAGAAAATCACTTGAAAATGGTGTGGCTGCTGCATTTTTGAAGCACATTTCAGTAATTTTGAATGCCACATAAGAGTATGTTAGATTTTCCTGAGGTATGTAGTAGATGTTATACRGTGTCATGGAGCACAGGGACCCATTATTATATCTCATTGGTTCTTTTATTACCTGAGGGTAGGCACAGGCAAGAGAACAAGGTGTCAAACTTACTTTTAACCTTTGGTCTTAGAAGAAGCTAGATGAAGGGTTTAAGTGTATTTTAAGTTATTATCCTTGAAATTGTTCAACTCCCTCTCTGTTTGCAACTAGTGAACATGAATGTTATCCATTTTGCAGTGTCAGGCCCTTATATTGTGTTCCATTTAGACGTGTTGTTTTCTGCATAGGTCCGCTCTTGCTTTTACTCTGCTTTGTGTGACATGCTATAGGTTGTGCCAGATAACTTCAACATGATTTCTGCTTAGGGGGGGAATATTGTTAAAAAAAAAAAAAAAAAAAAAAAAAAGAGGAAGTAATATTTCACTTTTGAGTGATGGTAAAGAAGTATAAGAATGGCATATTTTTTGTTTTTTGAAATGTACACAGGTCAGAGATCAGACATAAAATTGTGGACCCATGCTCAGAAAGTGTAATAGAGTACCCTTCAGTACTAGAGCATAAAATGTTAGAGACACTGCTGAATGTTCTTCTATTATAAAAATACAATTAGGAGGTTATGTTAGCAATTGCAATGCAATGAAATTAGGAGCTGGTTTGCTTCTAATTCAGCTTCCTGTATAAACACTTTGCGGAGGTCAGACAGAAAGTAAACCAGGCTGAATCATGCTTCTGTTAGAGAAGAATGTGGATCAGGAGAGCAGGGAAATTAGCTCTACTATAACTTGTGAATGGGCTCAGAATTWTATTTCCTCCCAACTTCATGTTTTGCCTCATGTTATGTTCCCTGCCACACATGTTCTACAATCATCAAAGAAAGTTAATAATGGAGGTTGATGGAGATAAGGACCTTTATGGGCCTTCCCTACCTTCCTGGAGAAATGTGTGTAAGGTGTTAATGTGAGTGGTATGTCTCACAAAAAAAACAAGAACAAAAAAACTTGATTAAAAAATAGCATGAAAACATCATTTAAAAAGCTTTATGGAGGCAGCTCTAAAGATTCTTTCCTTTTAGCAAGTCAAGGAGAGATTTTCTGTCCTGAGTAAAAAGAATAAATCAGACCCTCCTGTGACTCTTACATTGGAAGGCAGTGAAGATGCTCATAGGACTCAACAAAGCAATAATAAACACTTTGCAACTGCTAACATTTCCAGGTTCACTGTTTTCTTTTCCTAGCCTGGCATTTTTTTGGGGATGGTGAAGGATGGAAGGTGCTGAACTACTTACTCCCTGCAGTTGATGTCATGAATGTCCTAGCCTTTACACTAGATCTATAATTCTGGATGTAGTTTTGTTTGAGCAAAGTCAGCTCAGCAACACAGACAATTATTTGGAGAGAACTTTATGTTACAGCTTTTCATTTTACTACTGAGAGTTGTCTGTGTTTATCGGGTCCATCTTGGGAACCCACCTCATTTCTTGGCTGGAATGACCTTCGTCTTTAAAATGTTTCATCAATTTCCAGGGCATTGTTTGAAGATGAATGCTTCGTTTCTTTCTCCCCTTTCTGTTTTAATCTCTACTGTAGTTTAATTTGTTGAATCCAGGGGAAGTATTAGGTTCCTTGCTTAAATAAAAGATATCTATGGTTTTTGTTTTTATATTTTTATTGTAAATATGCCAGTGTTTGTTGTAGATTTGTGCTTCCTATTCTTGTACTCTTTTTCCTACTGGTTGCTTGGTATCTTTTGATTACAACATTGTGTCAGTATTTCCTCCTCAAATACTAAGATAGCAACACTAACCAAGTTCTGCTTTTCATAATGTTTTTCAAGTATAGATGTAAGAGAATACTACAAGAGAGTTCAGCATTGCCACATTTAATATTCATACTAGGAAAGTAAAAGAAAAAAGAAAAACTTACCCCAAATTAACTAAGAAACTGAGTTAGAAATGGGGCTAGAAACCACATTTGCTGAGGCTCATTGGCCTTCTCTGCTTGCAAAAATTTGTGGTTATTAAATTCCCATGAAGATAAAGAAAAAAAAAAAAAAAAAAGAGTAATGCTCTTTTGTATGGAGGAGGATGAACCATTTTAAAAGAGAAACCTCTCACTTAAGTTTGTCCTTCAGCAGGACACAGTATCCTTGGCTATTTCTAAGGAAATTAACTGTAGTTTATTTTATCAAAGAATAAAATATATTATGATGCTAGTATCTATTTCTTCAGATATTGTCACTCACTTTATATTAAACAAAATGAAATATTTACTTTTAAAGTTCTTCTCATGGGCAATTACTACTATTTAACTTTATTTTTTTCTTTAGTTTGGAGGCCATCTTTTTTATGAGTTAACAGGGWAAATATGAACTGCTGAAGACTTCTGATATGCAGAACTATCTGAGGATGTAGCTTGTGTATTGTCTAAATAGCATTTTACGACAAAAAAAAGAAAAAAATGTATTTTACAGCTAGCTGCATAAACATACATGTCTCTTTTGATGGAACAATACCTTTAAATATTATTTTAAATAACTAATCTTTTTTTAAAAATAGACCATTTAATTAAAGAGGCTAGTTAATTTTAATAGTGACATCTAAATGGATTAGTGCCAAGATATCTTTGTGATATATTTTGTACTCAGAGTTTAACAAGAAAATACATACCAAACACAATCCGTGTTTGAAACAGAAGGAGTTTTTTTGTAATAATTTACTGAAACTAAATTTGGTTCACTAAAAGCTTGTTTATATGGAGACTTTCAGGAAAATTAATCTGTAAAAACGAATTTAAAGTGGATTAGTTAAACCTAATTAAGTCCCTATATAGATGTTCATTCAGAATTAAAATTGCTTTGATTTGGTTTAACTTAACTCCCTTCCAAATGAATTACGACTACAAGAGATTTAATGTAGTTTAAATAATCCACTTTAAAAATTAAATGCAGAATAATTTTGCTTCATGTCTCTATGTAGAGACAAGGTCTCTGGAAGAAATCTGTCTGTCTGACCCTTTCCCAGATGCTAATATAGGTGTAGATGTTAAGTTAATTTTAACAGTAGTCCAAAGTCTTGTAAAAATGTTAAATAACTCTGAATTTTATAATATTCTGTACAGAAAGGGCAGGATGCAGGCAAAAAAAGCTATCTATCTCACAGGTATGAATCTATGATTTAAAGGAAGAAATATCTTCTGGTGGTTCCTGCTTCCAGTAAGTGTGGAAACAGTCTAGATTTCAGCATTCAGGCTAAATTTGTTGAACTTACTGTTCAACAAATGTTGAACATCACAACAAATGTGGTCGCCAAAGAAAGAGTAAATAGGTCAGGGTCATTTCCTATAAGGTGATGGGATACTAGAATTTGGTTGCTAACAGGATTTTTCATTGTTGTCTGTAATCTATTTAGAGTGATACAGGTTATTTATTCTGTGATTCTTGTTAAATAGATCCTGGTAATAATCCTGAACTACTAATAGAGTATTTTTATTGTTCTCTGATTATGTATCTTTTGAACAGATTGTCGTTTCTTTCAAAAATTTTGAGCATAGCAATGTACCACAGTTTCTGAGTGACAGATAATCATTCAGACTCAAGGTAAGGACAGACTGAGTCATAAAGAAAAATAAAATCTATTTCTGCCATAGCTCTGGTTTTTCAATGAGCATCCATGCATGGCCACAATTAATTTTGAAAGATCTGGTTTTTATGAGTGCGTTTCTTAAAGCTTTTTAAAACTTCTTAAAGATAATTTTACAGACTATTTTGGAGGGTTGTAGGTGATTTCTGTTACACAAGATGTTGCAGAATCCAAAACTATTCTTTCATGTTTTTTTTTCTCGAGGGACCAGAATTATTTGTCTTTTTTTTTTTTTTTTTTATCAGAGATTGATTATCCTTATGTAAGCAGCAGAAAGAATGAAGTTTCTGTGCTATATAAGAATCAGACTATTGAAAAGAAAGCGTGGTAGTTCTGTGTGCACACAATGACTGGAGATATAAGAAGTGACTTAATTTATCAGCAGCATTATTGTTCTCTGCAATTGATTTTTACATGGCATAGTTTAAAAGCTGGATTTGTTTCTCTTCACTTACTTAGCAACAAACATCGTGGGAGAGCAAACTTCCAATCACTATAACGAGAAGTGTCACTGAAATACACATTTGAAAGCTGCTGACTTCTTACACTGATTTTATTACTGGATTTTGAAAGAGGTGGAAGAAAAACATAAAGAAATCTACAGTAATAGAATGAAGCAATGGAATGATTTTGTGAACTGAAAGCTACTTAATAGTATCTTTCGCCCCTCACCTTTATGTGAAATAAACTACAGGACTGTAATGAAAGGTATTACTGCTGCATAACTGTGCTTCTGCACACATACAGATCACCTCTTGAGTAACTGAAGAAAAATCTCCKCTAACAAGGGAAAACAAAGTTAAACTGTGCAACTTTTGATCTGCTAATGCGCATTTGACTCTTCCAGAGAACAAATCTCCGGGGATAAAGGTCCTTAGCAGTTTCAACTGATCTAAACCAGCCCTGACAAGCTTACCTTCTCCTCCTTCTCTGGGCACAGGTCCCTATGCCTTCATTAGACTGCCCCATGTGAGCAGCTCACCAAAAACCAAAAACAAATAGATACACTCACACGCCCTCAAAAAAAAAAAAAAAAAAAAAAAAACCACCACTACCAAAATAGAGGCAGTGGGAAAATGTGCCCTGAGTGAAAGGCCAAAAGTCAATTTAAACTGCTTTTAAGTGCACCTGAACTTGAAATGTTCGGGTACAGATACAAAAAAAGTTCATTGTCCATATAGATACATTACTTATACACATACATATATATATATGTATATATATCTCTAGCTCTTACATAATCATGAACTACATTTAAAGTGAGATAGTAGTTTAGTTATTTAGCATTCTTCATTTTGGATTTGAAAAGACTTCTTTCCTTAATTTGCTAGTTCAGCATTTTTTGTGAATATTCTTCCATTAAATCTCCTCTGAAACATCTGAATTATTAAGATGTAAATTAGACAGCTTAAGAACAGAATGCTGTTTATAAAGGGATGGTTGTAACTGTTCAGAGGTATAAAGACATACTCCTACCATGACAGGAGTCCCATGGGAAAATCTTACCTTCCTGATACCATCCATGTTTCTTGTGGTTGAGAACACATGTTAAAGTGAAAAGGGGGGAGAGAAGTGCGTGACATTTAGACTCCATGTAACATAAACCATTTCTTATCTCTCCCCTCAGTCCCTCTCTTCTGCCTCCCTTCTGTCTCCATTTACAACTTCACTATCTGTCCTGTCTCTTGAGACCATAACCTTAGCGTAATCTTTGACTGTTTGACTTTTTTTTTTGTCTTCCCTTTGTATGTCTAAGCTCCTGCTAAGACAAACTGTTTCTTTCTTTAACAGCTCAAAAAAATCTGCATTTCCCTCAATGTTGGTACTGCCAGAAGCCCTGCTATTTTATTTGACCATATTTTTTTTCCATATTACATCTCCTATCTTACCTCTCTGCCTCAGAATTCCCTATCAGCCAGCCTGTAGGGATAAAATCCTAGCTGACATCATCATTTTTAAACACTAATTATAAAGATTTTTTTTTTTGTCACAAGTTGCAACATTCTCCATTAGTCCATACAGCTCCTTCATTCACTGCATCTTCTCCCACACCCCAAACTCCATAATGGGCTCTTCTTCCAGTGGACTCTTGAGCAAACCTGGAATGCATATCTGTTCCAGTATCAATTCCTGAAATATATGCTACCCCACATTGTGCATTATAGTATTTCATGACTTTTAATGTTAATTAAACATTTTGTGATAAAGCCTTTTTTTTTTTTCAAATTTTCAAGCTTTTATGTCAACTAAAATTTATTTTTGGAACTTTCCCAGAAGTATTGGTGCCTTGGAAGTGCAATCTAACTTGCACTTTAGCCTATTTAGATTTACAAAGTAAGCATCCCCGTGCTTAAATCCCTATGGGATCTGGTCTGSATAGGTGCTCTGTAAGGAAGCTTAACATATGCTGACACCAGTAAGTTTAGCTACAAGTAGTCACAACCACATCCATTTTTATTCCAAACACACTTAGAATATAAAGTGGTGCTGTCTTTCTTCTAAAGAATTTGCCCAGGAAATGACAGAGATGAGAAGACTTGAATGATGCTTCTGATTCTTCATTGGTTTCACCCTAAATTCTCCATTGCTTCATTTCTTCCAAAGAATAGAAACAACAGAAACAATAGAAACAAAATTCTTCAGTCTTTTGAGATCTCTTGTTGAAAACAGCTGTTTAAAAAGATGTACAAATTTTAAGAGGAGCTTTGAGGAATCCATAGTTTTCTATTAATAGTTCTTCATTAATAGTTTTGAAGTTCCAATAAATTCAGTTATAAATGGCACCACTTAGATACACCCTCTATGTTCTTACCTATGTAATCACTAAGCAAGTGTAGCAGTTAGATACCTTATGGTATGTCTATGTGGGAGAACAACTAAAAGTATGAAGTTAATGCAGCTAAATTAAGGACCATTAAACCCCTGCATTGAGAAGTAGAGTGCTTAAGAAGGGATTAAATGACAAAAAGTAAAGCCATTTTAATTCAGAATGAGAATATCTACCCAGGAGTTTAATGTGATTTAATTTCTCTGCATTAACTTCATAACTTTAGTTGATTCAACTTAACCTTGCCATCTGCAGGCAGTCCCAAGCGGCATCAGTTATTCACAAAAGTATGTGTTGGGAAGCCTTCTCTTGTAGTCAGACCCTGTCTTTAAAACTTGATATCCTTCTATACCACTCCTGACAAGTAACTCAGAAAAATAATTATTTAAAAAATAAATACAAAGAAGAGTAATTGCCAGCATTTTGTGGTCAAATGATTCGTCAGCAGGCACAATCTTCATTCCCCATGAACACCTTAGTGTTAAACTACTTCAATCTATTTAAAGAAATATATAACCTATAAGTATCTTCATTTTTACCATTTAAAGGTTAACAGCTTATGAGGTATAAGTCTGTAGGTGATGGGAAAAATGGAAAATGACAGAGAGGAGCAGAAGAAATAATATGATAGGAAAAGGCACTGTATACATGACCCCAAAAGTGAGTGCTAGAGTTCAAATCTAGCAGTAAGCCCATGGTAGAAGCTTATGTAAAGCTATACTGTGCCAAAACTGGGGTACATCCTGTCAGTCAGTGCAAATTCTTGCAAAAAGAATAGTTCTTCTCTTTGTTTCTCTGGAATGCCCTCATTTTATGGGATGTCCTCATGTCCCCAAAGTCCCCCTCCCACCCTTAACTTTTGAGAGGATTCAGCTTAGTGTAGGCGTTGTTGTGTTTTTAGGGCTTAGTAAGTTAGAGAGCTTAGCGAAAATAGATTATATAGTATAGTATAGGGCATAGAGCTTAGGGCATGGCGCTCGGAAGATCTCGCGATGTCACGGGAGTTAGGAGCATAATTAATTTATGCAGTTTACTGATAACCCCATGCCATAMAAGGCRAAAAGTAGAAATTARTCTCCCGATTGGGCAGTAGGTGAGTTTCCSCATTCMGCKGGAGTATATAGGCAGACTGAACTGCACAATAATCGCCATTTTGCCGCATCCCCCATAGTGATAACTGTGCTCCAGGGCCCTGGGGTGAGGACAACCCCAGGTCAGTCCAGCTAGCRAACAAGGCTTGCCGACCCCCGTCGGCAACAGCTTAGTTTGTTGGTTGTCATTTCATCATCTCTTAGCCAGAAAAATAGAGATATGTAACGTTTCAGATAAACCACTCCATCCCACTCTTAAGATTCAGTAGAAATTTCTTCCCAGTCATTAACATAGGAATTCTGCAACCTTTTCAGCACTGATAAGGATGCATCGTGGAAATGAATAATAATACTTGTTCACTGGACACAACACAGCGTGGCTTTTTTTTTTTTTTTAATTAAATTTATGTCCTGTTTCTTTGACACTCATGACTACAGAGGTCTCTAAGTATTGATTAGACTTTTGGGAGGCTGGTATTATTTTTAAAATTTCATGGAAATTATCAGGCCCATTTCCAGTTTCAGAATAGTCGGTTCCAGTTACTTTCTTTACTGATTGTATCATTATTACACTTAAGTAAGAGGAAGAGTGACAATAACATACAGTAAGAAACAGAGGCATCAGTGTCTTAGACACAGCAAGCAGAATATTTTCTAATTCTTGCAGTTACTACATCTATGAAGGACAAAAGGCCTGCTGATTGTTGTTGCTTTGGAATTTTAAAGGACTTTGCTAACTTCACTTTAATGTATTAGAGTACTAATGCATTTTTAAATAAAAGCCTGCTCCATTAAGAAGATTAGAAAATTCAAATCTTCTGTAGTTATTAGAGAAATTTCTTATCATGCAATATTGACATAATTGATGCTAAGTAGATTTATTTATGCAACTTGGTCATTATTTTTTAATAATATTTAATTAGATATTAACAGTACACAGTAGAGAGTAGTATTTGAAAACTGTACAGCATACATAACTAAACTTCAGTGCAAATCTTCACAAAGGTATCTGGCTAAAAGAGTATGCTGGATGTACAGCAGCACAATCTATTTGCAGATAGATGCTAAATGTGGTGCATTTACTTTATCACAAATTAGAGTGGACTGCCAAACCTGGGGCTAGTGCTTTTTCTTGTTCACCAGTGCATTTTGCTGTTAGAGTACATAGGTTTGTATTCTCCATTTAGAGAAATCAATGCTCACTGCCCTCCCACCCTTTTTTTTACACTGCTGACCATTTTTCATGTCAGTTTGCTTTTCCCATTGCTGGGTGAGCAGCTTATGAGAAATAAACCACTGAGGCACATCAAACCTTGTAAGAAGGCCAGGACAGTAATTCAGTGGCTGTGTTTTTCCAATCTATTCTCTTTCAAGTGGCTTGTTTAAAAACAAAATCAGAAATAAAACCTCACCGTGTCTCATGTTGCTATTTAACAAAACTACAGAAAGACCTTTTGCTTTAATAATGCCAGTGACATGCATTTTGTTTATTTTTCTAATTATTTATTTATAGTTGACAAGAAAATAATTCCCACTAGACACTTTGACTGCAAGAAAGCCAGTTGTGTATTGCCTTTGTGAGACTTTTGTTATTATAGCATGATTAAAATAGTATATTAATTATGCATCCTGCTATAAAACTGGATGTTGCAGAGAAAATAAATACATATTAATAATACATTTGTTATTAATCTGTATACTTGTCATTTGAATGAGATGCAAACTACTACATCTTCAATTCATGAAGACCACCACTCATCTGCTTGTTAAGTCCACTAACATCACACTACTTCAGAAGGACAAGTTTTTAGTAAAGGTCGCCTTGTGCTACAAATGAGTTATCCCAAGATTAAGTAAATAACACAGCTGCAGTCAAAATTTTAAATTACTGTGAGATCTGAGGGCAGCATAATAAAACAGATTGGTCATATGCAGTCAAATTTTCATCATGAAAAGTAGTTGAATTTACGGTGATTAAAAGGGATCCACTTCGTGGAGGAAAATAAACAAACAAACAAACAAACAAATAAATAAGTAAATAAATAAGTAAATAAATAAATAAAAGATTCTGTCTTTTTACTCTGTGAGTTTCCTTGTACTGGAAAGGGCGCTTTTATCACTTTTATACTGAAGAGGGGCCAGCTGCAATTTGACGAACTAATGAAAAAGATGTCGTATAAATGAGTATTTGAAACACAATAGGTCTTGCTCACCAGATAAGCTGCACCATGAGGACTGCCTTATGACAAGGTTATTAGATTGTCTGTGGACAGCCTAAATGTGAGGAAGTTAGGTCTACTCAGTAGTAACAAAATGGGTCCCTAAGGTTTTGCACATCGTGTTGTCACTTAAAGGGTGGAGTGAATATTTTAAGGTGTACAATAGCAGGCATTTAGGCTCAGCAAAGTTTTATTAAAAAAGCTATTGTCTTTCTTTAGGATCAAGCTAACAAAAAAAAATCACATATACAAAATGTTACTTAATATAGAGTTGGAAAGCCACGTTTACACAAGTAAATTAGATGTGCCTTGGAGTTCATTCCAGTGAAGCCAATGTCATGGAGAGACCCATGTCCAAAATCGGCTAATTTGAAAAAGGTATCTATCTGCAGACAAATTGCCTTTTAAGAACAGTGTTAACTCCTAGAGCTTGTCTAGAAGATAGTTTGGGTAGAGGCCTAGTTGATGAAAACTCTGCCAGGGTGTGTTTGAGTAATTTAATAGGTGATTGAGCTTCAGTCCCTGGATATATTCTCTTGCACTGTATATATTAGTGTTAGTGATAGTCTTGTTGAGTGAAAACCAACAGGACAGAGTTGTCCAAGAATAAAGATTCATTCAAAGTCTCAGTTCTGACATTAAATGACATATGACTTCTCAGTTTTTATATATATTTTAATTATTGGTCTTAAAAAGGCATGCTTAAAAAAAAAAAGAAAAATAGACATAAAAAGACATCAAATCCTCAAACTATGAGTTTCTTTTTTTTTTTTTTTTTTCTCATTGGTCTAATATTGAGCATTGACAATTGAAACTTTCAGAATGTGTCATTTTAAAAATTGATTTATTAACCTAAGAGGTTGTGACAGGCAAGGCAGATTAAAATAATAACAACAGCAGAAAGAGGAATAAGAATAGGAATAGGAGTAATGTTACATACTTGAGATTGGACTAACAGATCTAAAAGGAGATGGCCAAGAAGGTCAGTGTTATTTTATGGACTCAGAAAGGTCCTGAGTGAGTAACTGGTGGAGTTGTGTAACATGGAAGACAGACATATTTAAGGTTAGTGAGTCAAAGAATTATATAGATATGTATTAGAATAAAATATTTATCTGACTTATTGCCTCTCTTTTCTTGCATTTTAATCTCTTCTGATTTTTTTCTCTGAAAGACAGAATATATCACCTAGTCAAGAAAACTATGCTGCCAAAAGAGAAATTCATCTTAAAACTCTTCCTGATAAATATTTTATATATTAAAAGGTTTTTTAAAAATCCAGCATTGAAAATACCAGTCTCTTTCTATGTAGTCTTTTCAGTCCTTCTTCATCCAAACTCTTAGATTTTTTTTTTCTTAATGTGTAACCTACATTTCCTTTACTTCAAATCCATCTTAACCTCTTCACAACTGAGTCTTCTTTCTAAATCCATTGCCTTTCCTCTCATAGCCACTGTTGATGTGTCTGGAAATTATTAATAGCCTCAAGTAGAGAATATCTGAACTGGAGTACAGGAAAGAGTGACTCCCTTCTTTTGCTACTCTTTGCAAACCTTTCCATATCTTTCATCAGAACATTCAACAGCCCTGTTCACTCTTTTTCCTTGGAGATATGGTCATCATCTTCCTTTCTAGAAAAGCTCTGCTCATTGAAGTGTAGATTTCTAGTAAGGGAGAAAAAGACACATGAATACTGGTAAACATAAGCTCATAAACAAGAGGAAAGCAAGCTGAATAAAAACAACAGTCCAATATGATGACCACTCAACTGTTTTACTGTCAAATGCTTTCATTTTAAGATGAAGTTGAACAATTATATATTCACTGTTTGCTTTGTGCTGTAAAAAAAACATAGAGTGATTTCTGTGAGAGGGAATGAAATGATCTGGCTGTCTGCTGAATATTTTGGCTGCCTAAGGACACTTCAGTAAAGGGTGGGATTTTKTTTGTTTGTTTTTCTTTCTTCATTTCTTTCTTCATTCTCTTTCTTTCCTATTTTGGTAGAGTAAATCATAAATAACAATACTTCAAAATAATGATTCTCTAGCTTTTCTAAAAGAATGGGTCCACTCTTTTTTAACCGTAAGTAGTATTCATTCAATTAGTTTACAGTGAGGTTTTGGCAGTGCTGCATTTTCATAAGTGCATGCAAATCCTTCTATTTAAAGCATTGATTTTTCTTAACTTCTCCAAACACAGTAATGGTCTTGTAGCTGCCAGAGTGCGCGCACACACACACAACAACAAATAATATCAGAAGGCTTAACTCTTAATTCCTGAATGAGTATATAGATACATTTCTTATTTAAACTAACTCTTTATTACAGATTAGTTTTGTAATGTTTACATTTGTAATTACAGCCCCTCCCAGTGTTTCTCTTACTTATTGATTACACTGTACTCACCCATTTAAGTTGATGAGCTGTGGACAGAAAAAAAAAACTCTGATGCTCCCAAAGGGTGTATTGTGGGTTTGGGGATTGAGGAGGTCGAAGCCATTTCCCTTGGAGCTTTATAATGCTCCTCCAGTTTCAGGAATCTGTAAATTTCTTTCAAGGAGATAATTTCTCTAGAGCTATCACTGAGAATTGCTCTCTATATGTGCAGGCATTTTAGGGCATGAAGAAATAAGCAACAGAAAACAGTGCATGCCTTAAGCAAATTTGAGTTAGAGAGGTGTCTCTAGCTCCAAATAGTAAATATCCCAGTTATATCTTGAGACGATACAATTTTAGCAATTCTTTTGAAATTCCACTGTGAGGGGAAGTTTTGTGACACCTCTTTACAGTTTTTTTCAGATGTATAGGGTCTGGATGAACTAATTCAAAACTCCTTGTGAAGCTAAAGAAATTGGAACTGAGGTTTGATGGACATTTTGCTTACACACATATCTGAATGGTATGATGCCTCTCTCCTAATATGCAACGTCATTAGGATAACATACATTTGTGGAGTTAAAGAGCAGGTAGAGAAGGTGTATATGGGCCACAAATTTATGGAATTTATGGGATGTCCTGATGATTTGGGGTGTTTGGGGGTTTCCCTCTCCTTGCTTGCAGAAAGATAGCTTTTTTACTTTCAATAATATCAGTGACTCCTGGGCTTTAAGTGCCTGGTAAGGTCATAAATATTTTTGTTTGGATGTCATCCTTGCATATACACATGCACTCACTCTTTCTCCCTCTGCCTAGCAACCATGGAAAAGATGTCCAGTCTGTCTAATGCTAAAATAAAAATGAGGCTACAAGTGAGGCTACTGCTTTGTAGCTTCCTCATACTAATGCATTACAGTTCTGGCCTGAGAGACAAACTAAGGCTGGAGTGAAAAGGAAAAGGAAAAGGAAAAGGAAAAGGAAAAGGAAAAGGAAAAGGAAAAGGAAAAGGAAANAAAAAGAAAAAGAAAAAGAAAAAGAAAAAGAAAAAGAAAAAGAAAAAGAAAAAGAAAAAGAAAAAGAAAAAGAAAAAGAAAAAGAAAAAGAAAAAAAGAAATCCTAACAATGTAATAAATGTAATGCTGAGGTGAGCTGGATGTTACTCTGAGAGGTGATAGCAACTGTGCAAGGAAACAATGGCATAATTTCCCTCTTTCATTTTCAGTTTTCACCTGTTATCTTCCATGTTATCTTGGAGCCCTTTCTTTAAGATGAAGATGTGCTCTGATAAAGGAAGCAATGATACATGAAGTATCACTGCAACAAAATGCAGAGTCGTTATTGTCCTCCCTCACTTCACACCTAGCTCCATAACTAATAAGATTTGCTCTTAGGGTCTCACCTTTAAGCTTTCAGTGTTAGCGTCATACTTGAAAATTGGGAGGTCTTGCTAAAACACTGCTCTAGTATTAGGTAATGCTTATAACATCATTCTAAGCTTTAGTAATTATCATTGTGTAGGTGGGCTGACTCCTCAGGAGATTGAGTGAGTTGTTTCAGGTCAAACAAGAAGTCAGTGCTCAGAGTTTGCTTTCATGCTTAGTTCACTTGCAATAACATCTGAGCATTAACAAACATGAAAAATAACTGCATACTTGTAACAATCAAAATAATACACAAGCAATTGAGATAAATTACCAAGCTGTAATAACTACTGTTAGAAATATTTACATAAGCAATTTATTTCCCTATGTAACAGATGTAATTCTCTGTCTCCTAATACTGAGATTTCTTTTTCTGATTGCTTCTCCTCATTTTCTTTGGTCTGTTTTTATCCCCAAAGCTCTTTCATCCCTTTAGTCAGGATTCACCCCTAAGTACTTTGCTTTCAAGGAGAGACAGTCTTTTTGTAGCAGACGCCAGTTCCAGTCGGTGGGATTGCAAACAGAAAGTACCCATGACAACTGATTCATAGTACCTGCAACATGGCTACACTTACAAAGGGTGAGTCTCGTCCCCAACTCAGGGCTGCAGCACAAAGTGCCAGCACAGGTGTCAGGAGAAATCATTCTGTCTTGAACTTTATGAATAAACTAATGTATGTTTGCTGTCTCCAGTGACATCGCTTTCTGCATTCTCTATTTAAAGGAACAAGTTTCAGTCCAGAATGTGATCATTTCCCTCAATCCCTGTTTTAATAGTAAATTTCTACTTACATTTTGTCTTCCATTTGAAAAGCTCATATTCTACAAACATAAATTAATTAAGCTTATATTCCCTCTGTGAGGCAGGTATTATTAGTCTCTTCTTGTGGAGAGATAGACATAGGAATTGGGTGATTTAACATTATACTCGTATGCCAGTCGGGAAATAGCAGGAATCTAGTTTTCTTCCTTTCCACACATGCCCTGGGGCAGATTGAATGCATGGCTCAAATGCAAGGTCTGAAAACGACCATAGGGAATGTGGTATTGACAGTGCTACTAGTCTTCCAGTTTGAGATGAGGAGCCCTCCTTAAACTAGCTGAAATGCATGTCCCAGGGAAAGAAAAGCTGATCGCTGGCAAAAAGGTATACTGTGGCCTGCTGAGGTATACAGGCTTCTGCTGTCCTTGAAGGGATCGTCCCGTCACAGTGACCTTCTCTCAAGTCAAGTCTCAAGATAGTAGCTTAGAGATACAGTCTCTCCTGTAACGATTTTCCCAAGATCAAAGGGATGGTTGCATGCAGGTATAGATTTACTGTTGGGACGGAGAGGGCAACGGATTTTCCATTTAGCATCACCTAGGGTGGCATGTAGTCTGGAGGGAGGTGACAGCTATACAAACCCTGGCCAGTCAGATGGGACTGTGTAAACCTCCAGTATGAGCACAGAGCTGCCAGTTAAACTTGGAAATCCTGTGTCATAGCTCTGCTACTATCCAAAAGAATAAGTAAATAAAAATAATACTTATTTTTTTCTTCCTTGAAGCCCCATTTCTTTATACACAGTAGCTTTTGTTTTTGTTTTCCACAATCCCAGCATTGCACTGAATAAATTATTACCTGAGGCACTAGGACACGGTTGCTAAGAAAGCAAAAACAGAGTCTGTAAATGGGTGTGAGAAAGAAACTCTGCAGTTTAGGAGTAATGGCAAAAAAACAATTAAGTGCTGGCTTTTAAATCATAAGGCTAAGCCAATGTATATTTGGACTGTAAATTGGAAAAGTGTTATTTTTAAATGGCTGAATACCTAGTACCGTATCCATAACAATAGCTACTTTTCTAAAGCTGCATAACTTACTACAGTTAAAAAAAGAAAGAAAGAAAGAAAGAAAATCTACTTAAAGAGAATATATCTTGACATTTACCCACCATTAGGTATACATCCTAATCCTATGTTATCTATTCAGTTTGGTTTACAAACAAATGACTCAATTAATGGCTCTTAAAGCTGAAGTCCTTCCGTTAGGGAGGGAGAGTGGAGGATGTGTACTGCCTTAGCAATGGTTGCTGAAGGCATTTTCATTACTGGAGGTTGGAACAGTAGAAATATGCCAGGGGGAGGGATCCTTATGCCCTGGCAGTGCTTTCTCTTCTCCTTTTGCAAAGTGGTAGCATGCTCCTCCAGTAATTCAAGCTGTTTACTAATCCCCAAGGAAAGGCTGTAGCGATACTGCCACCCAAAGAAAGAAACTCCTCAGGTCACTGAATGAGGTGCTCCCATTTTGCTGGGCTTACCTTGTAACCTAGTGAAATACCTCTTTCCTCCAGATAATAAGGGGCAGCAGAAGACTTCTGTTTTATAAAAACTGCATGAATTCCAGCTATTTTATGTTTTTAGAAATTCAGAGTCATCAGGGATTTGTTTCCCAAGACTATTGTCCACAGATAGCTTCTTAGAGGCCTGGAAGCTGATGATTTCTGAGCCGTGGAAATGGGTTCCAGTTTTTTTTTTTTTTTCCCTTACCTCCAAAAACTTCCCACCAGCAGAAAACTGCTCAATCTTGATGTTTCTATTAGTTGCTGGGTTTATTTCCTAGTTGATCCGCTATATATTAGGCTGTTAAAGAATCACAGAATCACAGAATGGTTAAGGTTGGAAGGGACCTCTAGAGATCATCAAGTCCAATCCTCCTGTTCTAGCAGGGACAGCTAAAGCACATGGCACAGGGTCACATCCAGGTGGGTTTTAAAGACTTCCAGAGAAGGAGATTCCATAACCTTCCTGGGCAGCCTGTTTCAGGGCTCTGTCACACTCTATCACCCACACCACTGGCCACAGGTCTCCAGCTAGAATTGGCCCCTTTTATCACCACCCTCTGAGCTCTGCCATCCAGGCAGTTCTCAGTCCAACTCACTGTCCAGTGATCTGACTCACACTTCAGAGCTTTCATATGATATGGGATTCCTATGGCTATTCTGGGAGGCAGTGTCAAAAGCCTTGCTGAAATCAAGGTAGACAGCATCCACAGCTCACTCATCGTCCACCCAGAGTCGTCCCACCATACAGGGCTATCAAGTTTGTCAGACATGACTTCCTCTTGTTGAATTCATGCTGACTATTCCTGATCACCACCTTCTCCTTCACATGCCTAGAGAGGCTCTCTAGGATGAGCTGCTCCATCACCTTTCCAGGGATGGAGGTGAGGCTGACTGGCCTGTAGTTGCCCAGCTCCTCTCTTTTATCCTTTCTGAAGACTGCAGTGATGTTGGCTTTCTTCCAGTCCTCTGGTACCTCCCCTGCTGTCCACAACCTCTGAGAGATGATGGAGAGTAGCTGAGTAATAAACCCTGCCAGTTCCTTCAGCACTCTTGGGTGCATCTCATCCAGGCCCATAGATTTATGGGTGTCCAGTTTGCCTGAAGAATCTATAATCCAATCCTCCTTGACCAGTGGAAAGTCTTCCTTTTTCCTGTTTATCTCATTTTTATCTATGTTCTGTAGTTCTTGGGGACTAAGAATTAAAGACAGAAACAAAGAGGGCATTTAGTAACTCTGCCTTGTCTGCATTCTGTCACCGAGGCACCCTCCTCATTCAGCAGCGGACTAACATTTTCCGTAGTCATCCCTTTGCTGCTGATAGTCTTCCTCTTACTGTTCCCTAACAATCTTCAGCTACCGGAAAGAACAATCAAAGACAGGAGATATCTCTTCAGTTTTCTGGTATAGAACTACCACAGAGTCATCCAACACTGGCAGACTCCCCTGACACATTGCAGGTCAGCTTATGCTTATTCTGTGTGCAATTACATATCTAATCAGGACTCCATGATTCTCCACATTCTCTTACCAGAGTCAAGTCTGCCCATCCAGCATTACTGTAAGACAGTCTGGAAGATGTATTTGTCAAATCTGGCATATCTGTCAACTTGTCAAATCTGGCAATTTATCAGTATGTCCTTCCTGGAGAATATTGGTCCAAATCAGGATATGGCAAGTTTGAATATTAATTAATACTTCTATCACAAAAGTAGTTCTACAAGGGAAGCATGATTGAACTCAAATCCAAAAGAAATACCTCTGAAGTTCAGAACATGTGCTAATGTGTGATCACTGTAGAACTCTTTCTTGAATGATACAAGACAATTCTTTACAGGAGCCTTTTCAAATTTACATTATTGTTTTACTAAAGCTGTTTTTTCTTTGTTTATTTTTTTCCATATTTCTCGAGATTCTGGAGTAAGGAATTCCATGTAAGACATATTGGATGCTTTTTAGTTTCTACAGATTCACTGACACAGATTTTTGGTAGCTGAAAAAACAAAAAGAGAAATGTCTTGATTTCTTTAATGAAATGTTTATCAGAAAGTAAATTGAGTCCTTTAAGTATATCATGCTGAACCTGCAGTAGTACAAAAAAACAAAGGAAAGGCCCAAAGACCGAAATGCAATAATGCCAAATTACTCAACTGGCTCTGTATTAGAAGCAGAGATATGCTTTGCTTTATAATCATAATTCAGTTCTGCCACACTCATYCCCATCCCAAAGAAGACCACATTAATTCTATTGAAAACAGAAACATAAACAAAATCATTTTGGAACTGCAAAGAGAAATAAAAAGGGCTGAAAGATTAATAATAGAATATAATAGAATTCCAATGTACACATGACATCCAGGCTTGAACTTCAGGGTAGTCCTTTCAAAAATTTGAATGACATCTGTGTATAATTTAATAAATGACTATTATAACACAAGGAAGTGGCGCTCTCAAACACATATTCTTTGTGTTTGCTCACTTCAATTACTGTAAACAAATAATATAACATTATAATAGGCACTGAAATGAATCCAATCAAAAAGGGTTAGGAAAAAAGGTTGGAAATATCAAAACCACTTTTATCCATAATTCAATGATTTGATGTCACACTCACCTAAAAATAAAAGGCCATCCTTGTATGAATATATCAATAGCAAGGTTACTGATTTCACAAGCTTAATGACAATTCTTTTTCATTGAAATAAGAGTATATTTTCAGCATGGATGTTCATGAGTTATTGCATACACAACAACACTTAGCAACAGGTAGAGGTTAAATATATTAATTGGAAAGCTTTTATTTCTATTTAGAGACTCTCCTATAAACAGCTAGCTTTACAAATAATAGGTAGGGAAATCAAAGCATCATTTAAAATGATATATTATTTTGTCATTTGGAATAACCATGTGATAATAAAGTAAGTTTGATGGGAAATTCCAAAGTCAAGAGTTAATACACAGTTCCAAAATCATTTTCCCATTCTGCTTTTTCCATAGACAACTGCTTTTATATACTAAAAGGTTTTGTTTGCTCAAGAGATCTCRGAGTATCTGCATTTTTGTGCTCTATCACCTCTTGTGCCATTTGGCTTGCGTGCCTTGCTTCATATCGCCAGCTTTTTCAGCAGTAGCATCATTCCTCCCTCCTTTCCTACCCAGAGCAATGTGTTGAGGCTGAGAGGACAGGATGCAGCTGCCTCCAAAAGCCTGTCAATGCTGCCTCTTTTTAAGCCGCTGAGAACAGCTAACACAGCTGCACAGTGAGGTGGATATACACTTTTCACTTTTTTTTTTTTTTTTTCCTTCTTCTATAGGAGGAATATCTTAAAAGCTGAATAGAATAATGAGTTAACTGCTGATGCATGAAAGCAAATGAAGACACTGCCTTATGCTTAATGACATCCTATGGACAGCCCCGTGTCTTAGAGACAGTTTTTCTGGAAAGATGTTGAGGTCACACGCTGGGGTTTTTATTTAGTCTTTACAGGGGATTTAGAGAGACTTGTAACTTCAGAGCTGACAGCCCTAGAGTAGGAACAAATTCAAGTTAACATGAAATCTGCAGCTTGTATCTTATTTCGTTTCAGCATTTAATTGCTTTGCTGCTGACAGCTCACACAGCACCAGTAGACGGCAACAAAGCAGTTAATCTGGGGCTTCAGTTTATGAATGTGATCTCTTCTAGCATTAGTGCAAAACCTTTTACGCAGAGTAGCAGCCAGTGGCCTGAGTGTCCTGGGTGACCCCTCTTTCCCAGCTCTCCTTTTTTCCCCAGTGGCTCCACTAGTTGCTTGCTCCATCCAGTTTGAGAGTAGGAGAAGGAGGAAAGCAAGGGAACAAGCCTGGAGAGGCTGCAAGCTGATGTTTCTTGGCCTGTTCGTTTCTCCTTTCCTTTTTCTGTTTATTAAAGTTGCTATTGCTGTCATCTACATGGCAGCTGTGCCTGGTCAGAGGAGGGCAGGCAGGGCAAAGGAAGACCCAGGCAGCAGCAGCAAGAGCGGATGCCGCTGGATGTTTGCTACTGTGCTTAAAATGCCAAGTTAAAAAATGTCTCAGAATCACAAATGAAAAGAGTCATCGTGGCCTTTCTGTAATTTCCAGTTAGCTCTCTTAGAAATGAATCAAAAGTATACTTTTTGATGCCATGAAGAATCTCTGTGCAAATGACAGTCAGGAATGGTGGTTATGTTGTTTGGCAATGACTGAGGTTCATTGGCAGACGTATGGGAAGAGGCTTGAATTACCCTTGTGCACTTTGTGGTTCCCCAGCCAGTGTTCCCAAAGCCGAATCTTCAAAAGTGAATTGAAAGCATGACAGTCTGTGGGCATGTAAGTGCTTTTCATAAACAACTGCAAGCAGAGGATTTAAGATCATACTCAGATGGATTTTTGAATCTCATCTATAACATTTTGGAAAACAACGTTATTTTTGTAATGCTCTTAATTTCATAATGTTAGCATTGAAGAGAATCTATTTGGGCTACATTTATGTTTTTCCATATAAACCAGGTTAAACTTCTTCCTGTTTTCTGTTCTTGTGATACTGCTTGTGACAGCAAAAGTCACCACCTTTAAATAGGATAACGATTTCATTAAAAAGTCTCCTATTGGAGAGATCAAACCCTTTGCCTTTGTAAACAGGATGGAGAAAGCACTGTCAAAATGATTAAAAGGTCTTTGAAAATGTAATTCTAACAATCAAAAACAAATTAACTACCAGTTAACATGATTATGTGCATTAGAAAGTGAGTATAAAGTGTGAAACCAGCAACTTTATATGATGTGGATTCATAAAAAGGAGACATCAAAGAAATCCACAACTGTAAAATGTTAACAAAATATTTGGAAAATTAACTGAAGGTTTTACTGTAGATGATTAGAATTTATTTGAAAATTCTCTTAAAGAGATGTTCTGACTCAATTTTAATGAAAACACTTGCTTTGGTGACCTTAATAAGTTTGGATTAGTTGGTAAGAAAATATGAAATGTCAGATGCTTTGACATGATAGAAAATATCACCTTTCAAACACCCAGCAGAATTTCAGAGTTGCTACTAATCTATTTGTTACTTTGCCAGTGCTGGGAAGTGACTGCTATATTTTCAAATGTCATCAGAGTAGTTTGAGTCATACTATACACAAGTGAATTTCTGGATATTCTTATGAGCTTTTCCAAGCAACTGAGTTCCCCTGGCTTTGGCAATTCTATAGGCTGTTGTGTTCTCACAAACATGTCAAACATTTGGGCCAAAGGACTTTAATCACTTACATCACAGATTATATGTGTATACTGAGCACCTAGGTGGGAATGAAACCTTCAAAAACAAAGTTAGCTGACATTGTGTTGATGTCCCTGTATGCCAACATATCTGCTGATGAAGTCTCCAACACGTCTGCATCAATATATACACACAGCTTCTCAGGTATGGAAACTTCTGGCCTGTTAAAAGCCCTGCCTGTTGCATATGGTGTTTTCAAAGCTGATATTCTTCCTTCTGGGCTACCATCTCCCTTCCCAGAACAAAAACACACTGAACCTCTACCAGCCCATCTAGAGATCCTGTCATCAGAGCCCAGGATGTGGAGTGTGTGTCAGTGTGGAAAGGAAGAAGTTGCAATGACAGATGACATTTCCCATTCCTCGGTTTTACGTAAGAATTAAAAAACATGACATGACATTACTCCTACACCTTTTGGAGTGCTTGGCTCCAGAAGTACGTTCATGTGGAAGAAAGTATACTGGAAATAAACCACTACAGTTTGAAGTTAGGTACCATACTACCTGAAAGGAGAGTTTCACTCATTCTCCTCTTCTGCTTCTGATTATCTTACTTATCTTGCTCAGGCTGCTGACTTTCATAAAGCTATTCGTAAGTACTTAAAAAGCAAGGATAGCCTGACAACCTAGTGTGGATCTATGGATAGTTTTTCCAAGTGGGTACCTGACACATATGTCACCAGTATTGCAAAGGCTTAGTCTTTCTTTTCTCTTATCCTGAGCTAATTAGCAATATGATTAGAAGAGTGGCTGCAAGACTCACAGTGTTGTGAGTGTTATTACTAGTGGTGGTGGAATTGTAATGGTGGAACTGTACCAATAAAACTAGAGAAAGCATATCCCTCACCATAAAATCTAATGGGTTAAAAATGAGTTTTGCTTTATTGGCATATATTATTTAAAAAAGAAAATGGTGTCCCTTTGTATAGAAGAACATTTCTGGTATTAGACAGTGAACATGCTGAGAAGGTACTAAATGGGATTTTTTGGAGCAGCTGTCTTCTACAGCTGTTCAGATATAAGGGAAATGGTTAAAGCTTTGAATATCGATGTACACAGAAATCCCAGAAATAGATAGTGCTAGGAAACAGGCATAGATTTCGTATATAGTGATATTGTTTGGGGATTTTTTTTTTTTAATAAATCAACTGCCAAACAAGGCAGAATTTTTATGTTTTCCTTCTTCAAGGACTTGATATGCACTTTTGTTTGCAAAAAAATGAAATGTGATTTCACAGGGAAATTTAATCTCATCTCACATATTTACTGAATACTAATTTTATATTTTGAGAAAAAAAAAATAATAATTATGCTTCTCTCCTTTCTACTTGGACTCTACTAGCAAAGAAAATGTGCCAGGGCCAGAATGCCCTGATCTGTAATGCCAGTAGGAAATTGTCACTGGTCTCTGCTGTTTCATCAGCAACACTTATGCATTATCTGTGAAAAAGCTGTTTGATCAGAAGAAAAACAATGGCAGCAAGTTAACAGTTAAAGAATATTGATAACTGTGTGCCCATGCTGGAGACCATGACCTGTTTCTGTTATGACTACAGATTTAGCCTGTGGTGTGTGTGATAAAACCAACACATGTGGCTAGTGCTCGAAGAACAGCAAAATACTTGTGGTGAGCACAGAACTTAATTCACAAGTTACCTACAGAGATAATATCCAAAATGCAGGATTATACCATACTTTTAGCTATAAGGCTATTTAAGCTCTGGTTTGGCTTACACAGGAGGCTGTGAAAAAAAACTATTTCTGCAAGATTTTAGGCTTAGGTTAGGCAAATATGTGATAGGCATACTTAATTGTGCTGCATAAAGGGAGAGGGGCAAGCTGATGCCATGAGGTCCTTTCACCATCATTTTTCTATATTACAATTTTAGAATACTTATTTGCTGACAGTTATGCTCTATGTGGAAAACRAAGCAAAACCAAAGCCCTGTAAGCCTCTCTTGAACTGAGTAAACAGTTCCAAGGCTTTTTATGTTCACTGACATGGGTTTCAAAAATAGTGAAAAACAAAATTCTCATCTCAGAAATACTGATGTTACAAAAGATTCCTCCGGGTATTTTGATACTGAGATTTGCTCTATATCTGGAAGCTCAACTATGGCTGCAGATTAACTTTCAAATACGTATGCATATTTTTGTTTGATAGAGTAAGACTATCCCAGGGAATTTTCCTATTCACATAAAATGCCCCAAAAGATAAAATGGTCAATGAGATCTTTACAAAAATAACCCTAGAAAACATTTAATTTTCGTCAAATATATCTATTTCTGATTGTTCCATACATAAATTGAAATCTCTTAATATTAATCTTCTCTTTTCCCTCCCTATACCGACCTTCCCCCACATGAGCTTTTACATCAGATTATATATTTACATTAGGATATGCAGCTCTGAGAATTTAAGAAGTGTTGCTCACCTCTATAAAAATAAAATGGAATATCRCTAATGAGAAGTGCATTAGAGCTCAGTTTCAGATTAAATGAGAAAGAAAACAGAAAAACAAAAAGAAGACCCTTGGAGTCCTAAGCACAAAAATATTAAATCAAAAATCAACAAATCAGCATTAAGAATGAACTCTTGTTTGTTTGTTTGATTGTTTGTTAGTTAAACATCTGATGTATGCAACTGCAGTTTTTCCTTGTGTGAGTATGAAAAGTTAGAAGCTTCTCAGATGGTGTTTAGTGTTTATAATGCATTTGTCTGGGCAGATGTGCTTGTAAAATTACCAATCCATTCAAAGTTATAAACATAGTTCAAATAAAGCTCATTTCATCTGTGTGAAAGAAACCGATTCCTAGAACACACAAATGTTATTACAGCGGTTTACTGGATGCCACTACTGTATGTGCATTGTTACACTGCTTCTTCCTGCTTTTTTGTTCTTCTGTATGTTTATTTATAGAGGAGTTATAAGACTGTGATTGAAGTTGGAAAAGATGGTCCCCTTGGGCTTGAAAAGTGACTGACCCCAATCAGCAGGGCTTGTTGTCAGTGATGCTGGAATCTCTTCATGAGTGAGTGGAAAGCAGTTTCCTGTCAAGTTTAGTTAAGATTGKTTTTTTTCCCCCTTTTTTCTCCATCATAGACAATCTTTGTTGTTATGTACAGTGTAATTCCTGTGATGCTTAAAAGAAGAAAGCTTTTATTTAAGACAGAGAGACTATTAAAGCTAAATCTGGGTTCAATGAAGTTGTCACATAAGAGCTTCCTATGCATTGAGAGATTTCTCCATCAGTGAGTCCTGCTGGGGACCTTTAAAAAGTGCAAACTTCTGACCGAGTTTCCCATCACTGGCCAGCCTGTTTTATCTTCCACCTCTGCAGTTTGAAACTAACCTTGATGCCTTTGCATGATGTGTTGTACAGGTGATATATGAGGTGACACAGGTGAGAGAGAGGGTAGAGATGTGTCTGATGATGCAGTGGTTGGCAGAGTAAATAAAGAGCATATGTTTGAAGGAGGACATTTTCTTTATTCTTTAAAGAAACAGCTCAAGGTGAAAAAAAGTCAGTTTTCTACACTGAACATGTATTTATTTTTCAATTAATAAATCTGAGATTAACTTTTTTTTTTTGATAACCAATTTGTTGAATCAGGCTATTACRAGATTAGAAATGTAATTTGATTGGGAGGATTGGATCCATATCTGAAAACACAGCATTGTCCCTTCTAAGAGTGACTTCTAACATCTCAGCATTCTTTCTGTTAAAAAAAAATCTATTTTTCTTTGCAATTTTTTTCTCAGTATACTAGTCTGGCACTGACCCTTTCCATTTGGCGGGACCAAGCAGCTACAGTTCTCAAGTGGCTGTTTTATTTTTGGTTGTTGCTTGCTATTGTTCCTTTTATTGTTCCAGTGCTGGATGACTTTTACTCCTGTCATTCTTTTCTTCTGACTTCTGCTTTAGGAGAGAGAGGAAAAAAAAAAAAAAAAAAAAAAAAGAGAATGAGAGACAGAAAGAAATTACTGAAAGAGAATGACATTTTTCACACTTACTTTTGATGGTCAGAGAATTTATTAGAGTGCTGTTGCTGACAGGATGGTTTCAATTGCAATTCAAGCCTGGTCTCAGATCTGAGTAAGAATCTGATTCTGACTAGGGTAGCAGTGGTTTTGCCTAAAGCCTTCTCACAGTTCTAAATACATAAGCTACAACAGTAGTTTCCTGTTTTGGAAGACTGTTGTCAGACTTGGTTATTAGATTAAAGTGCTCCGAGACAAATGGTGTTCTGTTGTAGAAATGCCAAGTGTTATTAATTATTAGTAAAAGTATTTAATTAGACCCAACCTTGCTGGTTGTGATCATCTGAAATTCCAAAGGGCAAGTTCTGAAATCGCTGAAATATAACCAATCCGAATAATCTACTGCTTGGTGTTTTTCTCAGAATTTTGTCCTGTTCTCCCTAGGAATTGCTCTACTTAATCAGAAAGTCAAAATATGGCTGCATGTTAGAGATTTGCTTTTGTTTCCTACACATCTAGAAGCAACTGCTTCCCTCTGCCTTTGTTTGCTACCTTTTGACACGCTTACAGTAAGGAATGATTGAATATCTGATTAACATCACATAAGAACTGTTTTTGCCCAGTTTTCTGACGAGATGCCGAACCAGTCCAAATCCCCTGAGTCTTATGCAGGAGGTAATCCCACGATCCAATGTCACCATAATCCCCCCAAGACAGCTTAAATATTTGTAGTTCTTTCTTAAATCAAGAAATCCCTTGAGGTTTATACCAATCCCAATTTAAAAAATGACTTGACCTGAAAACCCTGGAGGAATGTTTGAATGAGGTTGTCTTGCCTCTGGCTTCTTGGCCAGGTTGCTCTAATAAGATATGAATAAGATATACAAGGTCGTAATTTATAATACGATATGAAAATTATTCACCCTGTGAAAGGCTAGAGGGGAAAGGAAGGGATGGCAATGGTGGTAGAGACAGCATTTATTGTGATTACTAGAAGGGGGTCTCAGTGGACTGGGATTATTGTACTTTAAGTGAAATTGATTTTGTACATGATTTGATTTTAATCTAGTTTAGATGAATCAAATTCTACAAGGAACAGATATTTAATTTAGTACATTAGGATGAAAAGGACATCAGTTCAGAGAAGTTTAATGCATATGATGTGATAAAAGCAGTATCTGATTATAAGAAGGTTTTTTTTAATAGTAATTCCTTGTTATTTCATTATTTCTTGGGTATTTTTTTTTCTCCTCATAGTATTTTTATTAAATCCAGGCAAGATTTTTAGTCCCTTTAATGATATTTAAGCTGAATATTTGAGCTAAAACAATAATAATAATAATAATAGGAAAGGGAGGAAGTCAGAATTCTGGAGTTATCATACCATTTCTTTTTTCTTTTTTTTCTTTTTTCTTTTTTCTTTTTTCTTTTTTCTTTTTTCTTTTTTCTTTTTTCTTTTTTCTTTTTTCTTTTTTCTTTTTTCTTTTTTCTTTTNTTTTTTCTTTTTTCTTTTTTCTTTTTTCTTTTTTCTTTTTTCTTTTTTCTTTTTTCTTTTTTCTTTTTTCTTTTTTCTTTTTTCTTTTTTCTTTTTTTTGCTACTTTTGCAACAAACAGAAGATCCTTGCTTACCCCCTGGGCACTTGCTGCAGGCAACCTCCTTTGCAGAACGAGTCATAGCTGTCTTGTTACAGCCTGCAGTTGTAAACAGAAAGCCTATGGAAACCAATCTCCTGCAATTTTCCAGTCTACTGTTTTCTAATCTAACGGAGTTAGAATGCTTTGCAATTTGGAAGAAGTTGCTGTTGAACAGAGGTCTCCTACACTTTAACAGTCAAGACCAGATGGATCTGTTTTTTCAGTTTAACACCAGGTCTGGAAAAATCATCCATGCAGAGAACGCAGATCAAAAAAAAAAAAAAAAAAATCCTTACAGAATAATTTATATGAAAATATTCCTCTTCCTTCCATCCTTCTGTCCTTCCTTCTTCCAGGAAACCCAATTTCTAGTTACCTCTTGTTCAAAGAAGTGAATGTTGTTGCTTTCACTGGCTTCTGTGCATCTTTTTAGCACTATTCCATGGATTATTATAGATGAATCTGATGACTAGTTCCTTCACTGAGGAATGATTTCTGTTCAGATGTTTAATTAACAAACATTTTATATGCTAGAGGAAAAGATTTGCTGTGATGAAAAGGACTTTCTATTACTATCTACATTCACAGTGATCTGCAAGGGTCACAATAATCTGCATGGGTAAACAATAAAAAGGAATAATGAAGGAGAATTCTTACATCACAGATGCAGGGCAGGAGTTGGCAGAAAAGCATTTTAATACATCAGTCTGGAAGTGTTTGATTATGTGTCACCTCACAGTGCTTGCTTGTGTTAAAACAAATTACAAGTGCTTTTGCCTTCTTTAAAAAAATATAATTAAGATTTTTCATTTGCAGAAATGCTTTACAGCAAAATGAAAAAAAAAAAAAAAGAAAAAGGAAAAAAAAAAAAAAAAAANAAAAAAAAAAAAAAAAAAAAAGGAAAAAAAAAAAAAAAAAAGAGCCTGACAGGCTGTGTCCAAAGGATAAGACCTTCTCTTTTAAATGTGTAAGTCCAATTACATGTCTCAGACAAAACTATATCCCCCTTGAGTTCTCCCGCCCCTGTAACAAGTTGCTCCAATTTAAAAATAATTTAGTCAAGCTGGGACACTACTGGACAATTGTCAATTGCTTCCTATTTGGAAGCAGAATTCAAGCTAGAGAAATCTCTGGATGGGGTATATATTGGCGTAAATGAAAGTAAGATTTTAAAGGTGTGCCAGCTCCTTTAGGAGAAGACACTGCTTTGGGCTTCACCCTCATTGTACTCCTTTAAAGTACCTGTCACCTATTGTCCTGGTCCTGGAGCTGTGGTCCCTGAGATTCCCTACCAGAGTTTGAGAGTGACTGCAGGAGCCATTTGAAGGATTGAGAATGTGGTCTGGCATGGTCTTCTTCCCTTTCTGGGTTTGAAGGCCTGAATATCCAGTAAGTAACAGTGCCTGAAAGCCTGATGAATCAGCAAAAGTAGATTTTTTTTTTTTTTTTTTTTTAGTATTTCATACAGATACTGTGCCAACGAGTAGAGTTATTGTTTCTTTCTTAAACACATATGTGCGGTAGGCAACAACTGTGATTTTAGCTTGTTCTTTCAGAGAATAATGACTTCAGCTATCTACACTGTTTTCTCATGTGTCTGACTAATTGGCATTGGCAAATAAGGCTGCATTGTTTTAGATCACATGAGGTTCACATGAGGTTTCAATGAAGTGGTACTAGATATTGTGAGGGCTAAAGCACTGAAGTATTAGTTTGGTCCCTGCTTTATCAATGATCTTGCTTTTCTACCATCTGCAACAGCTATAGTTTCACTCCATCTCCTTCTTTTTCCTTGGGATGCTGGGAGTAATGAGAATTTTGTTGCTGTTGCTGACTCTAAGTCCTATATCAAGATTGCATCAGTTCATTTAGCTAAAGCTTTTCAGGGACCTCCTGGCAGGAATTGATTTCCTTATTTTGATCCCGCTCTTCTGTGGATTCAACCCGAAAAGGCAGCCATCAAGGAAGGAAATTCTATTCTTACATCTATTAAAAAATAAGTAGCATTTAAACTAGAATATTTCATGCTAGGGAATACAGTTTTCTTTATATGTAAAGATAAGTCACATTTGCTGAGTGCTTTAAAACATTTCATTTTGCATTGCGATGCTAAATGATCTTATTTTGGAAGAGAAGGGCAGTAAAGGCACAAAGTAAACACTCAAATCTGGGCATTGCATTGATGAGATAAACCCCTGTAGTGCAATTAAAAGCTTATGCATTTTCTTCTTGCTATTGTATCACATTTTTTAGCTCTTTCTAGGCTTTAAATTGTCTGAAGCCATGAAAGGCTATATTCAGTATCACAGATGTGTGCAGGAAAATGCAAACGGGTTGACACATGTACTTGTCARTGTCAGCTGAGAAAAGAGCTGGCATAGATTGTTTAGTAGAACAATAAAGGAGGTAGTATCTCCAGGACAATAGCATTAGCTAACAGAGCAGATGGACTGCTAGTTCGGGAGGTCTAACTAATCCTCCATCAGTGCAATGAACAAGACTTTACACTTTACTTGGCTAAACTCCAGCCAAGTAAAACAGAAATGTGGATGCATCAGGAATCATGAATTAGGCCCAGAAAGTGCAGCACTTTTGTTTCTACAGTTTAGATGTTGCAGAATTAGTGAGTACATCAGCATAGGAATTTGTTGTCACAAAGCAAATGCAGGTAGTTTGCCCATATGAGCAAACTCTGATAGATGACATCCTTTTTACACATGCAACTTTTTATGTGAGGAGATTGTCTTCACTTGCTTATAAAAGTGCCAAATTTAAGTAAGTTTGACATTTTCCTGTGCCAAGATCTGCCTAGGTTCAAAGTTTGGAAAATATCCAGAGAGCAATGAGATAGAGGCAAAATACATTATTACACTTTTTTTTTTTTKKGGGGGGGAAGGGTGTTAAAATATATGAATAAATAAAAAGCCACACACACACAGAGAAAACACGCACACACACACAAAGCAAAGCCTCTTGTAACTGTTTACTAAATGAAATTATGTCTCTATCTGCTTCAGAAAGTGAAGTTGGGGTTGATAGGAATGAAACTTGCTCTTCCTTGAGGAAGAAAAAACACCCAAATTTAGTCCACATATAAGCACTGAAAAATACCACTCTTTGCCCTGGCTCAGTAGCAGCATTAAGATTTGGCAGCTAGAGTCTGTGATTTCTGTCTGCGTTGAGCTTGCTTTTATCTCTCAGAAATCATTGGTGTGACTTGACTGCACATGAACCACCCCTAAACAGCCTTATCTATTTCTATTGAGGGTAAGCAGTCCTTTTCTTTTAAAATGCTGAATGCTCTTAGTCTCCATAGAGAGCTTCTCTTCCATGTTTTTAATATTTGTCCATCTGGTGTCCAACAGAACTGAGAATTACCATCTGCTTCAGTTGCAGTGAGGTGAGGAATGGGCATGGAGCATTAGATTGGGGACATGGAGGGCTACTTGGGTTTGAAGGAATAGGACCTAACAGGAGTGAACTGGGAGGTATAGGGTGGTACATGGGTGATGATGAATGCAGCTGCAGATAGGCAGGAGCGTGAAAACTGAAAATAAGTGCAAAGGTGAGGAATGGAATTGGCAAAATCTGTAAACGGGACTTGCAAATCTGGGAGAGCATTAGCAGAGATAGTTCAAGAGCAGTCAGTAAGGAAAATTTTAAGTAGGCAGGTAGATGAGGAATAGAAACAGTCAATTGGAAAATATTCATGAAGGGCAAAGTCTCAAATTTTACTTCTGTAGGATTCCTGTGATATCAGCAGTGAGAAGGTCAGAACATCGGTCTGCGCTAGATATGCTAAGTTGCCTCTCTCTACTGCCTGGAGAGGGAATTCAGAGAAGTGAACTGAAATTAGCCTGGTGACAAGTGACTTAAGTGAAGCTTTCATTTCAATGAAGGCTGCTCACTGTGCATTTCTTATTATCTTTGTGACACCCTGTGATACGCAGAATCTGACTTGAATAGTACCTGCACACCTGTTTGTAGCTGAGATCAGTAGGTCATCTGATCTGAGCATGTGAAGGAGGTTCTAAGCTCTACAGTGATAACCACTGAAAAAGCACCACCCTAGAGTTCCCTGTATTTGATACTTCTGCATTTTTGGCATTAGGTGATACACATCTGCTTTTCTTTGTAAAATGGGGACAGTACTTGTGCTTCACAGCACAAAGATACTATGTAGATAAATCTATCGATATTTAGAAATAACTAAGAAGTTATTGTTGGCAGCATTAACAACCCTTGAGAAAGTTAGCAAGTTGATACCAAGTCATGATTTCAGCAAGGAAAAAATGTCTGGTGTGTTGAGTGGATAGTGAGGATAAAGTAAATAATAGATGCTAATTAATAAGACTATGCAGTCTGTGTGGAGAAGTAGCTGATGACATACATGATGTTAATGTACAGAGAAAAGAAAATAAAGAGGAACAAGTGTTTTTTTGGCATTCCCTAACTTTTGGGGGCCTGATTTTGCCGTATTAGTCTTGTAATCTGTTATTTCAGCAGTGTAGCTTTCACTAATGTTCATGCAATGTCTACCTGGCAATCTGCGTTATCTCAGAAAGCCTCCTTAAAGAAAAGACCAATCACCAAAAAAAGAAAAGACCAAATCACCAAAATGGATACTGCAGGGAAGGGGTTAAACAACACAAGCTTTTTTTCTGTCCAGTTTGTTAATCTGAACAGAGTGTTAGATTCACAGTTGCCTCTGAGGTTATCTACCCTGTTAAACCTTAGAAGAATTTCCAATGACGCTCATTTGTAGTAATACCTGTTTGGGGGAAGAAAGAGCTTGTGCAATTACAACTTCTGTTATAGCCATTGCTTATCAGTGTCTGCCTCCAAGTCAGGAAGCCTTTTCTGGCGTGAGCAGTGCAGTGAAGAATGACTCCGCTGCCAACAGAATGGAAACTCAAAACGAGATTGAGTTTAAATCCACAGCTGGGACTTGAGCACTTGGCACCAGAGATCATAAGGTCATTGCAACAAGACAGGGAACATTCGTGTGTAGTGTGGAAGAAACACATTGGCTTGCCAGTCCTTGTTGGGGATTTTCACTGTCTTGTATGTGTCTGCTGTATTGTAGATTCGCCTTTTTCCAACTTGCAGAAGAATAACAAATCTGTGCGATTTTTTTTTTCTCTATTTTTATGGCTAGACCAAAACCAGAAAACATTTACCTGCAATAAGTGTTTATTTCTTTATTAGAATTGTCGTTTCCAACACAGTGCAAAATGGCTTTTCATCTACTTTTTGACAAATAGAAGGTACACAACATCTTCTGAAATACAAGTAAATTGCTCAGGATATAAAACCTCACATAACTGAAGGCAATTGTTCTTTTTGTTGCCATTTTAAAACATGATTTGTTTATTTGTAAAACGTTGTTTGGGATTCATGTTTCCCTTAATACCTTGCACATGCCACATTTTGTGGCCACAGAAGTTATTAATATCACTCAATTTGGAAAAAAATAAACAAGGATCTTTTGCGATAAAGTTGTACTATAAGTAACTTCAGTCTCCTTGCAGATTTTCTTTTCTCTGTTTATTACAGATTAAGTGTTTTACTTTGTGCAATTCTGGATAAATACAATGGACCAAAAGAGAAAATGTTTCTTTCTAAAGAGTCAGTGTGACCTCTGGTATTGGAAGTGCATATTAATCTTGCAGCCAATAAACCTGCCTGAAAAATACATAAAATGTATTTTAATAGAAGCAGATTATTTTTTTTTTCTGTGAAGAAAAGGTGAAAGCTTCACTGAGATGGAAAAAACATAACCCAGCATGGCTTCAAGGTCTTACTGTACAATTTGGCATTGTACAAATAGGCACAGGGGACAGATATGGGTATTTGAAGAGGGCTCAGTTTGCAGGAATGGAGATGTATGATACAATAATAAGAAAAAAAATAGTCTGCTTCATTTACAAGCTCTCTGTAACTCTTGTAATTACTAATGCACTGCTCATCACTCAGATGCTGAATGTGTTTGGTCTATCATAAACATAAAAAAAAAGGCAGAGATTAGTATTTTTCACTGTTTTTAGACATCAGAGAATCTTCTGATTGATCCTCCAAATTCTTCATGGATCTCCCACACTTAAAAACAGAGCTTGCATGCCATTGACATGGGATAACTGAAATATCAAACATAAAACCATGGTAAACAGTGGTAAGCTGCTCACAGAAAAAAAATATATATATGTATATTAGTATTCTAAATTTGTCTCTTAACCACGTGACTGACAGGTTTATATGGTATTTGGTAAACAACTAGGAGCTAAATTGAAAATAATGCACCCAAAGACTGGCTAAATATCTGCTATCATAACTGTGAAAAATCGAGATGCTGAAACTCCTACCATTTGAGCCTAGTGATCACAGAAAGGGATACAGATTTGGGAATCTTACCATGGCCTGGGAGAAATAACAAAAATAAATAAATAAAAATATTCCAACTAGATGAAACTAAAGTTTTTACAAATTGCTGAACCAAAAATTCAAATTAAAAAAAAAAAGTTTTGTGAGCACTGGCACATGGTGTTTTGTGCTTGCAGCTCCTTGCAGCTGCTCGGTGAAGCTCAATGGCTTTCTTGATGGACCAGCAACTTCAGCTTAGTGATCAGCTACTTCGGGTGTTAGGGTCTGTGGCTCTGACAGGAATTGCTGCTCTCGAAGCTGTCCCTGCTGCAGAAAGGGAGTTAAATGTGATGAGAATTTGGCCTCTCAGCACTTTTGATCTCCAGGCTCCTTCGCAGAGCACCCCTGGCATGACTAACAGCCCTGATGGGAGCCCTTACCACTCTCCTCTGGATTCATTAGCAGTTTATCAAAAGCAACAGACATGGACCCAAATATTTTTTGGGAGTCATTGAAAACAGTACACAGGCAGAGGAACTGCTCTTGGAAATTGAAGAGAACTTGCAGTAATAAGGAAAATATCACTTTTCGGTGGCTTCCCTGTCATTTCTTTTTTTGTTTGTGGTAGCGTCATCTTTATTTCTTTTGACAAAACTCACCAACCATCCTCTCCAAGATTACTCAAATTAATGTATCCTGAAAGCTTTCTGACTGAGGTTGTCTGCTAACTCCAAGACTGATTCAGGAAAACAAAAAATCCTGGCCATGGTGTTTTGTACTTTTTTTCTCCTTTTGGCAGGACGGCTTCTCTGACTGCACCTATTCATGCTTCTCAAAATGGAGATTAGACACTCATAGCTCAGATATACTGATTTACTGCTAGGAATTCATACTCAATCAACAATTAAGTGGTTTATTCCTTCCTTATCATGAGATGGGATCATGTCTGTGTAGCAATTGCCCTCTCTGCTTCCACTCAGATCTAGCTGAGAAGCCACTAAAGAATTAAGTAACTCACTTTAACCTTGACTTTACGCAATGTTCCTGAAAAACATTTTTTATTATTTTAAGGATTGTTCTGCAATGTGAATATCACTGACATCTTCATAAGTAAATATTCAGACTAGAAATATGGACATGTTTTTACTTGGCACTGCATTTGCCTTGGCAAAAGGAGGATCAGGTGCCTAAAATATAATAGGACAATAACCATTAAGCTCCCACTTCTTAACCTTTCATTCTGACTTTCCATCTTTATGGATTAACCACAACGCTTTCTTTCATTCTGATTTATTTTTATTGTACTTTCCCAGCAGGCTTGCTATAATGCTACTCTCCGTGGCTTCTGTGTGCAAAACACACACTCTTGCAGTAATTCAAATTCTGTTTCTTCCATTACAGGAGCAGGAAGATTAAAATAAAAAAAAAAATAAAACAAAAAAAAACCCTAACTCTTTAAATCCTTTCCCATTTTCTTTTACAGCATGTTGCAGGTAATTTTTGACCACTGTTGTGGGTATTAGTACACTAATGACAAAAGAATACTGACATATAAAGGAACCCATTAACTGTTACTTATTTTTTTCTCATCTATGATGCACATATATCAATGTATATTGTGGCCAACTTGCAGCTCAGACAGAGCAATTTTAGATGGTTTCACTCATACAGAATACTTTTGTCTGCTAAAACTATTGTGGAATTGTACTGCTGACATTTCAGCCATTGCAACTGGCCTTTCTTTGCTCTAATTAGGCAGCTGAGACAGCTTTTTATGTGGAGAAAAAATATCTTTTTTTCTTTTTTAAAAAAATCTTTTTATATGATTCTTCTTCTTCAAGAAGAAGGAGCTCTGCAGGACACTTTTGAGCAAAGAAACTTGCTCTTGCAGAAACTGGTTGTGCTTCTGAGCACTGGTTGTCCAGGTTGTGCTTCTGAGAAGGAGGATAGATGTGGGGGCCACAACTGCCTAGGCTGCATGATGGGTGCAGTTCTGCCCTGCCAGTGAAGACGTCATGGCATCTTCTTCAAAAACTGGATCTAGGCGTCTCCCCTTTGTTTTCAGGCCTGTTTGTCAGGCCCCCCTGTTTGGAGGCCCTGTAAAAACTTTTGTGATGGCTTACAGGGTGTGCTTTGCTGCCTGTTTGCATTCATTCTATGGAATATACTTTGGGGGGTATTTTTTTGAGATTTGAAGGACAGGGCTCTTTGCAGCCCTCTCGTTTGCTGTAGCGGTGCATCTATCCAACATATGGAGGTACTGCCAGCTCTCAGACTCGGGGGTACGTGAAGATGCTAGACTGTGTGATGAAGGAAGGAAAGTGTTACACTGATAAATTCCCCAAATACCTCATCTACTGCTTACTTTATTTTAAGTTTTTATAACTCCTGAAAGAACAAGGCCTGGGAAAGATTTTAATTAAAATCAGCAGCAGGGTGGAATAGTAGCAGGAGCTCTTATTTTGTTACTGGGGGAAAAAAAATGATCAGTATGAAAATCAGAGCTCAGAGTGTGTGGTCTATATAGTGCTGCAAGACCTAACGTATAAGATCTTTCTTTCCAGTGTGACTGGATTTTTACAAGTAGATCATTTCATGTCTTACAGAAGACAACTTGCTGATTTCATTACTCTAGCATCTACAGCAGATACACTCACTGTTCAATTCATTAAAGTACCCATCCTAAGCTTTCATTAAGTATGAGCCAAATGTCACCATCTCCTACAAGTGTGCTGTGAGATTACTATATGTAGCTGTCTTCTGCTTACACACGAGTGGGCTTCTGGTAAATTCACTTTAAACTGGATTTTCTTCCTCTTCTTGCTTTTTCACTCTCTCTACTCTCCCCTCCCCTCCCTTGCCATCCTTACTTTTAAGGACTGAATTTTCACTAGCCTGCCAAAAGCGTAATTATATTTGCTGCATATAATACCTGGTGGAGATTAGGGAGAGAAAGACAGAAAGAGTCATTTTTAGAATTCTGGGGGAAAAAAAAAATGCAGGTGTAAACCAAAAGTGCCAACAGGATTAGAAGCATGTGGACTGGATCAGTAATTTCCACTAGGGCAGGCTTCATTGAAGGGGAAAATATGGTTAAATTAGACACAGTTAGGTAATGAATTACTTGCATATCTCTAATGAGCACTTCAAATTACCTGCTAATAGACTTCTCGCACATCCAGCCTAAATTTGGATGGGAAACTGTTCGCACAACTCTTCAGTTGATCAAAAAGAATTATATTCACTTTTGAGTATATGGGTGTTTTATTTGACTCTTAGATGCTACATGCTTTAATCAACCTGAAATGTTTTTGGCTTATGGAGAATCTAACTTTGCATACACACATAAAATACTGACTGTATGATACAAATCAGGATTGTTATTCTTGGTGTTAAATTGTGATTTGGTGATTTTAGTGAGGAAACATTAGCTGATCAAAATAGCAACATCTCTAGTAACTTGTAGCAGACTCTACTTACTCAGCTRTGTTTAGGAAGGAGCTGAGAAGTAGTGTATTTCTGTGTGTATTAGTTTAAATGCTGCCAAGGCATTCACTTACTGCATTGCATAACCCTTTGTCCAAGAATGGTCTATGGGATAGACAACAGACTTCTTGCAGATGCATAGTTTACATTCTTCAGAGTCTTGAGGCTATGTTCTTGTTAGTTTGGCTTCTGCTATTAAAAAGAGAAGAAAGAAAAGGAAAAAAAAAAGAGGGATTTTTTTTTCTTTTTCTTTTTCTTTTTTTCTTTTTCAAGATGTCTTCATATGATTAAGGTGAAATTCATGTAGTCTTGCTAAAAATCTCCAACAGTCAGTGAAAAGATTCCTGTTAATGCAAACTGACTTTTTATGGGACTAAAGCCTCCTCCATCAAAGCTCTTCCCAGCTCTGCAGCTGTTTATTTTTTAAAGGTTACTTTTCCCTAATTCTCTGTACTGTGGAATGTCTCTTACTGCTCTTTGGTTCTTTATTTTGCCCTAATACGTTTTACCTTTTGGGCCTTTTATTCTGGATCTCACCATTCACTTTTGTAGACTTCTGTTCATGACTTAAATCAGTGTATTTTGTCTTCATTCAAATACCTCTTTAAAACTCATCCCTTTTATGGAGCCTTTAGGGAGAACTCTCTGACTTAAAGAAATCTGAAATGCAAATAATGTACTTGGCAAATATACAATATAGTTAATCACCTTCCTGGGAAAACTGTGGCCTTCCGGCATACTCTAGAATATTCTTATTTCCCTTGTGCTCTCTCCATATGCCACTTTCTTTGCCTTCCTCGCTGTTTTTTTCTCTTCATCATCTTTAACAACTTCTGCCTTTGGTTTATCATCACTATCGTAGTTATTCCACATCTTTTTGTACTTGTTTTCTATATGAGATTTCTCACCTTATTTCACTATGATGTGCTTTATTCCCATAAGGGGCTGATTACATTTGTATATAGACGCACATTCTATGCTATGCTTGTAAGTAAGTTCTCTGAGGATGATGTGCTATATGCTGCTTTGCTTTCACCAAGCAATCATAAAAACTATCTCATTCTCGATCAGAAGTAAAATACACGTTAGCAGTGTAAATGCTAATAAATTGTCCTGTAATCCTTTCCATTTTTTTCATTATTTCCTTCATATTGTTCCATGAAATTCTAATGAAACTTTGCCATTACCTTCTATGGATACTGCAGAAGGATTCATTAGAAGAACCCTGAACAGTAGATAGGAATGCCTTTTAAATCTCTCTGACTATACAAAAGAAGAATAAACTAGTTAGAGGTAAAATATTCCTGTACATTCTCTTCGTGCTTTAAAATATCTGTCGAGCTCTCCTAGTTTGTGTCAGGTAATGAGTGGCGTTTGAACAGCAGTTTTTGTTCACATGTGGCATATCTAGGCTGTCTTTGGATTTATTTTTCTTTAAAAATAACAGCATTCCCCTCCATAAAAAAATCCTGTTTCTAAAACCTTTTGGTAGCCACAACAAACAAGTATATACATAATTATTTTCTTATATAAAATCAAAATTGTATCTTATCTTAGAATATTTTATGAATATGGAATTATAATATTAGAATTATAATATTAGAATTTTACATATATATAAAACTTTCTTTGTTAGAAACAAGATTGCCAGCATCTTTTCAATAGTAAAATATTTTCAGTATCATTTGTTTATTATCATCAAAATTATGTCATCAAGCAAAGTTATTGCAATTTTTAACAAATCTAGTAAAATACTAGATGCTGGTTTATAGCTTGTGATACCATGACTTACTAATTGTAACTAAGATTCTTTTGCTTATAAAAGCTTAAATATTTAATGACTTATTTCCACTGTTTCCACTGATGTTCCATAATTAAAACTAAGAAATGTAAAAACCAAGTTTAGAAGCTTTCTGAAATGAAAGGCTCAGCTTTTCCTCAGCTGGGTTACAGGTCAGTTAAATACAAAAGGGTTATTATGATTCTGCTTATTAATCATTGTGATTATCACAAATGAAAAAGAATAATTAATGCATTTACTTAGGGTCCTCACATATCTTAGTACATAATCTGAGACATCGGGACAGTTGTTCTAATAAGGCTTCCTGAACATTTATCTTAGTAGCTTTCCTTTTTTATCAGATATGTGCAAATCAAACACTTACCTACAGAAAAAAAATAATGAGAGGAAAAAGTGGGGCTGTTTGGCATAAAGTAATATTAAATGCAAGACACTAGCATGATGTTCTCTTCAAGATCAGAAACTCAGTGGTTATCATTGGATATGCTTCAACAGGAGGTCTGTTTTTTACTTTTGTCTTGAGAGATGTTTCTCTTTACAGCTGACATCAAGCTTTCACATCAAACCTTCACATGTATAAACAAGATCAAAAGTTTTGAAAAACTTTAAATTCCTCAGTCAGCATCTCTTTATGAGCTCAGTCATAATGTTACTCAGTGTTGTTTGGCTGTTTTTCTTGAAGATCTTTTTTTTTTTTTTTTTTTTTTACTATGTGAAAGAATTAATGGGGTTACGCCTTGAGAAATGGAACAGAATCAGAGAAAGGGGTGAAAAAGTAGAAAAGTAGTCTGGATCAAAAGGTCGAGATGTAGAGGCATAGCTTTTGCGGACTGATAAAGAATAGACAGAATGATTGAACTGGTTATACTCTATTGCCTTTCAGTTCTCAACTTTGATATCTTTTAAGTTGAAGAATAGTGAATCTTCACGGATAAACCTACGTGTTGGATAACCTATGCAAAATCAAAGCTAGAGTCAGGGGGATGAGCAGCAGGGGTGCTCCTGGGAGGCAAAGCAAGCGAACTATAAAGGACTGTCAGGAAGGGTATTAAAAGAGGAGAGTCTTAGAGTTAAATCCTCCTTGCATGATCACACATATGTATTTAGAATAATCTATTGTTACATTTTGATTTATTCTTTATAGATAAACCGAGCATCAAAAAATGAAAATTCAGTATACTCTTAGAAACAATATGATGGTTTCTGCATATCAAGCTGGATATCCTCTTTTGTTGTCGAAGGTTCAGATTCTCTGTTGGTGTTGGTCAATATGGCTCCTTCAACCTGATGTAGCAACTGTTAGCATTGATTCCACGGGTTTACACCAATTTAAATTACATTTCAGACTGAACTACCTGCTTTTTTGTTTTATTTTGCCTTCATCTGTATAGAGACCATTTTAAGAATTATTGACTATCTCTTCTCTCGAACTAACATTTGTCTGCTGTTAAATAAGTTAAAGTTGACACTCACTCAGATAAGGATTTCTTAGTGCACAAGGCACTGAGAGATGCTTTTAGGTGGTGTCTGTTTCTGTTTGACTAACTTGCTGTATAATTCATCGAAGTTCCCTGAGTTGAGTTGAAAGCCTTGTATTGGGAGCTGTAGCTATCAGTGGAAGTAAATGAGTTGCCACTATTTACAACACTTTTTTTTTTTTTTTTTTTACCCCTTAAGCATCAGTAGTCAGGAAATGTGGGAAGGTATAAAATAATTGGATGTAAGAAAACTCAAGGTACAGCAGAGACGTCATATTTTACAGGTAACTGTAGAATTTGAATAATTTAACCTTTAAAATGTTGTTTATTTCGTTGTGATCAAGAGGAAAAAGTGTCACTGCTTTCTTTTGCTGATGCCATTTACAGGGCATGATTACAGATGCATGCTGTAGGTGCCTGTGTACAGGGAGACTTCATCTAAACGAGGAGCCTTGCTGTGTGAAATAAATCATCCAGAACAATTAGAAGAAATTAAAGCAATCCAGACGTGAATTTACATAGCATCACTCTGGGCACTGGCAAGGTGAAGACAGTGGATGGTGGAGCTAGAGGGGAAAAAACAAATGTCCCCTTGCCATGCTGCTGCCAAAGGAAGGGCCTGCCCAAGACCCTGCAGCCAGGGTCCTGATGGCCCTGTGATGACATACAGCTTGCATCCAACTTCCTATGTTGTCTCACCTGTATTAAAAGTAACAAGCAGTAACAATTTGGAGGGATTTGCTTTTTGGGTTGGGAGGGGAACAAGCAGCATCCACTGTTAATGCAATAGTGGGTAGGATGGTAGTTGTGCATCCTTCCCCATGCACAGGTGCACACGCTGATGTTAACCATTTCACATTACAATCATAGGATTATTATAGGTAACTCTGAAGGAATCCTGGGATGATTGGTTGCAGGTGCTGTAAAATGGCCTGTTTTCCATTTTGCCCCTTCCTGAAGCTAGAAAGACACTGTACTCTTGCCTTTTGTTTGAAGAGAGCAAATTTAGAGACCAACATTGTCTCTGAACTGTGTGTTGTATAGTGTATGTGCAACATACAGTACTGTGTACTGCCTGGTACAAGTCATTGTGGGGATGGTAAGATCCTTGCTACAAAGACCCTTATTCATAGATTGTTACGCACATGTTCTTTGCCAGCTTTATTTCACCATTGGAAGAAAGGATATTGTTGTGCTGGCTATCTTTAATATGTCTCTTAGAGGAAAGCCAACAGAAATGTGTTCATGGAAGAAAAGAAAATAAATCAAGGAGCAAACCCGTTATCCCAGCAATATTAAAAAAAAAAAAAAAAAAAAATCTTAATCCTGCTTTGAGCAGCTCCCAGCCAGACCATATTGAGAGCAATTGCTTAGTGTGGGATTTGAGGCTAAACAGGTCCCTTCATGCTGCATCTTCCACGATGTTACAGATTGTACTTTGGTATACCTGGTTCATCTGCTTAACAGTCATTGCAAATATTTATGTGTAACAGAAGGAGAGAGTTCCCTCTTCTCACATAAGTTTGTTCATAGGACAGAGGGACACAGTATAAAAACTCCCATGTTCCTTGCAGTTTTGCAGAACTTTGCTTTAAAAAGTGATTGCTGCACTCTGGAAAAAAAAAAAAAAAAAAAAAAAAAAAAAAAGGCTTCAAAGTGGTAAAGTTTCCCATGTGCCTTCCAGAAAGAATGCTGAATTTTTAGGGATAACTTAAACAGGTCTAGAACATTTTCTATTATATGCTATACCACTGTAGATAGTCCTCTGAAAACACTTTGTTTGCCTTATGAAGCATGGCCTGTAGCACGCCTTAGGGCATGGCACTTGTGGGGCTAAAGTAATAGCTGAGTTACTGTATACGCACTATATAGTTGCTTATACTTACTTCGACATAAAACAGCACATTTACACATTAGACAAGCACAAAATGGTCCATGTGGAACTACTTTCACTTGAGGCAAAGTCTCCTTGTAGTGGTATGAAGTGTGAAGTGAATTTTATCATTTTATTTTAAATTGTACAAATAAGCAGAAAAGAAAGTTCATTTGTATTCTTTTTTTTCTTTTTTTTTTTTTTCTGGTTTCAGGGCAGTAGTTTGCTTTTTTTTTTTCTTTTTTTTTCTTTTTTTTTCTGCTGCATTTCCTTTTTCAGGGGAAGGAAGGTGAGCTGAGCCAAATTATCTCTATTTCCTAGGGGCATAAACCTATTTCCAAAGGAATGCAAAACATATGAAAGACTGTGGGAAAGGGAGCCTCAAACTCCTGAAGCTGACTTGACAAGTGTGATGAGTAAATTTATTTTGTGCTTTATTATGTAGAGCTTTTTGTTTAGCCGGCATAGAGTGGGGAAAAAAAATATTATATTGTGTTAACGGGTTGTAGTGAAAAGTGTGTATCAGAAAAAGTGCTATGCATTTCTCTTTCCATGGTAAAGTTCTAACCATCAGATATATGGGTTGCATTCTAAAATATATTCCAAGATGAATCCTCCAGCTTGTACCACATCCTGCTGGAAACACATATGAAGAGGGTATCTCAGCATAGAATTTATCCTTCACCTTACAGGTTTCAAGGTGAGCTTAGTGTTACTGAGATTTTTCATTTTTTTCTCACCATCTAGTTATTTTTGTCGGAAATTCTATTTTTACCTTAAGGAGCTTTCCCCCAAAGGTGCTCACCAATATTACAACAAAACAAGTAATTTGAATTATTTGGATTTATCCATTTAGATGGAAGAATCACTCCAGCACAGTGGCATACCTGACACGGCTGTGATTCATGAAAGGCAGCAGTAATTCAGAAACCAGACTCTAATGCTTTGAGCTTGCCACATTTTATCCCTCAGAAAGGAGTAAAATAAAARCTCTACACAGAAAGCAGTGAAACTAATTCTGAGAAGGAAGCAACTAGATCCTGCACTATGAAGTATACCACAAGTAAAACACATACTGAAATGTCTGAGGATCATCGTTCTCTGTGCCTGTAAAACCTTTGGCAGGTGCCCTTCRAAGTCTAGGAAGTTTGAGCTGTGAGGAGCGCTCGGGATGGTTTAATGAGGGGTGGTCTTCACAGCTGCCTGGCCCCGAATAGATGGGGCAATCTGGAAATCAACCTCTCTAACATGGAGCTCGGCATGTGTTAAGCCCCCATTTTAATTTACAGTCTGTGATATAGTTTCTGTGGCAGGGATTCATAAATCTCCATTTCATCCATACGACTGCTGCATGATAATGGAGTTTTCTCCGGTGCTGCCTCTATCTCCACTAAGCCTGCCTCTCAGGACATGTAGGATTCGGCTGTAGGAATATCACCCGATGCCAGTCCTTGCAGAAGCACAGCATTATTGAAACTGTGCTGGTGCTTGACATTGTTATGCAGGTCCACGGTCATTAAACTTTTATCATATAAGCCCTGCCATCTGCGCCGAAGAAGAATTTAGAGTCTTGACAGAGGATGATCACATATTTTATCAGAACCTTCTGAAAGGGGAAAACCAGCAGGTTCAGAGCAGGAAAGAACGAGAAAAACATTCACTTTAATTTCAATAAAATTCAAATTCGAAAACCTAGAAATTGGCATTAATCTACTGTAGTTCATTTCAGCTTCTTCCCCAGAGTGACTAAGTGCCTCGTGGTTGCACGACAGTTCAAACTGATATAATGATATAATTTTCATATGTTTCYTTTGCAAAACGGATATTAATCAAAGTGTGCTTCAGATGGCTGGAGCAAAAGGCAGCGAGCTACAGATTCCAATGTTGATTTATCGGGGTCAGACTGTCAGATTAGTGGGTTCAGAGACTAGGCCATTTGTGGCACTTCCTAGCACAAATGCGGATATAAACTGGCAGGGAACTAATTAAGCAGAGTATTCTATAGGGGACACAATTAAGAAGTTTCAATAAAAAGAATGGTGGCTAAGCCACACTCTTCGGCTTGTTTTCAGCAAAGGATTGAATCAAAGGACTTTGGCCTGCTTCTGATTTTTACCAAGATTCTTTCTTGTTCCTAATAACTTGCTTGTGTATGCAGGTTTTCCTTTTCAGCTACACTTAAAAAGAAGTGATAGTTAGGGAAAAGTTAGAGGAAGAACATTATAAAATTAAACATCTAGGAAATACACAAGAAAGGCTTATTTTGAATTGACTAGAAAATATATTATAAAACTGGTAAACTTACCAGGAAAGGAATTTGAGCTACATTTTCCAAAATGATAACCCCTCTTTGGTGCACCATGATCTGACTGCATGCCTTAGGGTACCTCTGTTTTCAGAAAAGGCCCCTACTTCCCACTGAAGTCAAAGAGAGGGTTAAGTGTGCAGCATCTCTTATGATCAGGGTTTAGTTCTCCATAAGGGAGTACCAAAAATCTAGTACTTTAAATCCATAGCACGTTGGCAAACTTCAGACTCACTAGTCTAACCCCCTAAAGAGATCTTCCAAAGCCAGGAGTTTCTGGGCCATAACCTATATTCATATAAATAAAACATATTTGTTCTTAAGTGAATAAAAATAAAGACAAAACCAGATCTGCTGCAGGTTAAAATATTTCCATTCTCATATTACATGCATACGTGAACAGTGTTAGGGGAAATTCAATGAGTAATGAATTCAGGAAAGGCAAACCCCAGTTTTCCTGTGGGCAGAAGAAGAAGACTGGCATCTAACAGTTCTTGCACTGAAAGCTAAAAAAGGGACCTTTTTCTGTAAAGCATTAGGATGAGTGCCAAACACTTCAAAGACACTTAAAAGAAGCACAAGTGTTTTCATTATTTAATGTAATTAAGGAGCAAAGAAAAAAATGTATTTTCTTATTAAGAAGTAACGTTTATCCCTGGAATTAACAACAGTGTGTCCTGCGTGTATGTTTCTACTGGATTTCTACTTACGCTAATGTAATGTTTGGCTTAAGATCAGCTATGGTTAAGTAGAACATTCTTACCTTACGTCCATATGCGCACATTTTATCCCAGTAATTTTATTTCATGTAGGAGATAAAGTGCTTGTTTTGTTAGTTTGTTTAGTTTGTTTCTTTTTTTTTTTTTTTCCAGCTCTTGGCTCATCTTTTCTTTAATAGATCTGTGCATGAGTACAGCTCTATTCATTTCCGTGTTAGCTAGCTTTGTCAGTTCTAAATACAAACACTTTTTTTTTTGTCTTGCCCAGCCTTTTCTTTCTTTCTTTCTTTCTTTCTTTCTTTCTTTCTTTCTTTCTTTCTTTCTTTCTTTCTTTCTTTCTTTCTTTCTTTCTTTCTTTCTTTCTTT
>NW_020455563.1:264547-337412 GCF_003342845.1 Nothoprocta perdicaria
TCCTTCCTTCCTTCCTTCCTTCCTTCCTTCCTTCCTTCCTTCCTTCCTTCCTTCCTTCCTTCCTTCCTTTCTTTCTTATCCACAGTTTAATTCAAGGGGTATTTGGCATTACAGTGAGAAAATCTTGGGAAACTAGAGAGAAACGAAGGCATGCTGGTACTAAAAAGAAAATAAAAATACAAATACAAACCAAACAAACAAATGTGTCCCCTCGGAATAGCTTTATATTCTTAACTACATATGCCTTTTGTCTTCTTCTTAATATTTATAACTGAATGATTCTGCATAGGCCAGAGTCACTCTTTTTTTAGCTGATCCTTAAATCTAAGACTTCTGAAATTCTTAAAAGAGGATATGAAAGGCTGAAGGCCAGTGCCATCAGCATTTGTGAAAGGAGGAATTGCCTCTCCTGCATGGAAATCTTGGTAGCTTCATCTTTTTCCCCTTTTGCCTTCTGCAGTACTGACCCTCTGTGAAAGGAGGGCGGCAGGCAGAGCACTGAGTCTGAAAAGCTTTATAGGAGCTGGTAGCCTTCAAGGAGGGCTTGCTACAGATGCCATTCTGGGAGACCAGAGAACGTATTCCTGTGGGGTCAAATACATTAGCAAAAAAATGAACAAGACATCAAAGGAGAATTTTGCTTGGGAGATTTTGTGTTGTTTTCCTGTGGATGATTGAATGATCTAGCTTTTTGCTGGGACAGCAGTCACTTAGGTGAGGATTATGAGTCATCTATTGAAAAAAATAGCAGGTTTCTCTCATCTATTATAAACATCTGATATCCTTTCTGAATATGAAGAAACTACAAGAGATTCCATTATATGCTTGCTTTCTACAAAAGAAAAAAAAAAGCTAGATAATGATGCTTCTGATCTCTGATTAGTATTGTTGACAGGGATGTGTCAAGTGTTTTATATCTAGAATTTGAACATATTTTGCACTGCTAAAATTACTCTCCATATATTTAGAACATTATCTTTCTTGCTTAAATTTGCCGTGATGCTTTGTGTACTTGCAGCTGAAGCTTGCCTCCTTATTAGAAAAACTATGTCCTATTTTTTTAAATATATAAGGTTATATATCTATAAGGGTTATATATGTATAACCTTTAGAAACTTGTAATTTGATGAAAACTACTTGAACTTACTTTCATGGACTTAGCAAAAGGGAGCTTTCTMATCTCAGTGTTCTTTCTTTGCTAAGTATCTGTTTTTAGCTGCAAGCCTTCATAAAATCTTTCAAAGAAAGTGCTACCCATTATCAATGTTAGCTAAATGGTCTTTATTTCTTTGTTTTTTTTTCCTCTGCTTCCTTTTCAAAAGCAGTAAAACATATTTCACTGAACTATTTGATAAAAAGTAAATCAACATAAAATATCAACTAATGAACCAAGCTGATACAGAGGACAAGTATAATTTTGGCTTCATAAAAGTAAAACTTTGATTAAAGTGAAAGTAGCTGAGACAAAGGCCTTACAGAAAAGGAAACTTGGCAGCCTTGACTAGAGGCATTTATACCATCTATTATCACCATCATATTAATATTTCTTGTAATTCCCTTAGCGGCGGGAAACATGTTGAGTAAGAGCAGTCTCATAATGCATATTGATCATTCAGTAGTATTAATCTACTGAAACAATATTTACCACTTGCTTGGCACTTTTCTTTAAGCATGGAAGCACTTTTAAAATGCTGGGTTTTTCTGCCCCCTCTTTGCTTGTGAGAAAATGGAAGAGAGTGAGACTTTCCGATCCGCAGTCTCAGGAGGGCACATGAAGTGACTCCTCACGCTCCTGGGACAACATGGGCAGAAGCACTCGGCCAGTTCCTGTAAGGGCACTTGAGCCTGTTATGTGTTGTGCAAATGACTCCCTAGGTGCTTATTTTATGAAAACAGAAGCTTATTCCATACTTGGCCTATCTCATAGTTTTATCTTTCCACTTCCAGCTGCCATTTCTAGGCTTGGAAAATCACCCGCTGAAGGTTTCTAGGGTTGAGTGCAAGGTTTCCTCACTCATCCTCCTGAACCACTCTTTGGAAAAGGTGTTTGTCAGGAGCTCCAGTTCAGCACTCTTGTTTTACTAGACACACTGCTTCATGTTTATCTCTTTCTGCCAGTGCTCCTTCAGGAGTTTTCTGGGGGACTGGGATGATGTTTCAGGAGAGATAAGATAATACAGTGCACACACRTTGATTCCTAAAAAGTGTGCTTTCCAACATGCTGCGCAGATAACAGAGCAAATAAAGAGCAATACCCAGCTCAGCAGCTTGCGTATCCACAGCTATCATGAGGGGACACTTGCCGCCTGAAACCTCTTCTTCCATGCAGTGTCACACGGCCGGGCGTGGGCACTGTGATTTGTGGCCTTATGACTTCCAGAAAGCATCCTTTGAACCACGTTTTGCTTTTAGGGCAACCCCAGCCTGGGATTTGGTTTTTTGTTTGGGGGGAGGGAAGCTGATTTTTCCACCAGATTTGTAAAGTTGCAAATCTTTTTGTTTCAGTGACTAATAGTTCTCCCATTGAGCCCTTTTACATGTCAGGCTGGAACCTTCCCCCTCCTGATTTAAAGGCAAAAGACAGAAATGGGGCAATCCAGGCTGCCTGTAAACAGCTGAGAGGAGCACAATGTGCTAGCAGCACCATGCAGCTTTCAGAGGCAGCTGAATTTGCTGGGTTGCTGAGTCACTGTCAAGCTGTCGCGTGAGTGAGACAATAATTTCTTTCAATTAGGAACTCATAGGGACAGGAATATCCTTTTAACATCAGGGAGATAAAGTGGAAATCCTGCTAAATTTCTAGGAGTGATTTCTGCGCTGTCCTACAGAAAGCAGCAGATAATGGTGCTGTGCATACTCTTGTAGACATCAAACCTCTCTCATTCTCCTTCTTTATTTTTTTTTTTCTTTTTACTTCTTTTCCCCCCTCTTTCAGTACTTCCTAACTATCTTTTCTAAATTCATTTTCCTGTTGGCTGACTGTCACCAGTTACCATAGCAACAACCTCTGCTAGCAGCAAGTCTGGGATGCCCAATGTGAGCATCTTCACATTTCAGCCTTGCCAAGGCTAGCTATTAATCCAGGGTTATATATTGGCTCAACACTGTAAGATTGCTCTATTTTTTCCCCTTTAGCAGTCTGCCAGTTTGCTTTTCTTGAGTTGGTTACTTTTCTTTCCTCACATACCTACTGGGCAATCCACTGTTAATTTTCTTTCGCTGATCTTTTCACATCGGTTATTTTGAAGGACTGTGTAGCTTAAATGTTTTCTACCAAAATAACATAAAAACATAATTGTTTTAATGAATCTGTTTTTAATGCTGACTCTTAAAAAAAAAAAAAATCAATTTGAGGTAATCTCGTTCTTTGGACAAATATTATTCACAGTTTCTTAGAACAAATGTCACTTGCAAGCTGTTCTGGTCTTTGAAGTTTTTAAATGCTTTACATGGCATAACAGTATGATAAGTTTTTTACCCTTTAGTTTAAGGGTAAAAAAAAAATACCTTTAATGGAAGAATGTTTGGAGACAGATGGCTAAAATAGAACAGATGTAGTTGATGCAGCACCTAATGGCAGCAGTGGAAGGATGTTACAGTCTCTACAATTTTGCAAACTCCCATACCCTCACCATAAAACAACTCCTAATAAAAGTTGAAGCCTTGCTGTAAAGCAAAAGTAGCAAAGTGGTTAAGAGTAGTTGGTTGGGAAATGAGAGCTGAAAGAGAAAACTGCAGTGCAGTGATTGGTTTGATTTGCTGAATAAATTGCTATGTTCAGATTCAATTTGTATCAATAGGCAAAGCACTGTACACCTGCAGAGCCTGTCACACTTGGTATCCAAAACTCTGGCACAGCTAGTCTTAAACAATCTTTTCACTGTTGTCAATAATTAAAGCCCCCTCCCACACCCTAAACCTGCAAAACTTACAGTATTTGCCTTTTAATTCCATATAGAAGGAAAAAAAAAGTGAAGAGGTTTTTTTTTTTTTTTTTTTTTGTTATTTTCTAAAATAAAACAATATGTTTTAAAAATATACAGAATATTGTAGTATTCTTATTGGATTGCTTTAAAAGTAGCCAAGAGGTACTATATTCATTCCGTAGAAGAATCTTTATTCATTAAACATGACAGAAAACATAATGTATTGTCTCCCTAATACAGTGGAAATTGTGCTTTTATAATTTGCAGCTATAATGTAAAATGGATAAATGTTAAGGCTTCTACATTTGCACCTGGCAATTGATGGTTCTTCCTGTCTGCAATCCCTACATTTTTTCAGGATTGAGAACAGCAAGTTTCTAGGGAGTGCTTCTTTTTCCTTTGGCTTAAACCTTGGTGGATATGTTTCACAATGAGTTCAGAACCTGAACTCTAGGTTTGCTTGGAGTTGGGAAAAGCCCCTGTGGGTTTGCTTAGAAGTTTGAATTCAAATTGCTGTGATGGGAGGTTTCAAGAGCAACAAGACTGAATTCCTGAAAAATGGTAGATGTAGAACAACAGTTTTGGAGAAAGGAAAAGGATGATGATTTTTAGGAGGAGGAGGAATAAAGACTACAAGATATAGAAACTTACTTGGACCAATCCTAGTAGCTACTGAGGGCAACTCTTTAGGCATTTGGAGAATTGAAGAACTGACTGAGAGGCCTATTAGCTTCATATTTTCTACTAGGAAATTCCATTTGTTTTCAGGAGAAGAGAAAGAGACAATTACTTATCTGTTAGAGGGACAAAGCAGAACCTTTTACCTCAATTTACTTTTTCCTGTTTGTGTGGTGTTTTGATGCTGAGTAACTTTTGTTCTGGCTCTTAAAGTTGCTTATGCCTGATTTTACTCAAAATCTTTCAAAATCTGTTTCTTATGGTATTTTTTTCCTCTGACCAGCACTAAGTACAAACATTGAAATATTGCTTTTTAATTACAATTGACATCTGTGAATTTGGGATTGGACTACATTTTGAAAAAAAAGAACTACATGACAAACTTCAAAAAGTATTTTTGGCAGTTGCAACTCAGAAAGACTTATCAATGGTTCTATAAACTGGTTTTTAACTCTCTTTAATATTAGTTTAGCAGTCTAATGTTTAATCAAAATGTTTGATATTTGAATATTAAATATTGCCATTTTCCTTTGGAGTCTTAAACCAATATTAAAATAGAGTGAACATGAGCATCTTGTTTAATTACTGCTAATGGTTTCAGGCAAATTCCAAGACTTAAATATCAGCACTTATATGTCTAAAAGAAATATTATTCTATTTATTCTTACTGGCAAGTGTTTGTAACATGTGAACTTAAAAAGTATGGAGTAAACATAGCCTTTATTAATATGTAATTCCTTTATGCTGAAAGAAAGTAAGTTGGGTGTCAGGAAGTAAAAAACACTCCATTTTTAATGACTGTCAGAAGGTGTTCTTTCTTATATAGATAGGAGTGGTCATCCATGATCAGAAATATATTATCAATTTGGAGCATATACCAGTCCATATTCTTAACTAAATTTGTAAAGTAGTGGGTGAATAAAGAATATCACTGATGAAATCTGGAAAGTAGTCTAAAAGCATAGTGTTAATCTGGAAGACCTTTAACAGTTGGTCTCTAAGCAGTTCCTTAACTGGGATTAAACAAAGTCCTTCAACCTAGATCTCTAACTTTATTCACAGACTTAGTTAAGTTGAGGGCACACTGTCTCACCATCCTTCCATCCAGTTATACAGAAGGAGCAATTAAACACTCTTTTATTTAGGCTTTTGGAAACAGTAGAAGCTGATCCACAAAAGTACTTGTCTGTATGGCAGAACTTATGCTTGCCCACCTGAAGAAATAAAAGGCATTTCTGAAACCAAAGTTCAGAGGCCAGTGGATTTATTGGCTGCAGCTGTGAGGGTGAGCAGCTAAAAGAAAGAGCAATGGCCCTGGCCATTCTGCTTTGAAGATGCTAAGCAAAAGAGCTTCTTTTTGGTTCTGGCTTAATTTTTGTAGATATTTATTTCTGAGCAAGAAAAATGTTTTCTGGTTTTAGACAAAAATCCAGTGTCCTAATATTCATAAATAAGCAGGATTGTGTTTGTTGACTTTGTAACAGAAACAGCAAGCAAGTTGTCTTATAATGGCTAAACACTCAAGACAAAAAAAAAAAAAAAAAGCACAATAGTGTTAATTATTGCAGTATATTAAAAACTAAATGGATGTGTTGTATTTCTGTTATGCTTCAGAAGTATCATCTTTTCTTGCCTTGCTTTTCATACGTCATTTTGGTAGAAATACTGTAAGTATTGAGCACATGCCATAGAGGGGTTTGCCTGTCTTCTTGTCAAATTTGTGCTCATATGCAGAAAGCTATGAGGAACTTTAGCCAAAAGGGATTTGGTTAGTTGGTGCCAGTAGACACTACCAGCTTTTTTTTTTTTTTTTTTTTTTTTTTTTATTTAACCATGTCTGTGTTCTGTGTGAACAGTCTGATCCCTGTCTTCTAAATTTAGGGAGCTTTGTTTCTTTTAGTCAGATTGTTAATGAACAATTTTTATACATCATTATTGACCTCTTCAGTGGAGGAATAGAGCCATGAATTTTGATTTCTTGTTTTTAGAACAAGAAAACAAGAAGCTGCATTGACTTATTGAACAAAAGATATCAGACTTAGTTGATGATGATGCAAATGATGACTCAAAAGAAGTTTTAAATGAAACACCAGTAAGTATGATCACAGAACATACCTACTTGGCTATTTCTTGATTGGTTGGCACAACTCTATATATGTATGTTTGCTACCCAAAGCCATTAAGACATCGCGTTAGTCATGACGGCAGTTAAGTCATAAAAGCCAAATACTTGAAACAGAATTATTATACTAGTCATGAAAGTATTCCTCTGTGTGCAGAAACAGATAACTTCTTGAGGTTGTGGCTCCTTGACATGTAGGTAAAGACCTACGAGTCAAGAAGAAACTCTGAGCAGATATTCAAGGCTCTATCTATTTTTCGTGCTTGTGAAGGAAAGGATAAATAATGAATAACAGCAAAACAAGTCAAGCRGGTAGAGGTGAGCTGTTTGTTCCTCTGCCATGGGACAATTCTTTGCTTCATTCAAGCTGCATCCTAAGTCTGCATCTTTTTTCTTAGTCTTACAGTACAAACTCCTAGAGCATACTCACCCTACTTGATCTTGGAAGTGTTTCAAAATAATGACATTGATTCAGGCTGAGGTGTATGGGAAAGGGAGGAACTTATCATTTGTAGTGATTAGATAAGTACTTTTCATGAACTCTTCACAAAGATTTTTTTTTTTTTTTCTCCCAAGGTATTAACTTACTTGTGCTGTGCTTTTCTTTAAAACAGATAGAGCCATTTACATCACAGTGAGTTTATAAGGATAAATATTTTAGATCTGATTTGCTACTAGCATTCTGTGTCCATATAGCTGTATTACAAAGTAATATTGCTATCAGATCTGTAAAAATTAGATGCAGTGCAGCAAACGGTTGGAAAGTTTACATGTTAGTCYTTCTGATTTAGAAGAACTATATTGTTCTTGCATAGACCTGTGATACTCAAGCTGTGCAAAACTGCATTTGCACATTCTTTATCAAAGGCATTTTGGGATCAACATATCCAGTAATTCTCATTGACTTCTCCAAGAACTCATTTGCAACACACAGTTGTTTTAGATATTTGACAAGGATTTGATTGGTTTTTTTTTGATTCAGTCAAATCACATATTGCATGCATCTACAGATTGAAATGACTTCATAGCCACATGCTTTGAATTGTGTTTGATTTGTTAAATTTAGACCTAAAATATATTTCATCAGAAATGTATGTTATTTGTGATTTCTCTTCTTAAAATGAGACAAAATCTTTTTTTTTTTTAATTGAGGTGTCTTTGTTTTCATTTCTTTTTATTTGGTTTATTGTTATCTTTCTGCACTCCTATGTGGGTAACATTTTAAATATAACCCAAGAAATAGAGATGTGTTCAGGTTTTATCAGCTTTGAATATTTGGAGTTCATGAGATGGTATTATTTTCTTAATTACTACATAATATTATTTGCAATGATGTATACATATAAGTGATGTACTTGGTGAAGGCAGTGGGTCCAGGTGGTGGCAATCACTTGCAATTTATGTGCCCAGTCTACATTCTAATCAGTTTTTAGCAAGTGATACGTTAGGTTCTTCTATATAACAGTGTCATTCCACTTCAAAATTTGTAGTCCAATACAATGTGCTACTTAAGAGGATGTAAGGATTTATGGCATCTTAGGCTTTAAAAAACGAAGAGAGAAGCTTTAAGAGCTGCTTTGCAAGCAACTTTTTGCACAGTGAAAGCAAACTACGTAGACATGAAGAAAAATGTGCATGATCCACATCAAGAAAACCTGGAACATTTCAACTTTTTCATCAGATACTTTTAAAATGTCATATAAAGTCTATGTTCTTTTCATTTAACTAGAATTTCTCAGCAATATCTATGTAGACAGAAGAAAACATTCATAGATTATGTTACACTCCCAGTTCCTCTCATTTCCCAAAATGCACAGCTGCTGTGTCATTCTAAGATTTAGAAGTCACTGCATTTATGTTTTAATGATCAATGGCAGCTGTTGATCYGAGTCATTAATGAGATTTTGACTCTATCTGCATTTAAACCTTGTACGTTCTGCAGAAGACAGAGTATGCTTGGAAAATGAGATTTCTGTCATGGTTATAATAGAGAGTTTTACGTGTTCAAGCTTGGAATATACGAGAGCAAATCCTTTGCTCTACCCTACGGAAGGTTATATAGTACAAACTTTCTATTAAATGAGAAGGCTCAGATGGAGAACTCTTGCTGAAATTTCAAATAGAGCCCTTTGGTCTATGAGTACATAGAAAATGGCCCTCAGGGGAAGGTATCTGCCATTTCTGTGTTGAGAGTAAAATAGTAGGAAAGTCTCCTCAAAGTGAAATGCAATTTTGTAGCTAGCTTATTTATTAAAATGCCATCTATTACTTCCTTTGAGGGCAGCGGAGTACCTTGAGAGTGACAGATTGAGTGCATACACTGTCACTTGAGAGATGTTTAATATAATGTTATAGATATTTGGATATACTTAAACTGCTCTTAAAAACAGCAAATAACAACATTCCAAAACATAGTCTAAATTGTAAATCTCATCCATAATAAATTCCTCCTTATAGTTAGATGTTGTATTAAAAAAAAAAAAAAAAAAAAAAAGTACCATGGAGTTTCCGTAAGTGTAATAGCTTATAGATTAGCATATTTTTTTTCAAACTGCTGTTTCTAACTTGATTTGCTTTCTTGTACCCTGCCTGTTCCAATGTTTATATTTCATTTGTTTCTCAGTACTGTCTTTGCAAAGCTGCACTAATTTCTCCCTACTGATAAAGAAAAATCCTGGTACAGAAAAAAAAAATAAAATCCAAATTAGGAGTTAGCGAAAACGTGCAAAAAGAGTGAACTATGATGAAGTTTTCTTGTATAACTGCAGAAGTATTGTATTTAGCCCTACTAAACAACAAATAARCTTAGGCTTCTCTTTGGGAAGTTTGTCCTTAGTGAAGCTATGTCTCTTCCAGGCAATTACTAATTATAGTCTAGAGAGTCTAATTGCTGCACAATACTGCACAGTACTGCACAGTACTGCATAGTACTGCAAAATAGGTACAAGTGACAGGTAGCTTAGGAGAACTACTGGAGAATGCTGACATGTAGCTTGCAGAATGATAGGACCAAGCATCTATGTCAAATGTCAGTAAAATGTCATTTTTATGAGGACCATAAATTATCCCAAAACTTTAGGTAGTAAAGTAGCATACTTGTGGTTTTTACACTTACTAGCTTTTTTTTTTCTGGTACTGTAGATCACCTAATGGTTTCTGCTATGGCAAACTATCACTTTCATCTCTACTACTTAGAAAAATATGTTCTAAGACATCCAAAGTCATTACATAGTGGTTGTCATACAGGTTATTCCTTATTCAGTGTTAACTCTGTTGAAATTTGGTTGGCATGGACAATTTAAGAAGAGATACTGCTTCTAATTTGACCAGAGAAATTAAGGACAATGAGATACAATGTTAAGGTTGACAAGAACAATAGAATCTTTTCTTTATCTCTTTCAAAACTTGTTCACTGCTGATTACGGTTATTTCTTCGTCTCATTTGACCTATACAAGTCTTTCTGTCTTTGTAATCCTTGCATTTGGCTAAGTGCCAATGCACTTAGCCAAATTCTGCATTTCATTCTGCAGCATCATCCTCTCTGTTACAGTGGAGAACTTACCCTTTGGCTTTTGACATGCTACATTGCAATTGCAGCCTATGTTTGCACAAAGTCTTGTCACTTGGGTATCGTAGAACTAAATAACTAGCTAGAATTAAATCATCTCATACAAACAACTACAGTTGTAGCGGACTAATTCCCTTTGAGAATTTATGACTACACGACTGTGGGTCTCGGTCTTGTACATACTTGGGGTGATGACTGAATATCCACAGCCCTAATGTGCCTTGTCTGATTGTCCAGAGGTTGAAAATCTCAGAATGCACCATGGGCTCTTCCCATCTTTTATCCTTCATCCTATGTCACTAAACGTATGTCATAGTGGGGAGAAGCCTCACAGATTCACAGAATATTTAAGGTTGGAAGGGACCTCTACAGGTCATCTAGTCCAACCTTCCTGCTCAAGCAGGCACACCTACAGCATGTGGCACAGGGTGGCATCCAGGCAGGTTTTGAAGACCTCCAGAGTAGGAGACTCCACAACCTCCCTGGGCAGCCTGTTCCACTGCTCTGTCACCCTAACAGTAAAGAAGTTGCTCCTCACCTGGAGACGGAACTTCTTGTGCTTCAGTTTGTGGCCATTACCCCTCGTCCTATCACTGGCCACCAGTGAGAACAGCTTGTCCCCTTCCTCCCTGCATTCTCCCTTCCTGAACTTATACATATTAATCATATCCCCTCTGAGCCGTCTCTTCTCCAGAGAAAACAGGCCCAGCTCACTCAGCCTCTCTTCATATGAGAGATGTTCCATTCCCTTAATCATCCTGGTTGCCCTTCTCTGGACCCTCTCCAGAAGCTCCAGGCCCCTCCTATACTGGGGTGCCCAGAACTGAACACAGTACTCCAGGTGCGGCCTCACCAGAGCTGAGTAGAGGGGCAGAATCACCTCCCTTGACCTGCTGGCAACACTCCTCCTGATGCAGGCCAGGATGCCATTGGCCTTCTTGGCCACGAGGGCACACTGCTCACTCATGGTTAACTTAGTGTCAACCAGGACTCCCAGGTCCCTCTCCGTGGAGGTGCTTTCCAGCAGGTCGACCCCTAATCTGTACTGATGCCTGGGGTTATTCCTCCCCAGGTGCAGGACCCTGCACTTGTCCTTATTGAACCTCATGAGGTTCCTCTCTGCCCAACTCTCCAGCCTGTCCAGGTCCCTCTGGATGGCAGCACAGCCCTCCGGAGTGTCGGCCACTCCACCCAGCTTAGTGTCATCTGCAAACTTGCTCAGGGTGCATTCCGTGCCCTCGTCCAGGTCATGATAAACAAGTTGAACAGCACTGGGCCCAGCAGCAAGCCTCCCATAGCTTGGTCCACTAGCATCCTCATCTGGTGAGCCTCTTCAATCTGTCTGCTGTCTACATTTTGGAAGGGGTGAGCTCATCTCAAACCCACACATATGGGTTTGGAAGTTAGAAGGACAGAATAGTTAGAYAGAAAGCTCTCAATTGAAATTCATGAACTAAAAACTCAATGAGCATGGTAAACTAAATAATAGGAATGATTCAGAATTCATATAKCAGTGATGGTTAAACTGACATTTTTTATTCTTCAGAGATTATTTCTGTGTGCAGTAACGTGCATAGCACAAGAAGATTGCATAATTCACTTTATAGACACAAAAACTAAAGAACAAACTAAAGAAAAAAAAAAAGATTTCCTGGATGAAATAATAAGTACTTAACAGCAAAACCATGATTTCAGGTCTTATTCCAGAAACACCTCAGTAATAGTGAATATCATGGGATTAATTATATAAAGGTTGAACATCTAGGTCCTTGGACACTTTGACTCCTGAGTAGAGACAGATTTTGAGACTTGAGTAGTACTGTGGAAGACATTGTAAATGTAATCTGATATTAGCAACATTTTCATATTGGAAAATTTTAATTTTATTCCATATTAGATAATATATATGGAAAAAAAAAAAAAAAGAACCAATACTAAATTATATTGTATGGAATAATACCCGGAGTATGTTTAGAGCAAGACAATGGAAGCAAACAATTTGCTGAGACTCCACAGTATATTCCAGATTTAATGAAATGAAGTAAATATGAATTTACTTATATTAAATAAAAACATACTTAATCACAAGTATATTTATATTAAATATGGCTAAGCTTTTTCAATTGCTTAACTGTTTTTATGGAAATGTGGCTTAGGTTTTGATGAGTTCTACAAAATAACAGAGCTCTCCTACACCGTTTTGTCTTCCAATCACATAATTCCTGAATGAAATCTCTGAGAAAAAGTAACTTTTCAGCCTCAAGAAACCAATCCTAACCTATTAAGCATAGCTCAATCACCTGTACTGAGAGGGAAAAATAATCACTATTGGACCAAGGATAAAGCCTAGTATATGCCAAATCCCAATTAATGTGTAGGGAAGCTATAAGCAAGTGAAAGATTTCCGCATATAATTGAATTTAATCATTTATATTTTACTGATGATATTTTAGTAGACTGTATAGCATGGAACTCAGTAGGCCTTTGATTCACTGCATTCCCAAGCATCCAAAGTTTCACCTTTAGTAGTTGTAGTTAGCCATATTTATAGCTGAATAAGTAATATTTCAAGATTAGCACACTTTTTAAAAAACCTAAGTGGTATTTTGTAATATTTTGCAAATTCCTTTTTTTTTTTTTTTAATCATCTAAAGTATGCTTTAATTCTCTGTTTTGTTGTCACATTTGTCATAGTGACAGCAGACAGTTCTCACTGATGCTTCTTCCAAAACTTGCTTTAAGAAGACAGTGACATCAAGGGAAAATATGTGTTCGTTCTTTGTCTGAGATGTTACAGTCTATCCCATCTATGGTTCATTCCATGCACATTATTGTCTAACTTTTAATATTGTATTACTCTAGGAATATTCTGTATCCATACTTCTTTGTCCATACCAGACCTATATGTTTCTGGCTTGTGTAACAAAATAACACATAACAATGCAAGGTACAGTAAAAAAACCACTTTTTTTTTTTTTAGATTAACAATGCAAGGTACAGTAAAAAACACTATTTTTAAAAGATTTGATATGCAAAATAAACAAAAAAGATAGCAGACATGTGTTACATGAATGTGTTAATGTTGCTATGGGAAATTAATTTTGCACAACTATAATACAAGTATTTTATCTTTTATTTTAACAGCTGGCATTTATGCGCCTTTGCTAGGGAAGGGAGAGTAAGTTAATTGGAATAGTTTTCAATAATTGTGTAGATTTTTCATATGAAAATAATATTTGACTTCAGGCCATGCTTTTTAACCATGCTTTTAAATATTATTTAATGATACAATTTAGAATGGAGGACTTCAAAAGGCAGGGTTAGTGATTGACCGGAACATTTCTGTTGAAAAATAAGGGCCATTTACCTACATCTGTTCTTTTGATAAGATTTTTCACTACTTATTTCATAATATTAAATACCGAGATGGATGCTAACTTCAAATAAGTATTTCTCAGCTAACTTCAAATAAGTATTTCTCAGCTTAAATATGGCTAGAAATACTGTACTTATGCAGCATGGAAGTCATTTTTTTATTTGCATTTGTGTAGCACCTACTACTAAAAATGCAATGCACTCCTTTCCCAGTAGGTGGCTTCCAAATGTATTTCGTGGCTATATGGTTGTTAAACTGCTCTTAATGAGAATTAACTTTTAAMAAAAAAAAAAAAAAAAAAGTGAAGAACAATACACACTTTTTTTTTTTTTTTTTTTAAGCTCAGACTTGTAAGTATTCACAGGGCTGAATTTATTGATTACAAATCAGTAATTCACATGAATCAAGATATCCCAACTCAAGCTGAGAAATTTGAAACACAGTATTCAATGTATATTTTTTTTTTCTGGTTGAAAGAAGAAAAATTATCATAGGACTATGATAATTCAAATAATTATTTGAAAACACCACTCCAACTCAGTGATCCTGCTTCTACTAAGTATCACCCACATTTCCTGTTTCCTCTTAATAGATCTCATTTGGGAAAAAGACCGTTATTCATTTGCATTGAAGGTCTTTGTATAGGAAAGAAAAAGGGAAAAAAAAAAAAAAAAAAAAAAAAAAAAAAAAAAAAAAATTTAAAAACAAAAAAAAAAAAAAGAAAAAAGAAGAAAAGGAAGAATGTCTAATCTCAGAGCAGCATGACTAGCACAAAGGAGAAAAAATGGGATAAGGAAACTGTGAAGAATGATGTGAAAGAAGCAAAGTATCTCTTGCTTGGAGACATTGTACATGTTTTCCAGCTGCAGGATATGAAGCAGGGTGTCAACAGCATAGCTAGAGTTTAAAGTAAGGCTCAAAGACAATTGGGATACATGGAATCAGTTGTAGAGCTGACACAGCAAAAGTATATGTATTTTTGCAGCTACGAATTTTTATAGTTGCTCCAAAAACATGCACTAAATTATATAGCTTCATGGCAAAGGTTATGCTGATTGACAGTGGGTGACACAGAGATCCAGCTGGCTAATTGGAATGGAGTGGAATACAACACAGCGTAGGACAATTATTCTGAAGAAAAAAGACCCAAATCCTAATTCTATGATTTCAATAGTAGCAAATGGATTGGGAAAGTGATTCAGTGTCCCCCCAAGATGGCCAGATTTCTCAAGAGAAAATGCAAGCACAACAAATAAACAAAACAAAACACAGAAATAAACAAATAGTGAGAGACAGTAAAAATACGCTTTTGGGGAACATTTCTCCAAATTCTTTTTAAAATCACGAAGTGTGACATTTAATATCTCTTTCAGATTTTTTTAATGATTGCTSTGATCAGATTCCCAATACTATCAGGAGTTATATGTGCCAAGTTCTCTGAATCTTGGTAGGGTCTTGACTTCAGTGACATTCTGTAGCATTGACTTCCATAATCTAATTATGAGCTGATTAAAAAGTATGTCCTTTTATCAGGTTTGAAGCTGTTGCTTTTTGCTTTTACTTAATGTCCTTTTGTTCTTGAATTATGAGATGCAGAAATACAGAATCTCCTGATCTATTTTCTCTTCACCACTTACCATTTTTATACTTACATATCCCTTCTTATTCATCATTTTTTCTAAGGTTACCAATTCCATTTTTTTCAATCTTTTCATATGAAGACTTCTTTATATGCCTAATTATCACAATCACTCTTCTCTAAATGCCTTCTAATTCAGGAATATCCTTTTTATGATAGGGTGACCAGTACTTCACATTATTCTAGTGAAGGGAAAATGATAGATTCAGACAGTCACATTGTATTTTCTTTCTTATTCTCTAGCTAATTTCTGATAAATCTTAACACTTTTTTTTTTTTGACTGCACATTGATCAGAGCTCTTCTTGAGCTGTCTGCAGTGACGTCCAGGTGCTTTGCACTAGCTGGCAATGTTTATTGAGATCTCTGGGAAAATAAAAGTTTTGTTACAGTTTTCTTCACTGTTATGCACTACCCTGAATTTATAATAAATATTTTTCACTTTATTTATTTAATTAATTAAATTAATTATTAATTATCCATCCACCTACCTCGGTCTGTTAACTCTGAAGTTTCCCATCTTCTTCAGACCTGATTTATATATATATGTATGTCAGTGTATATAATATAATATTTCATATATTGTTTTTGTTATCTGCAAATTTTGCCATGTTGCTGCTCTCTTGTTTTCTGTTAATTAATATGTTTTGAACACCTGGTCCTCRTACGGAGCCTTGAAGCACCCCACTGTTAGCTTTTTCCTATAATGAAAATCAACAATGTTTTTCTTAATGTTTGAGAAAAGTTTGGCTTCATTTTTCTTCCTATCACATAATGACTTCGTTTTGTTCGTCTCTTGAGGGGAACCTTGCCCTTGCCACTTTAATTCAGTGAATTTGACAAGGTTAAGGGCTAGATACTTTCACAATTAAAGCTCATAAGACAGCTACACTCTTTTGATCACAACCATGGAAATTAAGGACAGGGAATGGAAAATTCACTAATTCATTAAGTATGTTATGCCAACACATTTAAAATCAAGAGCTTTTAAAACAGCAGTCCTTAACATCATCTTGGTAATAGTTCTAGCAAATGAGAATGAATATAATCAGTCTAAATAGGCAGGGGCATTACACTGCCTTTTACACCTAACACTTAACTCTTTGTGAGGGGGACAATATAGTGGTAAGCTCTAGACAGCTATTGATTTTCCCAGCTTCCTTTTAAAATCTGATACGAAWTAAGCTATTTTAAGCTTCAGAATCCCTAATGTTCCTTTGGAAAAGGGGAAAGACAAATCTATTTTGAAGCTTGAAATGTCCTAAATTCCCCTAGGCCTGCTTATTTCCTGCTGTCTCTCTCTCTTTCTCTCAAGTGTTCCCCATCCTCTCTCTGAGAGTGTCAGTGTCTGCTTCATCAATCCTGCCTGCCTACAGTAAGCAACAGAACCCAACACCTTTCTTCACAAAGAAGATTGCTTGCCCAGAAGAAGGCTTCTCAGGCTGCTTGGAACACCTTGCATAGATGCAYGCTGCTTCACTGAATTCAGAATGGACACTAAAAGACATCCTGAACTTACTGGTGGAAATATGAACAGTCATCCGCAACTCAGACTCTACCTGCTTGGTAGAGGAACTAAAGACAGCTAGAACTTCTTGTGAAATTGTCAAAGTGTTATCCATAGGAAACATAGTATTTTTCATGTGAGAGTCCACCTAGCACTGAAGTAAACTGTTTTGGATGCAATGGAGGTTGACAGCAAGTATCAAATCTCACTTTTCTGAACACCTTATTAAAATGTTAGTAATCCCTTGCAACTAGTACTGCACCCTTCCTAGTAAGATTTAGGCAGAATGTGAAAAGGAAACAGCACTGCTAGTACTCACTGACTATCTATGTCTACCTATGGGTTTGTAATTCTATATTATATATACATGTATATTTATTGCTTTTGCTATAATCAGGTATAAAACACTGAATTTCAAGACTGTAATGGTAAAACTCAGTACTTGGCTTTTTTCAGTATAGCAAAATAAAAAATCAGTACAATATTGAAGCACAATCAACAATATAAATATAGGTCCTCAAACCAGTAGAAAAAAAATTGGTGCTACTCAATTTTAGAAAGTTCTAAAATAACATACTGTTTGAGCTTATAAGAAACTGATAGGGGTAGTACAGAAATTGCACACTCATACCTTTTAATGAAGATAATGTTATATTAATAATATTTTTGCATCAAATATAACAACAGACATTGTACCATATGCCACTTAGCTAATTTAGAGGAAAAAAAAAGTATACCAAATACACAAGCTCACAGCAGTGAACAATCGAAAGCTCAACTCTTTTCACAATATAATTACAAAATAAGAAACAATATAATAAAAATGTTATTTAAGTCTTCACAATTTGCTAAGAAAATGACTTAATGTAAAGTGAAGAAAAGCTTGACTTTTGCAGAAACGATACATAGGCAAAACAATGAGAATACTGTGCTTGCTGCTGGCTTTGTACTCAAAACATCCATGCTCTGTGTTTGCAATAGATTAATATATCTCCTGAATTGTATGTGTATCAGATAGTATAAGAGATTAATATATGCCTTTTTAATAGTGCATTGCTATTTGGGAGAACATCACAGAATATTTTTCAACATCTCTAAGAGGCTATCATTCATTAAATTGAGCCTGTAGCCCACCATTTTTAATGTAAACCCACTGTGACAAAATGTATCAAATAAACAAGCATTAGAATATTGTCTGAAATAAATCCATATCTTGATAATATTCCCCTGAAGAATCTGCACATTTTTCATAGTTTTTTTTTTTTTTCTTCTCTGTTTCTCTAGAACCTTTATCAAAACTAATGTGAATATAGCAAAGATTTATCAGAGGTTTTTCAAGAAGGCGGCTTCTTCTCTCTTTCCCTAGGATGTTGTAAATTCATTTCTATTCCCCAGAGTTTGCTGGGATAGCAGAACCCATGAATGATACTGCGGTTTTCAGAGAAAGTGTTTTTAATACCTTCTATGTCTCCATTCTGTTAGTCTCTTGTAATGACTGCTTCTTGAAAAGTGGTATCAAAGCAGAACAAATGAAGCCACACTGATACCTAAAGGATGGTATTAACTAGCATACTCCCAGGTTTGTTTGCAAACTCCTGTTCCATGAACTTAAACCTGTGAAAATAAACCTTTTAGTTTCAGCTAATGAGATTTTTCTGTGACTATTCAGAGCAGGCTTGGGTGTAATTTTTAATACCTCTCATTTTCATCTGCATTTCAAGTTTGTTTAAACTCTAAAATCATGTTGATTTTTGGACAGTTAATATAAATATGAAGCACAGAAGGAAAGACTTGTGAGTTTTAGCAGCATTATTGCCTTTTTTTTTCTTTGAAATTAATAGCTACTTAAAAAAAAGAACAAAAAAAAACCCCAAAGTTTCTGCAAAAGATCTTTATTCACCCAACTCTACACTTACTCATTGGCTTATATCCATTTCACAGAAAACTCAAAACTGGGACTTTTTTTGTCTGGTATTTTTGCTGCCGTTTCTTGTGGTGTACCACACAGGTACAGTCATACAGATGTAACCAAATGTTTTATTTCTTCCTTATATTTCACTGAAGGAAAATAACTGGCTGTATAGATATCAATGGAAATTTTGTTCTCAACCTCAGTGGAACTAAGATTAAATACAAATTTGACAAAGATATAGTTGAAAATATGTTTTTTTTTTGTGTGTGTATGTTGTTTTTTGCTTTGTTTTTATGGACACTCTGAAATCACTTGTGATTTCTTTCTTTTTTTGTGATGGCTCTCTATTTTTCAAAGACATTGATTTTTTTCTGACACTTTTAATTATACTTGTCTATGTAAGACAAACTGTAATCAACCCTCAAACCATCTAGTCACACTCTCAAAGAGGAATTATATATGATTCCCAGAAGGAAACTGCTGAAAACAGTAAAGTTAGATGGACAGGTCCATTAATTATTACATTAACTTCACATTTCTTGCATTCTAATTCTACTTGGAGAAATGGAGAATCCAACAAATGTTTTTGACAAGTGACGCACAAAATATCATGGCATTTTTCTGTTAGAGAAAATAATACTCTTACAAAATAAAATCTTACTAAATATTCTATCTATATATAGTTTTACTTTTTAAAAAAGTTAGTATAGAATTATCAACAAGCCAGCAATAGCATCTGTGAATGTTATCCATCCTTACATCCTTGCCTTTTGAAATCATAATAATCAGAGATCTTCTCTTGAATTTTCCTAAGTAAGTTCTGTGAAATCTAGGGCTGAATCAGTGGAAATATTTAATCTTTTCTGATCAAAATTAAATATAGTATTGCAAGTTATTATTATATTCCCAAGCTCTTACCACTCCTTATAAAAGCATACCAAGTGGGATTGTGATTCAAGATATTTTAGTTTGAAGATTAAAATGTATTTATCTTAGCAGTTTTGTAAGAGGAACATTGCCATAGGAATAATATTTTTATTTTAAAGGATTGTCTTTTGTGTGTATTTTAATAATGGTATATAGCAGTGTTATCTGTCATAGCTTCAATCTTTAATTTGTTTTTCATTGTTCATCTGTTTCTGTTTAATTTGAAATTGTACTAATTTTGAACAATGAAATTAGACTAGCTTTTAACTTGTAGCTTCCTTTTCATGTTCCACTGAGTAGGTAGAATGAAGTGCCACTCATGCAACAGTAAGTTACAATATATTACTTTTTACTGAAAGAGAAAAAAAAAAAATAAGAAAGGACAGGCCATAGTACTTGATTTGCAAAGAAAATAGCTAATGAAGAAATATYCTAGTCTTGTGTTTAGCTGTGAAAGAAGATTTTTTACGAAGCAGTAGTTAGTTTACACATGAAGATATCTGAACTGCTTTGTATATCTCAGATTATCTTAGCCAAATATTTGAAGCTTGTCCACAATATTAGCTGAAAAATGTGAAGTTTAAAATAGGGTATGTTACATAAGCCCTTCCCACCTCCTAGAAATTTGTAAATCCAAACAAGTAGCCCTATAAGGATTGCAAATCTGCTTGTCTTTATATAGATTCACTGTAAAACATTTCTTGTACTTAAAACATTCTTGGATAAATCTCACATCTTATCATCCATTTGTTGTTCTGCCTAGATGGTCAATACCTAATAATAGCTGTGGTGGAAAGTATATATGATTAGAAAGGAAAAAATAATGTTGTGATGATTAGTAGTAATCCTACTCAATTTACCTTTGGATAAAATGAAGAATTGAATAATAAAAAAAAAATGAATAAAGTGAAGAATCACATGCTCTAGGTGTCCCTGCTGGAGCAGGGGGGTTTGGACTAGATGATCTCTAGAGGTCCCTTCCAACCTCAACCTTTCTGTGATTCTGTCATCCAAAAAAAATCTTCATCCTTTTATCTCTCTCATAACTTCGTCACATGTTGAGTAAATAAGTCAGTATATGATAAATATGTTGGTCAGGCCTTTTCTTAGGACTTGGATGACAGAGGGGGCCTTTCAAAGTTGATCTTGACTGCCTGGCTTTCAGCTGTCAAGATTTTGAATTATGGTGCATCATTTGTAGTTGGAAGAATTGGGTATAGGATTTATCTTCATATAAAAGAAACTTAACAAGTTGTTAGATCACTTAGTGTGAAAGAGATGGCAAACTAAACACAATCAAAGATGTACTGGGAAATCATTCAGAGTATCAGCTTTTCCTTGTCCCAAGAGATCAAAAGGTAAATATGTGAATGTACACTTAACTCTCCCTTATCCTGAGTCTTACCAAAATTGTTGTCAGTGGAAGATCTGTGCCAAGCCAATCAGAAATCTAAAGTTAAGTAAAATGTAAGATCTTTGTCCCCTTGGTAACAGGGTGTTTAGCACAACACAAAATGAAGTTCTTCACTGTTCTAATTGGTACCTTCACTGACAGTTTCAGAAGAAAGGTCAAGATATTGCTAGGCATGGAACGAATGTGGTACAGCTGCATCTTCTTTGGCCAAATGCTACAAGTTATTGAATAGACATGTGATTTTTAATTCTACTAATGTTCTTAGCAAAATTCTGTGGATAAATTTCTTTTTATATATATATATATATATATTTAATGCTTTCCTACATGTGTATGCTTACAAAGTAGAATGTAGGTGAGAGAAAGTCAAACCAAGGTACTAAGCTAGTGAAAAATGTCTATAAGTTGAACACCTCATAAATTCACTCACTGTTGACAGGATGAAGTCTTTTATACAGTGGAAGTATTAATACAACCTATGCTAGGCTACTTTGGGTATTTGAAGAAAGTACATATTAGAATACCTAAGTTTAAAAATGTCTTTTCCATATATAGTCAAATTCTATGAAATAGGCACTCCTGGAGGGTGATTCAGCACCCTAAATTAGTTGACTAAAGTTAGACAGTGTGAATACCTCCCACAGTAGCAATATGTTGCGGTGGGATAGAAGGGAGACAAGTGAAGAGAGAAAGGGAGGGACAGAGTGATAAGGACTGTAAATGAAGTGGCTCTGCAGTGAACTTTAGAATGGGAAAGGGCCATTTGAAATAAGTGAGTAGGGGTTGTGACAAATGGAAGATCATTCAGTTTGATAGAGTGGATGTCCTTCCAGAGTACCTGCTCTGTAGTTAACTGTCACAATAGTGTAGATCTAACAGCCTCAACACGTAATAGCTATACATACATTTTCTGTATCTGTACAGTTGCTTCTGAAGCTGCTTCTGAGATCTAATCCTAATAATTACTAATTATTTTAAAAATATTTAAAAATATTTTAAAATATTAAACTCCTGCCTGAAAGAGTTTACAAGTAATATATAATAGTGGGAAGGGTGAAAGAAGAAAGGATGATGACATGACCTAATTAAAGTCACCAAGGGTACTAATCCTTCCTTGCCATACCATAGACTTCCTGGCCATAACACAGACTGTAATCTATAATTCCTATGATTTGCATGTGTGATAGTGCATAATACACACAATTCTTGAGTATTTATTTTTAAAGAGTTTGCCTTTAGTAAAAGTGTATTTATACTCACTAATAACAATTTCATAGTAAGCAGTCATAAAGATTGGGTAGAAGGTTTGAAAAGGTAGGGCTGTCATGGAATTTATGGCTCTTCTGTTTTTAATTAAAATAATTCATTTGGGCTACAGACACCTTTTTAAGAGAATTCAGGAATTCTGCATTCATCTGTCTGTAAATTTATTGTCTCATTAGTCATTGTACAAGTGGATGGCAAATCTCAATTTTTCATCCTTAAAACCCTAGGTTACTAAAGGACGGACATCCTACATTTCACAGATTTTTGATTTTTTATTTTGCAGTTACCATCCATTCAGAAGTCCCTCAGCATTAATGGGAGTGCCAAGGAGATTTCTAGTCACAGACTACAATGCCAGCAATATGAACATTTTACATCTGTCCATCTATTTGTCTACCTAGGTTTTACATTGTATTGGATAAAGGCATGTGTTATATAATCTTCTACTGAGATCCATTTATCTCCATGAAATTTTTCATTCCAGTTTTGTGTACCTTATGGCAAATATTGTGATTTAAGAAGACAAGTACTATGGTAAAATCCAAGGGGGAAAAAAAAAAAAAAAACTCTGTTGAGATTTTCTGATTTTTTTTTTTGTTGCAATTGTGAAAATTCTGAGTGCTCATGTCCTTACTTTGGAAAAATGTAGTAAAGTTGTAGTAGGTTGGAGATTACAGGTTTCCTGATTGTGAGCACATAAAACTGATAGTCTAAGGTAAATCTGTACACAGTGACTTCTGCAGAAGTAGAATATGTTAGAATAGAGCAATATTGCCTTAATAGTATTTGGATTTCCTAAATTTCATCATATTTTAGATTTGGCTTTAGACTTCACCTTGACCCACTGTTGTAGACACAGTGGTGTTATATATATATTATACTGTGGATGAGTATTCATTTTATTGTGGATGAAATTCAGCATACATGCCAGTTTAAGTCTGTTTGACTTGGACTGAAGCCTTCAAATGGATGTCTCTTTACAAGCAAAGGATGACTATCGGGGTATATTCTTTTATTTGCTAACATGAAAGACAAAAAATAAGGCAAGATTTCTTCTGACTATTGAAGCATTCTTTTACTGCTTTATTGTACCTCTCCTGTCTAACTTCCCATATTTTTTTTGTCAGTTTAGTAGTTTAAATACATACACTACTGCATACAAAATGCATTGGATTGAGTGTGTTATCCTTGAAAAACAACTGTAGCAATGAGTCACCATTTTCTTTGTTCTTGGAGTAAAGAGATGAGCCCTTTTATTTCATCTGTGTCAGATTTCTACTAGTTCTGGAACAGGAACCAGATACTACAAGTGTATGTGTGTTACTGAGCCTCACAGCTCTGTAAGTGACTAGGTCAGGGTGTGGATTCCCAAAATCATTTGAACTCCAGAACAAACCTGCCATATCTTCTTCTCAGTATCTTGATTATTAAGGAAAGAAAATTGGGACTGGTCAAAGATGAAGCCATGCTCCAATGGGGTAAGTATAGATGCAGCTAGAATATCTTGATAAGCTACTTAACACTGCTTGATTTTCTACTCCCTCATCATGTACATAATAGGTATATTTATTTACTTACCTCTGTGCCTATTTAGTTTAAAAGTGCTATCATTTTTATATGCCTGAGGTATAAAGCAGTATAAAGTCAAAATGCATTAGCTCCTTAGAAACTACTAAAGCATCTGGTTTCCCTAAGTAGCTGAAACTGTGGCCAAAAAAATTCTGTTAAAACTGAATCTATCTTTATTCCCAGAACCAAAGAAAGCTGATTTTTTAATCAAGTATAACAGATTCATTGTGAAAATGTCCATGTGAGGAAACTACTTCTTTATCACTATGAAATTTTTTTTGTATTACCATAATAATTAATTACCAAACCAAAATATATTATTAAGATCATATATTTCTTGATCCTTTTGTAGTCTTCAWATAAATATGTACACTAAATTTCAAAATCTTTGGACCAGCTTCTGTTGCTGGTTCCAATGATATGTCCTTCAGATAAATCTACTAATGCCAAAGTTACTGACCATGCAGATCAGAAGTGAAAAAAAGAATTTATTTTCATATGTTACCCTTCCTTTTTGAATGAAAAATAACTGTCTCATGAAAATATGCAGTTTCCATTATGAACATCTGAGGTTTAGTGTATTTCCTAAGACCATCTAAATAGAAGTAGGATTAAATGGAGCATAGCTCAATATTATTTTTTCTGTAGTGTTTACTGGTAGCAAGCCCTTCTCATTGCTTCATTTTCATGCAACCCTATGTGTATCTGAAGTAACATTTCACTTTTTTATGAAGAAAGTTCTTTTAATTTCTACTCCTACATCAGCTGTAGGAGTGGGCTTACAGTTGTCAAGGGTTGAATCAAGGATGTCATGTATTTATTTAGAACCTCCAACCAATCATGTGGTTTGTTTTATTATTCACTTTCTTTTATAGTCTTTGTATGTTGAGAACTTGCTTCTGAATTCTAAAAAAGAAAAATGCCAGATCCAAACAAAATTACAAAAATTACTCTTTTGCTTAAGCACTCACATGCAATCAGTAGGAGCATGGAATATGCATGCAGCCAAGAAGCACAAAGTACAGGAGAAGAAATTTTTAGTGTATCTTTCTCACTGGTTTTACACATTGCTTATTASAACTTGTTGTAATGCTCTCTAAGTGATATGTGTGGTGATTTGTGATTTACAGTTGCTGAACATTGGTATTTTAGAATTCTGGTAAAAATTGTGCAAAATATTTGTTTATTCTTTTTGGTAGGTGGAAGGAGGAACCTTTCTAGCAGTTTCAGCAGTGTCATTTACAATCATTTTGCTTAGTGTCTGTGGAAATATATAGAGCAGCTCAATTTTGCTGTGGGATTTTTTCACCATGTGAGTGGTAGTGTTGAACTTTAAGGCAATTTTTTTTTGAAATAGAACTGCTTGTAGAAATCTTCGGATGTCTCTGGAGGAATGTGCCAGGGCAGGGGCGTATTGGTTTTGACTAAGGAACTTGTAACCATTTCTCCCAGCCAAATTATATATTACTAATGACAGCAGATCTGTAGGGAAACAGAAGCACTGTAGATACTGCAGAGGGTGAAGCGAGTATGTCATCTCTGTGCCTGTCTTTTGTTTTCAAAGTCTAGCCTTAGAAAATTAGAGGACAGGAGAAAAATAAATTATTAATGGGACTCATGAAATTTTAAATGTACAAACATATCCTGAAATATAGTGGCAGCAGGGTGATAAACCTGCACCCTTTTCAGTTTTCTCAGTAGTGGACACTTTCATGCAACAGCACTCAAGCAGAGCTTCTTACTGCAGGTGCTTTTCCCATTTTGGGAGTTCACTGCCCTTGTTTTGTTAGCCTCAGCAGTTTGAAAGCATTGGCTCACCCGCAGTGCTTGCAAATATATCACTGTCCGCTCTGCCTTTACTTTTTGTATTTACTGGTGTCTTATGCTTCAGGGTCTCCGATGCCCTTGAGAAGCTGTGACCATTTTTTACATCTGAAAGAGTGCCAATTCATTTATTAAGACAGAGTCTGTGAGGCTTGGATAAATTTATTCTATCTAACATTTAATAAAACATTAAATTAAAAATGTGACTTATGCTGTGACACACTCAGTATTACCCCTCCAAGGTTTAAATCTGAGAGTGGTTTGGCCTCTCTTTTCAGAAGGTAACATGCTATCAATCCTGCTCTGAGGTGACAAGGCCACTGATGTTTTCCCGTGGTAGTTGCTTAATAATTAATTTTTCATTGCTGGTATGTTCAATAAATAGATTGCAAGAGTTAAGATCAGTTTATAGGTTCCTTATAAATTCTAATAATGCTAATAGTTAATAAGAGAATAATGAATTTGTGCTCAAATATCTCAAGATCAATCAAGCAAATTATCTGGCCTAGACCTAGGCAGCAGCAGGTGTTGTAAGATTTTCGTTGTTTTTGTTTGTTTGCTTGCCTTTTTATTTTTTTAATATACCTTGTGTGGATAAGCCTATGTGATGATTTGTTGAATTTCTTAGTGTTTCACTTGTCATATTAATTTAAATCTTTAATCTGAGGACGTGGCAGGCATATCAAGTGGCACATTAAATCAATATTATGTTGCAGACGATGTCTCTGAAGAGGTTGCTGTTTTGTAGGGGAATGTAATAATAAGAATAATAAAAAGAAATTGCATTTTGATCTTCCCATGTATGTTACCACAATGCTGTTCACCTGCTTTAAGAAACATACAGCTCTGCTTGTAAAGACAATCCCTTGCACAGAGCTTTGTCACATGCTTTGTTACATACCCAAAATGCAAAGATTAAAAAAAAAAAAAAAAAAAAAGTCCGGATGGGGAAATCTTGTCAGTTATTATTAGGATTCTATACAATCAGCTAGTTACGAAGAGGGACTCTGTTGCCTAACAGGTATTTGCTTGGCATTTAAAATAGATGGTTGTGGTCTCATCAGAGTTCCTGATAGTGAGGGATAACCTCATTACAGAAATTAATAAAGAAGGTAGGTACATTTGATATATATATTTGTTTTATGTCTCATTCAGGGCCTGATTTTCCTCTTCTTTTCAAACTACGCTGTATAAYTTGAACTGGGTCAAAACAGTGACTTTATTGTGATTTTGTAGGCATTTCTATGGCTCTTTATTCCTGCATACCGAGGACATTGAACTAGGATTCAAAGTTCCGTATTCTTCACCTCTGGCTCTATAACTATCTTAATGAGCATACCTTTACTTCATTACTTGTTTATTTTCTACATCTATAAAATAGAAAGCAAGCTAATAACCCTTGGATTCAAAATGCTGCATAAGAGCATATTATATTAGCTGCAAGATATTATGTGTTCATTTTCCACAACTTCAGGGTATGATGTACAGACAGCTATTTATTTATTTATTTATTTATTTATTTATTTATTTATTTATTTATTTAAGCAAGTCTGCTGAGACAGTGCTTTCCCAAAGCTCCCTGAATATACCCTGAAGTACAAGGGTGGAGAGAGGAAGAAAATATCCATTACTATTTGGATTCTTTGAAATAAACCTTAACAAATATTAAATATCTAAACCAGCCGCTGGCAGCCTGTATCTCAAATCAAGGCTTTTCTTTAGACTTCCTTGTTCCTGACATAAACCATGGTGACTATTCCCCAAGCTTCCAGGCAAGTTAAAGACAGTAAGGTAATGAGAAATCATTGCCCAGGCAGCAGTTGGCTGGTGTTGCCCTGTTTATCTGCCAAATAGCTTTTAGAGAGATCATAGCCTGAGTTCCTTGCGTAGATCAAGAAAAAAAAATTGAGAAAGATAGCTCTTGGGAATATTGTATATAGAAAGATATGCAAGTGGAATATCACATTACTGAGTAGTAATAGTGTGGGAAGTTATTGTAGCAAAAGGTAAAGGGAAAAAAATCCAGGCTGGGAGCATTATGATAAATAGGGTGAAAGGCACTGCAGTAGTATCAACTACTTGGCACATTGGAGGATCTCACTAGGTGACATTTTAAAGGCAACAGCATGATATCAAAGTGGGGCTGACCTGGCTTCTGGGGATCGTTGCTGCTGGTAAACCTGCTCCTGGTTGCTGAAAAGGAGTGGGTTATGTACTGTTTAGTTGGTCAGGACTCCATGTGTTTAGAACAGGCATTACTTACCTGGCACTCTCCTGTATCTGGTTTTGGTAACAAATGATTAACACCACTAGTTCTGCTTATCCTGACAAAAGTTGGTGTTTCACTCCTGCAAACTGATCAGCTGCTGCTGACTGTATTTGCCATGCTGTAGCTCATCAGTGCTGACCGCCCCGGGGCAGTTACTGCAGTTATTGCCATTTTCAAACTTGGACCCACAGTGACTTCTTGTCCCATGGTACATGATCACTGCTGATCCACTTCTGCACAGTGCAATTACCACTCGGTGGCTGGCAGTGACCTTCTTTTCCCAGTGGCGAGCAGTCATCTCTGAGAAGCAATCGTCACTGATCAGCGAGTGCAAATTGCACTGAACTGCATAGCAGCTGATTACAGGGGTATGTTCTGTGGAGACTCTTATCCTGGGTCAAGAACTACAGAAAGCAGTAACTATCAGTCACTAATTAGTTTGTACAGTGACTCTGCGATTCATAGCAGGTGATAAATAGCAATAGTTTACTACTGGAGTATGCAGCAACTTCAGGTAAGGAGGCTAGGGTTAAGGAGGTAAGAAATACAGTAGGAAGATGGGATAGCTGTAGTCGAAAGAGAATTAACTATGGTTTTGTTAGAGTGCAGGTGTAACAAGTTAAGATTTTGAGATAAGATAATAAGATATTAGTGAGGGAAGCAGACAGAAAGAGGATTTGCAGCACTGGAGTACTAGGGTGAAGTTCTCAGTAGTTTGCCCCTTTATTTGCCTTATGCATTCTCCTTTAGTTTTGATATGGCTATTACTAAAACGCACTTAATATTTATGCAATGAAGACCCATGCAATTTCAGTGAAGTTATTCCTGAAACACAGTGGGAGCTTCAAATTCAGAGTGTGTGTGTGTGTGTGTGTGTATGCAGAACAGTCGCTAAATCTTTAAGAAGTGCTATTTTCGCAAGGGTGGAAGGAGTGCTAGTGGGTGGCTTTTTGACTGAAATTAAGCATTTGGAATAGCAATGATAGCAAGATTTCTCCTTGATGTACAATTAGCGTATAGAAACAACTATAACAGAAAACCTATCAATTTAGAAATGTTTACGGGAGAATCTGAATATATATTGACTCTTCTCTCTGACGGGAAGTGTAGAAAAAATTATTAGAAATCGTAATCTGACAGGCTTATATAGGCATATTGAAGAACTGAATACTGAAACTGAAGAATTGAATATTCTGTCTAGGGTTTCTTTTTCTTTTTTGTTTCCTGACTTCAATTTACRAGCTTAGCAGTAACACTGCAGTGACACAAAATGTATGTGCAAATGTTTGCGTGAACTACTGTCTTGACTCATGGTCATACAAAGACAGATGAGCATTTATTAGGGAATCCTTATTATTAAACAGAAATTTACCTGAAAAGCAAGCAATCCTTTTGTAGTCCTGACTAAATGTTGAAGTGGAGATGTCTCCCCTACTTGTTGGATAATAATAATAATAATATAATAATAATAATAATGAAAACTCTTAACAAATCTGCAAGGCTTCAAGGTGTGAATTTTATTTAAATTATATGCCCAATTGATTCTGATTAGAAATAGGAAGGTAGCTCAGGTACAGTTAATAGGAGCTCAATTACTCTTAGAGCTAGTTATTTCAGTGAATCAGCAAGAAACAAATCCTATTTCTTTCATTCTGTGGAACACTTAGATAGGTACAGGAACACTTAGGTCTGGTACAGGAAATCTTTGCTGCTACTGAATGAAAGTCTAGACTATCCTGTAGTGTGCTCACACTATTGTAATCTCAATCGTGTCCAATTCTGTGTTAATATTGATTCGTTTAGGCTGTGAAATCTTATGTCCCTTCTTAAATATCTCCTGTATTTGGACATGATACAACAACTGCTGTTTAAAAGCCTTTGCTGCTTAATAAAATGCAGCATGTAACATTTCAGTTCATTCTATTTTAATAAATGAAAAACACCATCTCAGATCTACAGCATTGTAACATTTGAAAAATGCTGACTTGTTAAAGGTAACAGTTGTATATTTCTGCTGAGAATGCTCTGGGGATATTTGTGTTTAGGAAATATATCAAATTTTAGGCAGAAAAATGCTTATTCTAACCCCATACAAATTATTTCTTCCAAATTAATGCTACCAAATCCTTTCAGAGTACTCTGGATGTGCTTAAATACCTGCACGATCAATTTAATATATTCACAGAATCACAGAATATTCAAGGTTGGAAGGGACCTCTAGAGATCATCTAGTCCAACCTTCCTGCTCAAGCAGGCACACCTACAGCATGTGGCACAGGGTGGCATCCAGGCAGGTTTTGAAGATGTCCAGAGAAGGAGAGTCCACAACCTCCCTGGGCAGCCTGTTCCACTGCTCTGTCACCCTAACAGTAAAGAAGTTGCTCCTCACCTGGAGACGGAACTTCCTGTGCTCCAGCTTATGGCCATTACCCCTCGTCCTATCACTGGCCACCAGTGAAAACAGCCTGTCCCCTTCCTCCCTGCATTCTCCCTTCCTGAACTTATACACATTAATCAGATCCCCTCTCAGCCTTCTCTTCTCCAGAGAAAACAGGCCCAGATCACTCAGCCTTTCCTCGTACAAGAGATGTTCCATTCCCTTAATCATCTTAGTTGCTCTTCACTGGACCCTCTCGGGAAGCTCCACGTCGCTCTTATACTGGGGAGCCCAGAACTGAACACAGTACTCCAGGTGTGGCCTCACCAGAGCTGAGTAGAGGGGCAGGATCCCCTCCCTTGACCTGCTGGCAACACTCCTCCTGATCCAGGCCAGGATCCCATTGGCCTTCTTGGCCATGAGGGCACACTGCTGACTCATGGTTAACTTAGTGTCAACCAGGACTCCCAGGTCCCTCTCTGTGGAGCTGCTTCCCAGCAGGTTGAGCCCTAATCTGTCCTGGTGCCTGGGGTTATTCCTCCCCAGGTGCAGGACCCTGCACTTGTCCTTGTTGAACCTCATGAGGTTCCTCTCTGCCCAACTCACCAGCCTGTCCAGATCCCTCTGGATGGCAGCACAGCCCTCCGGAGTGTCAGCCAYTCCACCCAGCTTGGTGTCATCTGCAAACTTGCTCAGGGTGCATTCCATGCCTTCGTCCAGGTCATTGATGAACCAGTTGAACAGCACCGGGCCCAGTACTGACCCCTGGGGGACACCACTGGCCACAGGCCTCCAACTAGACTCGGCCCCATTTATCACCACCCTCTGAGCTCTGCCATCCAGCCAGCCCTCGATCCACCKCACCGTGCACTCGTCTAGTCCACTYCCCCGGAGCTTCTGTATGAGGATATTATGGGAGACAGTGTCAAAAGCCTTGCTGAAGTCAAGGTAAACAACATCCACGGCTCTCCCTTCATCCAGCCAGCCTGTCACCCCATCATAGAAGGCTATGAGGTTCGTCAGACATGACTTCCCCTTGGTGAATCCATGCTGACTGGTATATTACTGGTATATCCCTTTAAACTTGGTATCAACATTGTCTATTTTTCAAAAACAATTCTGCAATGAGATATAGAAGTTGACTTTTTTTGACTTTTTTTTTTTTTTACAGTAGGTTATGTCATGAATGATTAGAGCAATATTCTCTCAGGGTCTTTTTTAATATTAGATAGTGTCTGAAGGAAACTGAGAGAAGTATGGAGAACTACCAAATTTTCATGGAGCTTTTGTCTCTATGGCACTTCAGTTTGAGTAGCTGGTTTATGCACTGAAAAATGAAAATTTATTTTCTTGCAAAAATGGATATATGTTGTCCAGTGTAGCAGTTGATGGTGTTGTTATCCATATAAATGTCTACACGTTTTCTGGAATCCTGCTAAGCTCTTAGTTTCAATGATAGCTTGAGGAATAGGGTAAAACATTTTTCCTGACACGAACTTTCTCTCTTCTTAAGAAAGAGCAGCTCATTATGATGAGAAGGTATTGACCAGGATCTCCAGCCTCTATTAGAACTGATCAAATACCTTCCTACTAGAAGTGGCCACCTTCATATCCCTYGAGATGGAAAAAATGTGCTTCTTCCTCTCCACTCTATTAATAGTGTTTAACTACTAATGGATTGGTCTTGCAAAATTGAATTCATACCTGCTGATAGCTACCAGCTCAGGCTTGATTCACTCAACTATATAGATCACTTATGGACCGTGGACAGATTCAGGGCAATGCTTCTTCAAAAATGAGTGAGAAAGTATGGTGTGAACTCTATATAAATCCACATCAGACTTACAACAGGTGGGTTGAAGTAAGAGCAATTTAGAGAAAAAAAAAGATTACAGGAATATGCAGATTAATCAAATAACGAAGACAGAGGGCCAGATCTTCAGAGCCTTGTAAATCATCATTGCTTAGCTGAACTTACTGAAGCTTTGCTGATTTACAACACCTACAAAATTGATCTAGTAAGAAATCTTTAGCAATAAAGTTGGTGTTTTGTCTGGTAACAGAGCTGCAGTCATCGGAGATGACAGTTTGATCATGGGGCAGGTTTCGAACAGAATATAGAGAAAAAATGACATACGTATCTACAGCATGTGGGAACTTAGGGCTGGTGAAGACCTTCTGGAGTTGCTGTGTTCAAATCCTTGCTGTTGCAGGCAATCACGTCGTTCGTTCTTTTTTTTTTTTTTTTTTTCCTCTTAGGAAGGATGTAGTTAGTTAGTCAAGGGAAAGTGGTATTTTAAGCACAGCTTTACCCTGAAAACAGACTGAGTGGAACTTTTATCATATGCAGCCCTCTGGTTTCTTTCATGATCATGAAGAAAAAGAAGAAGAAGAGGAAAAAAAAMCCAGAAAAAACTAGTAAATTATTCTTATTAAAATCATTAATTAGATTTTTTTTCTCTTTAATACTAATATTAATTTTAAACAAGCAGATAAACATGAGAAATATGGGAAAGTAACATGGATGGTCTTCCAACATCTTCAAGGAAGGTGTTAATGGTGTTTTAATTTCAAGACTAGCTTTTGTAAGTTAGAGGACCAGTTCATACTGCCTCTACCGCAAGAACTGCCAGCATAACAGCATAAACTGGTAGTATAACACGCACAACCTGCAAATGCCCACAGCACCCCTGTTCATTGTGCTGTGTTTCCTAGGAGTGGCGCATTGCCTGCCAAACCTTTAATCCTGGCAGCTATATAGAAAGCCAGAAGGACAACAGCTTGGCTTACAAATAGCATGCTGAGCCTTCAAGTACCAGATAGATGGAAAGACTGTCTATTGACTTGTAAATTGAGAAAATTTGATAGTGAATCCTACGACATATTGAAAATGCGTAAATGTTCTATGCTGTTTATGCACATTTATAGAGTAGGATTACACTGTCAATGAACAGCATCTTTTAAAACAGTAATTTTGAATAATCTCTGAAAATTCTTGTGTTAGCATGAAAGTGTAACTTCCGCTTTACAAAAATTTTAAATTAAGTGTGCTTTTATTTCAACCTCAAATTTAACTTGCTTTGATCAGATACCAGAGTAGTGCATAGATGACAAGGTCTTTTGTGTGCATGCCTATCTTTGAGATCTAAGAGAGAGTAAAAGGAGTTTTTTTGTTTCGTTTTTGTTTTGTTTCTTTTTTATATGTTCCAGAATATATTTACTGATAGTTGATAGCAAAGATAGTATAGATGAGCATTCAGTATTCATTGCCTGAGCTCAGTCTTTTTACTTGAATTTATCAGTTTCTCTGTCTCTAAAGAAGAATGAACATTTTGCTGAGAAATATTTTATAGTATTTCTTTTATTATTTATTTATTTATTGTACTTTCTGACTAGCTTTCAGAGCTTCCAGAGCTCCCAAGTCTTTTTTCTAATGTTTATCCTATCTGGTTAAGTTACCATCAAGTCTTTGAAAGGCAGTGTGTACAGAAAATGACTCTTATGAGAGACTAATAAAAGATAGTAAGCTAGTTCTCTTCCATTCAACTCTATATTCTTAGTTTTTTAATCAAATACAGTATATTTTGAGTGAGACCTACTTTATTTATTATAATAAATTGTTTCAAAAAAAAAGGAAAAGAAAGTCTGTGAGGTGTTCTGCTGAAAAATTAAATTTCACTTCAAAAAATAGTTTTCAGCAGTTGAAAGTTCAGAGCTAAAGTATACTAAATAATATTAAAGGTATTTTCCCAGTGGTAAGCTAGTTATATCATCTTAATGCCTCACTACTTGCTTCCTGGAGAGTGAATTACCTGCTATTTTTAGAGTTCACACTTGCGAAAATACACTGGACAGTGAAATCCTAATTTTGAAATCAATTCACCAGTGATTGTATTTAATGAATGAAAATGGTTTATGTTACAACATCGCATGATGTTATTAAAACATCATCACCAACACCACCACAAAAAAAAAAAAAAGGCAAAAAAAAAAAAGCAATATCTTCTTTTTCAAAACAAGCTGTGCTGATGTGAGGCTGTCCTGGTCTGCAGTTCATGTACAAGCTGTCTTCAGATTCTCTGGTTAGTATCCAGCAGTGAGATTGTATCTGTGGATGGGTCTATGCAGTGCAAGACAATAGCTGAGTTGGTCTCCTGCACTTTCTGTCTGATAGAGAGTCTTTGATACTGTAGATACTAACTATTTGTTTGACATAGCACAATGAACATATGTGTGGAAAACTTTATTCACTTGATACAAATGGTTTCTGATTATCTTGATAAAAAAGATTTAACTAACCAGTACTTGGTACTGCAAGTGTGCTTTAGGACATCTGAGAAAAATAGTCTAACAATTCCGAACCTTTGTAGAATTAATTTAGGTTAAGAAAGAAAAAGGAAGAAATTCATCATTGACTCTACAACTTAATAGAAGATAATCTTGTAGGTCTGTGAATTTAATACAATGTTTAGTAAGAATTTGGAGCAATTTATATTAAGCAGAAAATAGTGATATAAAACAATGCCAGGAAAAAAGTGAGAGAGGGGAAAAAAAAAAAAAAAAAAAGCTTAGAAGAAGCCTTAGACTAATCAGGTTTTAGGGAAAAGATGCATAGACTGGATTTTTGTAAATGTTATTTATTTTTTGTAATTTCAAAATAACTCTTTTAAAAGAGAGCAGTTAGGCTGCTGAGTAAAAAAACTACTGCATTGCGTTGGCGTGGCCACTTGGGCTTGGGTGACATAGAAGATGCTTCTCCCTTTCCTGGGAGCAGCTGGGAATGCTTAGAAGAAGAGAAAGTTAAGAGAAGGGAAGGCAAAAAACAGACTTGCAGCACAGCAGAGAACTGGAGGCTACCAAGTGGTGAACAAATGTGCAGCCAAGCACGGAGGCTCCCTCCAAGGATGGAGGGAAAGGTAGTTGGAGAAGGCTTTTTTGTTTGTTTGTTTGTTTGTTTGTTTGTTTGTTTGTTTCCTGGTTCATTATTTTTGTTGTTGTTGTTGTTGTTGTTGTTAACTTTTTGTTTGTTTGTTTGTTTGTTTGTTTGTTTGTTTGTTTTGTTTTGTTTTGTTTTCTCTCCTAAGGGGAAATCAATTCTATGGACTTTTTTTTGCAATACAATTATTAAAAGACAACTGTGATGAAAGGAAAATATGAGAAAAGGATACAGAAGTTTGGAGAGATGTTTGTGCACAGTATTTTTTTCTCTGGCCTATTTGTTTTTCAAACTTATCAGCTTATTTCCTAATACAGCTCAGTCCAGAGTAAAGGGAAAAAAAAGTCTTACTTTCCTTGAAGAGCTCACTTTGTGAAAAAGGAAGAGGAAGGTCTACCTCAATCTCTGACTGAATGAAATCTGGTCATAGTCAGAAAAATAAGAGAAAGAACTTGACGGAGATGCCATGAAAAAAGGAATATAAAATCCCAAGTGGTGAAGTTTTAGTAACTTTTTGCCTAAATACTAGCAAGTTAGTTGGTTAACTCTGATCATTAGCTAGGTGTGAGCCTGCACATCTGGTGACTCCTTCCTTCCCTATCATCATATGTATCCCATAGGCATTAGTAGGTATAGGGTGAAAATGGGACGGATTTACTGCAAGTCCCTGTGTTTTGGGACATTTTTCCCCTAGGAAACTGACTGCCAAAAGGATTTTTCCTTCATAGGTAGAATTGCATTTGACCCTTTGGGCTGGTGGGGTGACTTAAAGGTATTATCTAGGCATCTGTCCTTAAAAATCCAAGACCTATATTCGGCAGCTTGGTGCTATGTACAATACAGCAGAAAATAGGGGCAACAAGCCATGTCTGACACCTACAAGCATGATAACTAGAAACTAATTTTCAGCATGAGACCTTCAGGTATTTTGCTAATATTCATGTACATGTTTTAAGGAAACTTTAATGCCATTAATAGCAGATGTATTACAGTTTGTGAGCAGTGAAGGTATGTCAATAAAGAATACTTATGGTAATGACGATTACAGGTGTGTTATTGGATCCAAAACAGCTTCTGAAGAAAGCTGAATATATTGCAGTATAAGGGGAAGATGGATATTCTAAGAATAGGTCAACATGTATGTGGATATCTGTCTCTCTTTCCATAAATGCTGGATTTAGGGAAATTATCCCAAGGTTCTTTTCTCCTTGGAGGTTTATCATATCCCTTTTTAAGGCAAAAACAGAACATAAAATAACCAAATTCTTTCCACTTTCCTAGGCACTGCATAAGGGCACATTTCTGTTTGAAAAAGTATCTGGAGGAACAGGGCTATCTACTTTAGTTATTTATGATTACCAAAGTACTGCATTAAGACTGCTTTATTATTGTTATATATGATTACAAAGTTAACTATATTTCCAATTAGATGTAGACTATCAATTAATGGCAATGAAAATGCAGGATGATTTTAAACAATTTGCAACTTTTGCAATGTTGTAATTAGAGAATTTGGGGAGTGGGATAAGGGATGACAAATTATATAATCATAGAATCGTTAAGGTTGGAAGGAACCTTTAGAGGTCATCTAGTCCAACMCCCCTGAACCCGCAGGGTCACCTAGAGCACATGGCACAGGGCTGCATCCAAGCGGGTTTTAAATATCTTCAGAGAAGGAGACTCTGCAACCTCTCTTGGCAACCTGTTCCAGAGCTCTGTCACCCTCACTGTCAAGAAATTTTTTCTAAAGTTCCTGTGGAACTTTGGTGCTTCAGTACATACTGTCCTCTAATTTTCATGCATAGTGTATTAAGTCCATAATAGGTTTGTGGCTTAAAGGCTTTTCCAGGCATCTACTAACAACAATTTTAATTCAGTGTGGATTGAGTTTGATATGAGGTCAATAGATGATTCACTAAGTTGCTTGACTGCCTTTCAATGTTTCACTTCAATACCTAATTCTGCTCTGTTTATCTTTTCCAACAGTCAGCTTATTTCTCATTCCCTAATTATGTTTAAAGGCTTCTAATACTTTGTGCTTTTGTTTAGCTAACAATACTGTCTTTTATATAGGAATGTGTAAGCATGCAAATATATATGTCTGTTTACAAATTTCAAACTATTTTCCATGAAACATAATATGTCGTACACATTACCTGCGATTTTCTCTGTGTGCTTCCAGAGCATATAAAAAAAAATAATTCCAGTGGAATAGCCATATATACAATTACATATGTCTTTTATCGTTTGTGTATGCAAATTTATTTGATAGTTGGAAGAAATCYAGAACATTTTTTTTCAATCTCCCTTGATCCTCAACACTATAATAATCCTGCAGCAAACTTGAAATCTCTGTTATATGGAGTTTTTTTTTTTTTTTTCACTGACATATCTTTGAAATCCAAATTGAAAGAGTTAGATGTTTTTCCCTTTCAGTTTATGTATATAACACACACACACACACACACACACACACACACACACATATGAAAAATAAAGGAGTATTGGAATGAAATTTTAAAAGGTTCAGAACATTTACATTACCACTCAGCCTAGTTTTCACAGTTTTTTTCTTGATTTTGTAGCATATTTTTGCCATAATCACATATGGATAATGGTTTCAGACCTTATTCTCCAACTTTACTTTGATCATGGTTTGTGATCCTCAGAGTTCAAACCTTGTGCATATATGGATTTTATTTTCTGTCTTTGAACTCCTGATCATCTTGTTAGATTTTTGCCTTCTCAAATCAGTCTTACTGAGGTCAATAGGATACTTGTGTGAATATCATGGTTGTGTCTTTTTCGTTCTTTTGTTCTCTCTATTTTTTTTTTTAATTGTATCTATCTATTATAGTATTAATGAATTGGCTGTAGATTCCTTAGCCTTGTAATTCTTTAGACAAGTTCACGACAAGGCCACACTGGGCTGAATGAGAGGTTGTAAAACTTAAAGGTAGTCAATAAACCAATTAATGTATCAACAATATATGCTATTAGGCAGTAGAGAAGTAATGCTATTGATCATACAGCAGTCTAAGATTGAGTCTAAAAAATAAATAGGATAGCTGTGTTACTTTTCTTTAGACTAGCAGCAAAAGGGAGTGAAAAAAAAAAGAGTTGACAGGATGGGAAAAAAATAAAGAAAAAAAAGAGTAGTCAGCAAGTGAAGAATAAGTCTCTCGTAATTATTTTTTTTTTTTTTTGACAATCTCATTTTTGAATAGGTCCAAGCTTAAAAAAAAGAAACAAAAATAAACAATTAAAACAGCATAATTTCAGATCCCTCCAGCTTCTTAAAACATGTTTTGTTTAGAAAATGCCTATTATAGTATTCTGAGTGCTRTCAATGGAATTAAGTATGGTTTTTATTTTGAGTAAATGACAAACTGTGTAGCCAACTATGCCACACCCTGCAGCTTCTCTTCCCCTCCTTTTTAAGATCAAGAGCTTCAAGTATCATTAGCAATCAAGGCAGGCTTTCCTACAGGAACAGTATCATTACAAATAAGTACCTTAACACTCTGTGCACGTTAATGCACAGAACAAATCTTAGCACGAATTTGCCAGCACTGAAACACATTAGAACATTGGCTCCAGAAGGGGCAAATCATTGAAAATGCACTAATTATCACTCAAGTTCTTTGGAAAGATTTTGGGTCAATGCCAGGCTTTAGTAAAATTCTGAGTAAGTTTAGACTGAGTTTTATGTTTGGTGTGCTAAGGGACACTAGTAGGTAGAGACATTGGCTTGTATGTGTGTAAAGTGACACATTACAGATTTGTGGAAGTTCTTTTTGTCTTAAATAGAAAATCCATATTTCAGTAAATTTCAGTATACTGGAGGGATAGAAGCAGTAGTGCAGCATGTCATCTCTGAAACCTGTATTTGGTCTGTGTTTGGGATGGCTCAGGTTGTATCACCATTGTTACTTGCATGTCCCTTGTCAGGAAGCTGCAAAGCAGTCAGCACAAAATAATAAATGGGTCAATGTTTACATCGATGTCATGGCTGGTGCACTGCAGACTGTCTGTGGGGGAGCTCGTCTATGAAAAATGGACAGGGTGTGAATTTATGGCTCTGTCAGGTCATTTTCATGGCTAAGGGAATGGGTATAGTGGTTATCGACCAGCAGAGAATTTATATCTGGGATTGACTATCGTTGTTCTGTACAATGGATTGTTTCTCACACTTCTCATAAATAATGTGCAGCCTTTCATTCAAATTGATGAGTATACCAAAAAAGTGTATTTTCTGGTCTCTCTCTGCTTGGAATTGAAACAGTGATGACATCTTGCCACTTGCTTTTGCTGCTTTTACATCTCTGAAGCCTGAGAGTGAGAAGAAGATAAACAGCTAAAGAAGCGCCTACTTACTTTTTTTTCTTTTTTTTCTTTTTCTTTTTTTTTTCTTTTTAGTCAGTCAGAAGCCATCTGTTACAGGATGTGTACTGACACTGTCTCTCATCCCTGGCTGAGTCAGTGGTGGGACTGAGTTCTCTCTACTTTGGCACCTCAATATGAAAATGTTCCAGGAAGGTGGTAGAAACCAAAGTTTCCGCTAGTGTAAGTGGGCTGTTCATTGGCTTCAATGAAACTTCATCCATCTTCACAGTGCTAGAAAGGCTGGCAAGGTCTTTAAAACACATGTTCTTTGAAGTAAGCTGAGAAAAGTCATCTTATCATGTAGCTATTTAGTCATGTATGAATTGATAAAAGTGTCTGATTGTGGTCAATTAAGCTCGTGCTACCTAATCCAAACATTAATTGGATGCCTGCCCCGATCCTATTCCTTCTACTTATGTTCATGGGAGCAGGTAATAGTGGGAGGAGGCAAAGAATGTTTCAAAAATACTAAAGGGAATTCAGAGTGGCCTTTCAGAGCACTTTCTTCTTTTGAGACCCACTTCAACAGAGTTAGTGGTTGAGTATATGTTAACCACAAAATTTGTGGCTTTTGGAGATCATTGAGGAAATGGGATTTCGGTGTGAGGTATCAGGAGCTCCTGCTGCTGCAATTGCTCCTCCATCCTTTTGGGAGCCGAGGCATCACCGACTCCTTTTCTCTGCAGCCTGGTTGACTACCAGACTGTCCGCTCAGAGCTTGCCTAGCAACTGTTCCTGCAGTGTCACTCACTCCTGTGGCGATATCGCAGCCGTAGGAGACATCTCCAGTTAGCTTGGTGTGAGTTTGCTTTGCTTTCTCTGGCAACGGAGCCAGCACCATGGCAGCACCATGTGAGCTGCTTCCTCCAGGACTTGCTCAGCATCTGGTAGATGGGGCAGTTCACAGTAGATGTATGTCACGGATGCCTTATTAAGTAAAAATGTCATCAACTGTGGCGTGGTTTACACCACAGAGGGACTGTCACTAGCAATATTCACCACTTTAAAATGCAGAAAGATATACAGTTTTTCTGTTATTTTGTTTTTRTTTTGTTTTTCTCACCCCTTCAGCTTCATTCTCCCTCAGCTGTACCCATTCCTAAGAGGTAAATCTGTCTCCTATTAGATCCATCTCCAGAAAACTACTTCTTTTTCTGCTAGTTTCTACTAACCCACTGCGTGAGTTTATGTTAGAATAGGCTTCTGACTGGCTGTTTTTTGTTTGGTTTGGTTTGGTTTTGTAATTTAGCTTAATGTTCCTCATATATGCTTACTCAGCTTATTTTATTTATTTATTTATTTATTTTTAAAGTAAGTTCTGTGAAGGAAGCTTATGGTTGCAGTTAGAACTAGATCACCAGACAGAACTAAAATGTGTGGCCTGTAAAATCTTGATTTTTGAGTAAAGACATTTTCAATTTGATTTGGTTTGAATTATGTCTTCCTGCTGATTGAGGAAAATATAATTAAGGCTGAAGAAAGACCTTTCATTTCTTAATAAAGAAAGAACAGTGTCCTCGGTATGTGTATCTTTATTCTGAAAGTCTCTAAAGTGAATTCATTAAAAGGGGAGCTAATTTGGTGATTCACTGATAAAGCAGCATGCCTCCACATGGAAGGCTTTAAATTCAAGTCTACAGTTTATTCTTCATGTTTTGGAGTACTTATTGTTATTGAGCTGACCATTTATTACTATAATTTCTTAGCCATTTGCCCTGTGTCATACACTGAATTCCTGTAATTGAAAAAGAGTGCAGAAACTCTATTCAAAACATGAAATCTATCCAGGAGGATACACATACTCAACCAAGCATCTGTCATCACATGACAAGTAATCATGATAATATTAAAACTGCAAAAATGCATGCTGAACTTATTTCTTAACACTAAACTCAGGTCCAATTTTAGCTAAATAAGGAGCAAACACTTTGGATCTTTTTTTATCATATTTCCACTTGAAAAGAAAATTTAGCAGTAGCTGAACCATAATCCTTCATCAGTCTCTTCTTGCTATGGACTGCTAGACAGAGTTCCCTCAGGAACAGCAAACTCCCCTAAGATGCACCTGAACAGGCAAGATTTCTTTTTCTTGATCTTTGGATTTGATCCCAAATGACGGGGATAACAGAGTGCAACAGATACTCTAGCCCTTGATCTGTCTGGAAGGAAATCCTGCAACTAAATGTCTGCGGGCTTAGGGTATGTATAGACAGCAGAAGGCTCAAATAAAAGTCATCACTAACCTTGTTTCCTTATTTTAGCATGATCTTTTGTTATCCAGTATACATAGAGATCTGTCTGCAGATAGCAATAGAGATCAAATACACAATAGTGCTGAAAGCAAAAGGCCTGCCAAGGAAAACTAAAGGTAACGAAAAAAATCAGTAAAAGAGCTGCGTTCTGCTTATGCATTACAGTTAAAAATGCTTCTGAATCCCTTATATCTGAGTGACTCAAGTGACACTTTACCTTCTTTTAGTTCTTATGAGTAGGTGCTCTTTTGCCCCCTATAATACTTCCGTACTATAACACTGATACCAACATAAATCTTGCCTTTAATCCTCTGGATTCTCTCTGTCTGTCTAAAACACATTTCACAAGCTACAAGAGCTCAAATACAGTATTTTGAATGAGTGAGTGAGCTTTCTTGAATAGTACTTCAGTTAAAAGAATGTCTGTATATGGTTCTGTAGTCAAAATTGCAATGATAATGCACATTTTTCTGAAGAAAAGAAAGATTGCATGTTCATGCTTTATAGAAAAAATGATTCTTTTCTCGTGATACTTATTTGCAGAACAGGTTGTGTAAGTAAGGAAGGCTGTAATTATGTATATTTTTATGGCATAATAGATGCTGTGTTGCATTGCATGCCGTGAAAGGGTTATGGTGTTGATCTACTCAGCTGAAATGTGGCATTCAGTCTCTGAATTCTGCAAAGATTTTGAATAACCTTTGACAATTTGCTTATCTCTGTAATTAATTCACATTTGCAAAGTAGAATTGATTCCTACTTTTTTTCTCTTCTTATATACTTACTGTTAAGATTTATTAAATAGTTTTTCAAATGCTTTACTGAACAAATTGAACTAGTTAATTTCTTTCTCTGTTTTTTTTTTTTTTTTTACAGAATCCACTAGTTAAATCCTCTAATTTAGTCCAAATAAGTGAATATAAATAAGCACTGGCCCCTACCTACTGAAACAGAAAGAAAAGATAGATTATTTCTAAATAGAAGTAAAAAAATGATGATGATGGAACTTTATTCTTGGCAGCAGAATGGGGACAAAACCTTCTTTATGATTTATATTCCTTTTTATTCATGCCCAAATCACAACCTGTTTTTTTATCTTGTTGATCAGTTTGCTTTTCATAAAGGTGAATGCCCTCTAAGATTAAGATGTCTTACTTGGATTATACAAAACAACCTATACATTTTTAATGTCTTGCATTCAAATTCTGGCTTAGTCTTTTTGTATAGCTCTCTCTACCATGAAAATCATGTGCTCAGTCACCAACTGAAAGATTCTATCTGTTAAATTATGATGAAGAAAATATCTTCATCTAAGAGGACACTTACCAAGGATGTTGTTCAACCTTTCTACTAAACAGCAGTACTATCCTTATTCTGAGGTTATCAATACATATTGCTACTTCATTTAGTTTAGTAGAAGGGAAACAAAATATTAGTATTTTGTCCCAAAACCTTGCAAATAAGTTCGTACATAGTCAAGTCATATAGTCAAGTACACAGTCACCCAGCTTAAATTACCAGTGAAGGTTTCTTGACGGGAGGGTTTTTTACTTAATTGATTAAGTAGTATTCATAAAATCCCATCTGCTAGTACTGTAATGCTGTACTGCTAGTACAGCCTTTCTGCTGGGAGAGGCTGAGAGAACTGGGCTTGTTTAGCCTGAAGAAGAGAAGGCTGAGAGAGGACCTGATCAGTGTCTATAAATACCTCAAGGGAGGGAGTRAGGAGGAGAGGGCGGCCTCTTTTCAGTGGTGGCCACAAACAGGACTAGAGAAAATGTCCACTAACTGAAGCACCAAAAGTTCCACAGGAACTTAAGAAAAATTTCTTAACAGTGAGGGTGACAGAGCACTGGAACAGGCTGCCCAGAGAGGTTTTGGAGTCTCCTTTGGAGATCTTTAAAGCCCACTTGGATGCAGCCCTGTGCCACATGCTGCATGTGCCCCTGTGTGTGCAGGGGGGTTGGACTAGATGACCTCTGAGGTCCCTTCCAACCTTAAGCATTCTATAATTCTATGATTCTATGATACTTCTGACATTCTACACCACTCTAGCTATTACTAAAATGATTATGTTCATACCTTTTTAATGAAAAAGCCTTACAGCGTGGAAAAAAAAAATCATGAGTCCTTTTTTTTTCCTTTTTTTTTTTTTTTTAAGGCATTGTTGCTATTTATTAAGTTGATTTTAATTTCTTTTATACCTATTTTATGGAGAAATCAGGGTTCATATTTCTTCTTCCAGGTAAATTTTTCGTGGTAGCTGTTTTTACTTCAATGTTATATGCAAAGAAAAGAATGGCCAAAGTTTAAATGTGGAAAAATATATATGCTATCATCAGATGGATTCGAATAGTTGTTCATATTCACCCTCTGCCCCCTATCTCTCCCCATTTGGAATAAGGACAATTTGAAAGTCTAGTCATCTGTTCTTTAAGCTTTGGAACTAACTAAGTCTTGGTATGATCTTACTTTTCACAGCGAGTCAAAGTAGAAGGAATGTCTTAATAAGGTTTTCTATTTTCTTCAAGGAAATGTTCTAAGTAGATGGGATCCAGTAGTGAGCAGTAGACAACCTGAGCTATTAAAATAGAAAATAGGAGTACAGAATAATGAAATTAAGCATTTGTTGAGAAAGCAAATAGCCAACCTTTTGTTTGTAAAATCATACATAGAGACAGCATTTGTGCTCAGTGTCTAGCTTGATTAGGGTTTCACTGGGGAAATCATCCAAAACTTTTCTCAACCGTTTTTTGTAGTTCTGATTCTTAAATTTTGGGTTGTCTAGACAGAACTATACTTCAAGGGAAGTAGAAGGCAATTATGCTGAATCATATTTGAGAAAGATGGCTGCATAGCCACCCAAAATCACTTTCCACCAAAGTCAGATTTTCAGTTCTATTACAATAACTTTAAGGTGTTTGAGTACTGAATCTTTTATCTTTAGCAGCATTTCAGATAATGTAACACTGTGTCAAAATGTAAGTGGGAAATTTTATGTTAAGTTTCCAAGTCTTGGTCCTCCAAATGTACTGGTTAGTGACTTGTCCACAGCCTTGACAAGTGGAGAATACTCATGGAGGAGATGTGTTGGTATGCACTTATAAGCTGTAACTAATGTAGACTTACTTAACTCTAGTCAAGAAGAAAAGTGAAATTGCTTTATTTTTATTTTTTGTTTTGTACAAATTTATTTTTTTTGTTTTGAGCTATGTTTCACACTCAGTCTTGACAATTGATTAGTCAATTATTTCAGTGATACATTTCTATTCATTATCAGTGATATCCCACACATGATCAGTCCTAAAATAGCTATGGTGTTAGCATACTGGACTGGAGAAAAAAGTAGGATTAGCTTGGAATTTGCAATTAAGTTTTAATGTCTGTTAATTTTAAGGAAAGTAGCATTAACTAGATGCTGTATTATGAGGAGTGCCTCAAAGAATATGTGACATCTTCCAACTTGTTTCCTCAGTGTCCAAGATAATCATTATCTCCAGGCTCCAGGTTAGCATACACTTAGTACAGTCTTAGACACTTTAAAAATACTCAAATGTACTACTGTACTTGTCCTTTTTTTTTTACTGTTCAACTTTATTCTTATTTTTAAGTCATTTTTTAAATGATGGATTTCAGAAAGATTTTGAAAAAAGGAAAACTTAAAATTGTTCTTTGGCGTGGTAGGTGAATGTTTCTTTACCTCCTCTTTCTACTATGCATAGTCTTACATTTATTTCTGAAATTCAGCACTTGAAAGTGTAGCTTTGGGGCTTATACTATGTTGCCTGTTCATTCTCACTGCAGGAAGCCCTGGTCAGGCCTCAGGCTTGTCTCACATGCACACCAAATTATCCTTCAGAACAGGAACACAATGAGTTGCTATTCCTCAGAGTGCTCACTTATATTTTAGCATCCTTCAGATACATATGCTTTCATTCCCACTAAATCAGTTTGTTTATTTATTTATTTATTGCAGAATCATGGAAATCAGTATTTGTAGAAATCTGTTAGATCATGTAGCCTCAACTCCTGCTATCAAATCATTGTTCTAGACTCATTTTTAGCAGTTAAATCTCAAACTATAAGACTTAAGCCTTTGCTGAACTTCTAACTTTGCTAGACTATGGATTTGGTGTTTTTGAAGTCTGGTTTACAGAGTGTGTGGGGTTTTGTTGTTGTTTACCTTTGTTTCATTATTTTCCTACATCTTTGTGCATAGACTTCAAACAGCTTCTGTTAAATGTCTTAACTTTGTGCTTAAAATCTTAAACCACTATTAGATAGCAGAATATTCTGAATCACTGTGAGTTTATTTTTTTTCAACAAGCCCTACAGTAGACATATTCTTCCCGACTTTAGGAAGTTGTAGGCTATTAAAAACTAAAGTAGGATACATATATATCCTAGCACATAAACAAGTTTAAAAAATGTGCTTTAACAATATATTAAATAATATGTAAAACTATCAGTTGTTATTAGCTATTTCAGAGTTGTTACGTAAAAGTTTCTAGTGCTTGTGAAATGAGATAGTTGATGAGACAGTTTTCAGTACGGCATAAATGTATAGCATTCATCACATAAAAATGGTTGATCAGGAATTATACCATATTTAGAAGCATTAACTTTTTTGCCCTTTATTTAATGGCATAAAAAATGCTACTGGAATGAAAATGGGCCTTCCTTGAAATATATCCTCCATTTATACTGCTTGCAATTTCTATTATGTATCACCAATTATATCTTGGCACTTTGCCTATCATATTGGATACACTGTTACAGTTGCAAAACCATTTCATCTAAAAGACCTGGTGGCCTAGAACAGTGCATTATATTTACAGCTGAGAGAAAATTTAGGGAGATGTGTGATTTTCCAGAAACTGTTGCTAATGGAGGTTGGATACCTACCAGAAGTGATGCTAAGACCTGAGCTATGAGAGAAGTAGGGAGAAGCCTTCTACTTGGTTGCTATTTGAGCTGTAACCTTCTATGACAGTTGTCAACATTGCCCTTTCTGATTCCTCCTAGTTCTGTTCCATTTATTATAAGCACTTCAAAAAGACGCCTGCTGGGGAGTCCAGAGAAGAGTCGCTGCAGGAGTCTGGCTAGCAGATTTATTCAAAAGTGTCCTCGCTCCCTCCTGTGGGTGGTAATTTAATGATCACTTCATGACAACACTATCCAAACAGGCATGCCCGTTGCGTGCAGTGGAGGGAGCAGGTGAGAAGAAAGGGCTTCCCAAATATAGCCTGGATTTCTTTGTGCTAGGCCTCTATCTTTCACCTTGTTACAGTGAGCAGGGAGGAAAAGTAAGTTAATGCAGGGCAGGTAATGTTTGAAAGCCAAAAGACATCATCAAGCTTTCTTACTGGTTTCCCAAGGATGTTTTTTCTGCCTTTGAAAATGAAAGAGATGTTAGAAARTCTAAAGAGTTTTGTGTAATTTTGAAGGGAAGATACACATTATTAAAGCAATAGGCAAAAGGGAATGTACAAATCTCAAAACTGTTTTATAGCATGTCAGATAAATATGACTGGAATAAAACAGTACAGGGCCTACAGAGTACAGGAAAGATCTTTATTTGCTAGCAGTTCGACTTATGGAATACCTTGACGTCTCATTCAGGCTTATGAAATGGATCCTTGTGTCTCCTCCACCAAGAAAACCTTCAAGAAAAAATCCATTTTGCTAGAGCAGAAAAAAGCATATCCCAGATATCACAAAAGTTCTTCCAAAAGACAGTAATTTCCCTCTTTCTCTCAAAGAGGTTGGGCATGACTGTCTATGATACTTTTTCAGAAAATAATGTTGGCCCTTTACTTAGAGTTTTGTGAAAGGTGCATTTTAAACCTAGTCAAGTCAGTTAGGTTTATGAAGCAGTAACTTTTTCTAAATACTGGGCAATAGTTGTTTACTGGTATTTCTCCAATTTCAGTTAAAACTTAAAATAACAGATAAAATCACAAAATGTATGTGTGTATAGCAGAAGAATGCATTGAAATACAAAGAAAATATCAAATATCATTACTATCTATATAGGTAGTGGCAGGACTATATAGTTTTGCAAACAGAAATTAAGCATTTCTGCATCCAATTTAAGTATCCATTTAAGCATCCAATTAGCTTTCTAAAATAAAAAGACATGTTCATTTAAGTACATACGTTTCATAGGAACAGATTCAATTAAACTTTTGAGTCACAAAATTAGCATGTATTAATGCTCTATTTGCTTGTTATAGATAAGTGCCTCTCTCAGTTTATTCACTAGAGTTTTCAAAGTCTGTTGTTCCATGGCCCTAATTTAGTTTTCTTTCAAAGGGAAACTGTAGGAGGCCATCACCAGTGCAGTTATGTGGGGCAAGCTGTTACTAATATCAAATCAGAACTCATTAAACCATAACTCTGGAGATATCGGTCAATTATTAAAGCCAGGTTATGGCAGTGCATTTCAGTCAATGGGGAAGGTGAATAGTTCATTCAGGATTACTAGTCCAGTTGCTCGTAATTAGCCTACAGGATGTCGAATGTCAGTTTGTTACATCTTTAGACTGTTTATGTTCAGAGGGCCTGAAAATTCAGTTTAATCCATTGCATTATAGACATCCCTAGAATACCCTTGCATTTTTTGTTTCCTGATTTCTTTACTTACAGTGAAGAACAAAATCTCTTTTTTAGCCACTTACCAAAAAACCTCATTTTGTGCAAAGCAATATTACTGAAATGAACTTGATCAATCTTGTTTTCTCACTTTTTCAGGGTCCTACTATGACTTTTTAGCTTCACAGAGAACAGACAGCTGGCTTTGTAGCTAGTAGGAGTGTGGATATCACTAAGGTCTAGATAATGATAATGTGACTAGGAGTTAATTTGCTTGTCTACGTGCTCTGCATTGTGGGATGCATCTTTAGGTTTAACAGTTGTGCTAGAAAAGCACTCTGCCTTCAGAGCTGGGTAGTATGAATAAGAGGAGATAAGAGGATTCACAGTCAGAGTAATTTCTAACTGATGCTGTTAAACCTTGATTTAGGATATTTCTGCACAGCTTGGCCCATGCTCACAAAATGAAACTAGTGGACTGTGCTGAGATCATAGGCAGTGATTAAACATTTATAGCTAACGTAGTATACTATGGTATTGCTGCTGCCCAGAGGCAAAGCATTGTAATGCAGATTCAGTATAGCTGCTGCAAGAACTCTGAAATGAAAGAAGACACAGAGTCTCTCCTGCCTTATTGGCTCCTGAAAATGAGAGAGCCCTTAAAACTATGCTCATTTTTTTTCTTCTATTCTGCTTTATTTTAGATGTGTGTGATGAGTGGATAGAGGTTAATAATTCTTCAGAAAATGCAGCTTCCATCCTTTGTGTGTGTCGTTTATGTCTACCCTCTGCTCAAGACCTATGCATGTGTGCACTAGGTTACTCTGGTAATACTAGTTTATTCAATTAAATAGATACCCTATAACACCAGTGCAAGTGTTGTGCTATGCCAGTGGTGCTGGCATAAGCTGCAAGATAGAGTGGTTAATTAGAATGCCTGCATGTAAAAGGCCACCATAAAAATAATAAAAAAGGTAGACAATTGGCTTTTAAATACATTCATGTCATGCCCTTGATCACATTAGGTATGTATATAACAAGCATATTTGAAACAGGCCTTTTTTTATATAATGATTGTAAGAAATTATTTCTGTTAGCAGCAGTTGATATTATTCTAGAGTTCAGTGTTTTGCTTTATTTGTATTTATTTGCATACCAGAAACTACTGTTTGCATAATAAGACCACTTTTAGTTTAAGTCACTGTATGGGTGATTACACATGCATCATAATGCCGTGGGTTTGTATGCTGTGTTGAGATCCAATTCAGCTTTATGTCTTGAAAAGTATTGACTTGTAAATGTTCAATGTATCTGAAGAAAATAGTTGGATCATAGCAACATGCTGTTCATACTAAGTGCCATACTTGTTAAGCTGCAATTTTCCTGATGGTTGGTGGGAGAGGCAGACTTAAAGGACATAGATAATCAGACCTTCATTATGCACATGTGTGAATTCAGATAAACAAGTTACAGTTTACTGCAACAAATGACAATGAGGAAGGAAGAATGGTTTGCTGCTGGTGGTTTGTTTAGGAGAGGGAAGCTCAGATTCCCCACAGGATATAAAGGAAATATTTAAATCTGTTTTAGACTGAATTTGCGGCTACAACATTGGAGTAAGACTTTTTAGATTACTTGCCTTATAAGCATGTATACAATACTGTTAGAGAGGGTTACTGTGATCATGAAATGATCTAACCTGCAATATGACTTGATAGTGATACCATTGGCCCTAATAATTAATTGATTTAAAAAGAAGTACTTTTTAGGAAGACAGTTGTTGGACAGTAAGTATTCATCTGCAAGTTCACTTGCAACTATAAGCCTGTTTGAAAGCTGAGCTTGAATCGAGCATTTCAGATGGTTTCTTTGAGGAAAGCATAGCATAGATACCACTGGTCTTGATATTAGATACATGTCATCATCTCATGAAACAAGTACTGCTGCTATCCCTACTGGTATTTTTATTTTATATGGAATTTAACTGTCTGAAGAATTTCTTGACTGGCAGTCCTCTTTCACAAGTGCTTGACTCATATAAGCATTTGAAAAAGGGAAGACGTAGGTAGTTGCAGAATTTAAAATAAAATAACAAGGAAGAAGAAGAAAAAAAGCAATTAGAGGCAACATCTGTTTTTAAAGTAAGGTTTTGAAAACAGGGCTGACCTTTGAAAGTTGTATTGTCTTTTTGCTAGTTTATGACAGAATATATACAAGCTTGATTTGTCACAACACAATGTCATCTGTTGCAGAAAATTGTGGAACCGCTTGCTGTTTCTTATCTTGCTCTTTTTCATCTTCCCTATTTCTTTCTGCTTTTGTGTTTACCCTTTAGTTCAACATAAAGACACCTTCAAGCTTTACCCACAGGGAGGAAAAGCGAAGCAGAGGTGTAAAACCACATCTATATGAACATCAGTATGTCAGAAAAACAGACATTCATATCAGAGGAGGATTAATGTCTTTTCTAGTGCCTGGGGAAAAGGAAAAGGAGAGATGGAGGAACTGCAAAACATAGACAATGAAATGAGGGCCTTTTCTGATAATGCTGTTACAAAGAATTGGTGTGGTGTAAGGGGTTAGGGCAGGAGACTGGGAATTAGGTCTCCTGGGAGACTTGTGATCTTTTTGAATTGACTTCTTGACCTCAGGTAACGTTTTGTGGCTTGTTTTGCTTGCCAATGTAATAAAACTTTTTTTTTTTTTTTTTTTTTGGTTTTTTTTTTTTTTTTTGTGGGTGTGGTGGGAATTGATTGACTCTTTGTAAAATGCTTCAAAATTCTCAGATGGCAGCCAAATTACTCTTATTGCAGGCTGTTGGCAGTATTTTTATACTTGTTTTCCACTGAGAAGTGACAAAGAACAGGGAAAAAGTAATGCCTATCAAACCGGAGTTTTGTTGCCTTGCAATGTGTGTAATCATTTACTGCTGTGTGAAGTGTGTGTAAAAACGCTACTCGGCTAGAAGATAACAGTATTTTATGCTCATTTTATCCAGGTGCAGATCAGTATACAATGATCGAGACAGTAGCAAATCGGGCTCTTGGGGTAAATATACAATACCCTCTAGATCCATGCTGGATGACTTGTTAATAGGCTGCTTTGCAGCAGGAGGGATTCCACTGGGAAACCTTCTTCCTACTCCTTGAAGAAGAAATTTCTCTTGGGGACTTCCTAAGCAGTGAGGCAGCATCTTTGCTCTTCCCCAGAAAGCCCAGTCTGCTTCAGTGATGGCTTGAGACCTCATCCTGAAGGTGAAGCAGGGGAATATGGCATAACTGTGAGCTAAAGGTATCTGAATTAGTGCCAGATGTGAATCTGAATTAGTGCCTTCTTGTAGCTGAATGCTGTGCTTGATGGAAAAGGGCCAGTTTGGTGTCCTCGCTTGGTTCACTGTTAAGTGCTAAGCTTCTGCTTTTAGTGCTCCAGATCTCGAGCCCACTTCTCTAGGTGAAATAACTTYGAAAGAATGGCCTGACCAGACAAGTATTGTTTTCATTCATCGCTTTCCTTGCATGCCACATTGTGGTGACATGGGATTGCATTTCCATAGGCTCCATGTCTTTCCACAGGGTTCCATGTAGCAAGAAATATTTCTTTTGGCTGGAAACAGGCCTGAAAAGGTAAAAAGCCTTCAGAGCATATGGGTTAGCAGAGTCTAGAAAGAGCCCAGTTTTCCCAGGAACTAGTCCAACATGTTTATTTTCTTTTTTCTCCCCCTCATTCAAATTTACTCTCTATATACAACAATCTGTTTTACTTTTTTTTTTTATTTGAAATTTTTTCATGTGTTATGAGGAGATGGCCTCAGATATGAGGGAAATAGCCTGCGATAGGAAGTTTTAACTCTTAAGGAACAATATCAATAGCATCTGGGGTTTTAAAAATTAAGATGAGCTAATTCCCATGAAGCTTCCTCAGTGTAAGTGGTTGTAAAAGGCAAACTGTGTCTCAACCTAAAGTAATAGGGCATTCTGCAGGGACTGTAAATTTCAAACGCTTGCCAGGTGTATTGCAACTCAATAGTCAATATTTAGAGCAGATGTCTACTCTATAATTGATTATGTACATTTCTTTTTTTTTTTTTATGGCAAATAGTAGAACTGTGTTGGGGGAGAGACAGCTGATGGACAATGTTGATCAAAGCACTGATATTTACATATGTCTTCTTTGTAAAGGGCTCTTTGAAGAGAGTTTGCTTGTTAATTCATTCACCCACTTCCTTAGTAGGCAGCTTTGAGAATGAAAGTGCTTAATTTGAGATTGAGCAATATTTAATATGGTTAAGAGTGGGTCTCAAGGATGAAGGAATCCCAGACTTAAGAGGTCAGATTGCTTTGGCTGGTAGTTGTCTTCAGCTGACTGTATTTTGCTGTGCCTCTATGAGCCATTTTGCTATTGATCTGAATTGAATTGCTTGCGTGTCTGTGATTTCTGGCTTTACTGCAGAACTGTTAATTTTATTTTTTGGAAAATAGTGCCAGAGTGGCTGGCAGACTGAGCTGTTGTGATTTTTCTGTCTTTTTGTTAGTTAATKTAGTTTTTTGAATCTTGCTTTTTGTGTTGTATCCTGTCAGTTAATTGCAAATGAGTAGGTTTAGTTTTATCATGCTGTCCTCAGTAATATGGTAAGTGGCTGGCCATTTCCTCAAGAATTGTCAGTGTGGAGTTGTCCGAACTCTGTGTGACAGYTTTGGAAAATTCAGCTGAAAGATAAAGGCTGCACTTGCAGGCATATTTTTAGAGTGTCTGGAAAGCTATGTGAGCCAAAGAAAAGACCTGTTGTGAGCGTTGGCATGGACAAGAAGGAGAAAAAGGGTTGTTATGGAGCACAAATCCCTGAAGCACAATGCTTAAAGAGTCATAATCTGAGGTTTAAAGAGATGTTTCATGGCTCCTCTTGCCATCGGGGATAGCAAGTTAACCAAGGAAAGCTAGAGTTGAATTCTGAGATGGTCAGCTAAGGTTTCTGACAGYGTGTCTGAGAGGAAGATGTGGGTACATGTTTCCACTTCCCTGTGCTCCAGTGTTATTGCCTGGGTTGGAAGAGAGTTGACATTTCAGTTGAGGTGGCAACTTTAAATGGGGATGTGAGGATTGATTATGAAAATGTGCTGTTGACGAAATAGGAAGTTTGGATAGTGAAAAGCTGGGAAATGGTTGTCAGTAGATACAGGGATGTTTTAGAAATAACCTTTAACAAATTTAGTGAATATCCTAGAGCAACTTGCCTGGCAAGATCTTTTTTTTTTTTTTTTTTAGTTTGAACGTTCAAAGCAAAAAGCAAACAAAACAAACCTACTCTTAATAGTTCATATTAAAGCTTTGTGACTAAGTGATTATTCTGCATCTTGTAAAATAAAACATAATTGGGGAATCTGTTAGAACAATTAAGAGGTGTGTACATACTGATACAATCTGCATTTTGATGGTGTATGATGAATTTTCTGTATATTGTATATGAGCAAATTCCTGTTTTATTTTGTTTTCTTTTTTAAAAAAGTGTAACAGGTCAATGACCCAGATGAGTTTTTACATTTTGTTTTAGATTTGAATTTATATTGTCTAAAGCATGCCTGTATCAGAAAGTAACCAACATAAAGAAGAAATGGGGTCAGTTATTTAGAGGTGAGGTAATCTATAAATAGAGTAGGGCTGGTCTTGCTATTAAAATAGTTAATCTAAACAAAACATTAATCTGCCCTTATGCAAGCCTCTTTAGCAATCTGCAGACAAGTTGTAATTTTCTTTTAGTTCCTGTTAAAACATGCAGTCCTTTTCTAAGAAGTATGCTCTAGCTTGCATGTCACAGGCAATTGCAACATCCTTTTTGCAGTAGAGGATCTATTTTTACAGAGCACTAAATAAGCAAATGGTAACTGTAAACAGCAGTAAAACAGTGAAGGGTGATCATTTTTCTCTGAATAAGCATGACTTTTTGAACTTTATACTTATAACAAATATACTGTCAAGTATTACTAGCTCTAGAAGTACTTGGCCAACAGATGGAGAGGGGGATTATAAATTAATTTCAGTTAAAGTATTATGGGCCGACATTAACATGTCCCTGGAAATATATGTAATAGCATAAGTGTTGTAAAATACACTGTTGCTTATCCTGAAAGCTTCTTTTGCTTTGTGGGAGTTTAATAATCTATCAATGTTGATAGAGGAGAATCCTATCCTTAAGTATGCAGTTTATTTAGCAAGAAGTGAGGTAATCAGGTATGTGTGTGGATATGGTATAAGTAGATATCTTTTATATGTATATGTGATTCTCTAATGCATACAGATTTTCACTGTTTTTCTGCTTTAAAAGTATTTGAGAAAGAATCTTCAAGTAGAAATCTGGGAATTGTATGTCGTGTATCATACTGTGTTCTCAGTTGTCCTTTTGAGATGATCTCCAGGCAGTAAGATCAGACAAAAAGTGTGTGCTTGATGTGCCAGACAGAAAGAACCTGGTCAGATGAATTAAGAATAGAATAAATAAATAAATATTCCAGAATTGTAAAATTGCTGGTTGAATATATTTATTCTCTCAACCTTTTTTTTTAATCATATATATAGTTGCTTTATGCAAGCAGATGTAATGCACAGTGTAAGTGATCTTTATTATCACTTGAGCTATTCCTAAGTCTTAAAAATATGCATACATATATATAGTCATAACTTTAATATCTCATATTTCATTCATAACTTTATCATTAGCCTATTAGAAATATTTTGTCAGATTTTGACTYAGAAACCTATCAGCATTGTTTTATATTTAATGAGCACCTCAAACTTTGATTTACAAATTTTAATTTTTTAAATTAAAATATACTTCAAATTTAAACAAATAGTAGTATTTCATTCACGCTCTGTATATCTTGCATGAAAAATGCTTAAACATCTGTTAGTTTCTTTTTAATCTGAAAATCTTATTCTTTTTTCAGTGAGTTTGGAGGACAAGGTACTTATATCTAATCATTTCAGTCACTACATACTAGGAAATATGCAGTGCATGAAACAAAAAACTTCTATTTTTTTCCCTCTGTGTCTCTCTTTCTAAAAAGCAGGCATAGAAGACAGTTTTTAATTGAAAATTAGTTTTTAAATTACAGCTATTGACTTCTCTACTTTTTTCTCTAAATTTTCTCTAAATATATATGTAGTACCATAATATGAAAGCCTTTCCAGATGTTACTGAATTTGCAAAATCATAGAAACTGATCTTTCTCCCCCAAAACTCATTGTGGGTACCTTATGTAGTAGTGTGAGAGTTTTACTGCACAAAGAACATTCTTGGCCATTCTCCTGTCATACAGCTGACAGAATTTCTGTCCAAGGTATAAAACTGACCATCTGAATTCTGAAAGGATCTGACCATCGGTATACCTTCAGAGAAATTAGCCTAATTATGATATTTTCATTATCTATTTATGCAAAGGAAATATACACCAATAAAACTCATGGTCTGCAGCAGCTGAGGGTTAAACACATGTTGGATAATACAAGAAGATTACCACAGAATGAATGCTCTTTTTGCAAGTAGTGTCCTGCTTCTGATCCTCTGTAGTCTGCTTTCTGTACTGCAACAACCCTGTTAGCTCTGATTGATTTTTTTTTTTTTTTTTTTTTCAGTAGGTTATCTGAGGTGCTGGTTATATCCGTGAAAATAAGAAAATTGCATGTTTTTAAGATAAGCGGTTCATACACTGTTAAGCATAGTTCAACCAAGTTTCATTTTATTATTATTATTTTAATACACATGAGCTTATTTCTCAGAGGGTAATTTAAATGTCTTGCTATGCATGTGCAAGAGAAAACATGATGTATTTTGTTTATAACTCTGAGAAGTGTGGTGCTGCTATCTTGATAGAGAGAAACTTTCTCTTAAGACCTGTATACTGTTCCTACTCCTGTCTTTACTAAATTCCTTCTTGACACATTTATTCTTCCTTCTGAATCAAAGTTAGATTTTACATAAAATGAAAAAGATTTATATTTAGAGGTTAAATGAAGATGTCTATCTGGAGTTGCAACTTTTAAGACTAGTCAGAATAAATATCCAGTGGAACCTGCTTTTTCCTTTATTCTAGCTGTGATACAAAATAGAGAAACAATTCATTTTGATACTGTAGCACTAATGCATCTTTAAAGATCTATATTTTATTTGATTTAACAAAGGCAGAAGACCACTTTTGCTTGCAACCTCATTCCAGCTGCTTTCTTTCACACTCTAAACCTATGTACTAAGCATCACCAGTTGCCTATTTACTTATTTATTTATTTATATGAACACGACGATCTACAGGACTGAGCAATACAATAAAACCCTTATCTTCTGCCTTAAATATACAGCATGTAGACTTTATCCTATAAATCTTATGCCATTAAAAGATATGCTGGTGTAAACAGACTCATATCTTCATCAGATGGAGAGTTTTCATTTTGTGAAGAATCGGGAATAGAATAAGGCAATAGTGTAAACTGCATTTTCTTTCATTGAGGAAAGAGTGCATCTGAAACATCTTCTGGATCCCCACCAAATAGGACGAATGGCAGATATTTTAGATTTTAGTGATGTTGTCATCATTGTCATTATTATTTAGATACTTCTTACAAGAATTCTTTGTTCTAAAGAAATGAATGGTCAGGAAACTTTAGATATTTTTTAAAAGTTTAGAGAYAGATTTTCTACCACAGACTAGAATGCAAAGTTTGTGTATGTGTGTGCTTGCTGTTTTGTGTTGTGAGGGTGTAGTATCACCATTTGATACTACAAAACAACATCAACAAAAACAAGAAAAAAAAAAACATTATTCAATAACTGTATAAACATGAGTGTCTTGGGGATTTACTGGAGTATGGTAAAAATTATTTTCCATTCCTTCAAGCTTGCCTTAGTTGGATTCTTGATATTTCAGCAAGAGTTTGAAATCTTAAAATCCTTGACTAAAGGAAAAGGATGGAAAGGAGAAGGTAGAAGAGAAAAACTCAAATGAGATGGAAAATAGGGAAGCCTTGAGAAGTGGAAATACCTCAATTGTTATACAATCATTCTTTTAGATGATTTCCTCTCGTTGTGCAAAAACTTATGTCCTTAATGGAATGTGGACGCAGTTTCTCAAAGACCAAAGTCATGAAGATTTGCATAATTTTTGGCTGTTATTGGTAACAGAAACTCCAGGGAGGTAGAAAATGGCAGTTACAATTGCTACTGCCTAACTACCACCAATGAATCTATATGACAAGGCCCTTCTGTTTGAAATGCGTACGTTAGTAAACACCTTCTGTTTACTAATTTCTCTCTTCTGAACAATGAACACAATGAACTTTTTTTTTTTCTTGGTGTATGTATTTCTTTGAATAATTAACTATTTTAAGTGTATTTTAAAACACTTCATTGAAGATGCAGATGTTCTGGTGTTCTCTGAAAGTCAAAAGCTGAGAAAGTGCTGAATATTTAATGTTTAATGTTGTTCTGGCACACTGAAGTTATAAATATTACACTTACTAATAAGAAGTTAGTAATTTATAGTTACCTCATTCTTATCTGTGGATTTTGTCACCTCCTGCCTTTCAAGTAAAGTCAGAGCTGCTCTGCGTGGAGGTATGAGATTTCTTCAGTATAATCTTTGAGTATTTGGACAAAAGTCTCTTTTCCACACCCAGAGCTGCATTCTTCAAGCAAGAAATCAATGACCATAGAAGATGATAGTCAATATTCATGTAAATAGTTTCACATGGAAAAACTAACATAAATATTTGGGAAAGTCCAAGAGATGATTCAATGTCTACAAGAGACATAAATTCTGTGAGGGAAAGATGAGGCAAACTTTTATGTTGCTTTGGTACTTCATCTGTCACTTCCCACCTTTCTTAGGGATGGATGCCAGAACAATTTATTTCTATAAATTTATGGTTAGTAGATTGAGATACTTCAAGATAAAAATAGATTATTTTTCAAATACACATACTTAATCTTATACTATAACTTTTAAACCAAAATCAGGAAGATGGGATATGATGAAAACATTTTTTGAAGAGTTTTTGTACATAGAATTTGAGTGAGGTCACTATCTGTAAAATGTAGGTTTGTTAACCTGCTTTTCAACTAAATTGTGCAATTCAGTTCAGGAAACTCCTGAACTTTCTATTTCTGCTGAAGATAATTAGAATTTGTGTAACCATACCTACTGTGGAACCAGTATAAAACCTGAATAATAGAAAAAATGTCTTTATATTATCGATGCCACTACTATGTGTATAAAGATTTAGGTCTTCATTTTTATATTTTAAAGTAATAGGTAACAAGATATTAATGTTCCCAAAACACACTGGCATTTCTGGTTTCTAGAAAAATGAATGATTTGGGTGGCGTGTGTGTGTGTGTGTGTGTATCTATGATTTCCCTTTGCACATTATGATGGAAGTGTTAGCTGGATGGAAGTTTTAGTTGAGAGGGATTTGTTGCTCAGTTTTTACGTGGTAAACACAAGGTAAGGTTTTGATTAAACAGCTTAASACAATGTTTTGTAAAGCTATTAACTTACTTTGCACTTTTGCAGGTTTCCTGAAAGTCTCTGCATTATAGTTGCAAAAAAGATTACTTTTGACAGCAATGTTCTCCATATTAGAGCATTGTCAAAACAGGTATATGTACAGAGACAAGGAACAGATGAAATATATTGCTTGCTGAACATATTGCTGGGCATGCTCAATCTGGCTGTGCAACTGCATAGGAAAGCTAAAGGCAGTTATAAAACAGATGTAATGACTTCGGGCAGTGAAGATGTACAGCAGGATTTCTTAATGAATTTTACTAGGCCTTGAAATACGTTTTTCGTATTTTGGGTAAGAAGTGGAAAAATCATCATCTTTCTTTGCTTGAGATTCTCATTCAGATTTTGCATTTTGGCTGACATAGTTGCTTAGTAAATAAAAATGACAGTGAGGATTAAATAAATAAATAAGCCTTGATTTACATTCAATTTCTGATTTCGTAACTTGTCCCTTCAGCACTCATTTGAGTAATGTATTTGTGGCATGGCTGCTTGAGGAATTGTCTACATTATCATGATGATAAACAATAAAGTGGCAGGATTAAGTTAACATAATTGTCATATACCATCTTACTGTTTTTTTCTGCCTTCCTGAACTGAGAATGGAATTTTGATTTTCATATATAACAGAGCAGGGACTTATTTCAAATCTTTCTCTAAACCAGTTCTGCCAATTCACGCTCGACTGGGGGTCTAGACCTTCTGTAGTCAACAGCCAAAACAAGAGATCTCAGCTAAAATGCTGCTATTCCTGCTTCTCCCGTGTAGCCTCCTCTCCATCTCAGATCCCAGTTCCCATTCCCTCCATCCTATCCAGGTGAAAATGAGGCGCTGCCTGCTGCAGTGAGTCAGGAGGAATTGATTTCCATTTGGTGTATCAGTGTGTGCTTGCAAGAAGAGTCCATGGAAGACATCTGATCCTCTGCTGGAAGCAGTGTATGAATTACAAAGTGTTACTGCTCTGTTACAGGACAGGAGAAGGGAGTGTGCAAACCTAAAAATGTTGGCTTTGCATGCAAGGTTAATGTGGTTAGAAAAATATCACATTGGAGTGCAAGAGAGTAGTTTGCATCACCAACACCGACGTTGTGATACTGGCATGTGAAGTGTTTTATTCTGTAAAAACAAACCGTTTCAAACAGTTTTATGACAGTCACCTGTCAGCATCCTGGTGCCCTGTGAAATTTGTCTGTGAAAATATCTTTGAGTTGCAGACCATATACACCTGGCTATGTAATTCAATAGGCGTTGATCAACTGATAGATGAATACATCAAATACATTAAGGAATATTATACTGAAGTTGGGATAGAAAGGGATAAAAAAGGTAATCTCTTCAACAGGTACCCTTATAAAGTTAATCTTCACCTTCTGTTGAAATGGGAATTCTGTCGGTTTATCTCCTATTCTCCATTTTATATATAYATATATACACATATATGCGCACACACACACACATGCACATATATATATGTGATTTGTCAATTAAAATAAAATTATATTAGCCATATTCCTTCTTAGTAATAAAAGTGCTCTCAAATCAAAAATATACTCTAATTACATTAATAACTTGTAGATGGGATATGGTCTTACGGTATCAGGATTAGATGAAATATTGGCATGGTATGCRTAGGATTAAAATACTCATGTGTGTGATTGTGATTGCAAAACCACAAAATACCAATTGTGATTGCAATATGTTGTTTTTTTTGAGGAATGTAATTTTCTATAAGATATCTGCAGATGTTTTAAAAACAAACATACAATTCTCAGAACACATGCTATCATGAAGATTAAAAATGAATACAGCTGTTAGAGCTTTGTTTAGTTTTAATCATATTTTTATTTTTAAGGGATTCTTATATTTAGGATTAAATCTTGCTTAATGTGAATTCAGAGGTTTTTTGGTTTTGGTTTTGTTTTTTTTTTAAAAAAAGATTTCAACCAAAATTATGTCTTCTAACTTCCTACTAGAGCATGTAAGAGTAAGCTAGGAAGCTAGTGAATATGGCCAGATCTGAGACAAGTTTTTGTTGCTACTTTGAAGTCTTGCTGAGAACTTTCAGAAGGAGCTCATTCAGTAGAGAGGCTACATGATCATTCTTTCATATGGATGTGATTCTATTCATGTCACAAAATTCAGTTCCTATGCTTTACACTTAAACTTATATATTAAAAATATTTTTTTACTGGAAAAAAAATTAAAAGGACTGTAAAGACTGTAGTGTTCCAGAACCTACTATAGTCTTTCTGTTTTGGTGAACCTGCTCAGTCCAGAGGATTCTATATTATGTTGTGTGATACCTCAAACAAATGGAAATATATTGGAAGGAATACTTTCCTTTGTCACATGTGAATGACTTGTTCAGAGTGTCCTGTTTAAAGTGGGCAGGAGTATTTACTGGATAAAAACTGWTGTTCAGCTATATAATGATATCCCTTTATAGTTAAACAAAATCAATCTAATGTGACTTTTTCTTTTCTTTTTTGAAATACATTTATAAAAGTCAGGTTTTCTATTTTTACTAGTATTTTGAGTAGTGCTGAGAACAAAGAATAGCAGTCACTCCTTCAAATACTGATTTAACTTCTAATGGATACAATTATGTGCTTCCACATAGTACTTTGCTATGCAAAACAGACAACCTACTGTGTGGTTTCAAGCCTAAACAGCTGAATATTGCTCAGAAATGTTTTCTAATTAGCAATGTTGAGGATCAGGGTGTTTATATAAAGACCTAACTTGACCTAGGAAGTACATTTGCAATGTAAAAATATTTGTGTCTCTATTTTTTTGTTGTCAGTGGAAGCAAAGCATAATGTGTGCATAAAATATTTCTTGTGCCATTAATTAATTCCCAATTCTTTGTGTAGGATAGAATTTCTTAACACACACATATTCATGCATGCTTGTTTGATTTGCTTCTCATTTTAATAGTTGCATAAAGAGCCTCTCAGCTTTTAGATCTTCCTCCCTTTTACATATTTCATTTCTTCAGATTCTGAGAGGGCATTGTATTGAGGGAGTCAACTGGCACAATGCCCACAATTAACGATAAGCCTTTCCTTGTCATTCTTTCTCTGCATTATTGTAGGCATTTGTAACTAAAGCAGAAGAACACAGCGTGTCTGTGCTTCTGAATGCAAAACCTAGTTCTTCACCTTTCTTCTGGGGAGCAGGCATGTATCGTTAAAGGGTTAGACCAAGACAACAAATTTCACTGAYGGTAATTTGAAAAGCTTTCTTCTCCCTCAGTTTTACTTTCCCCCTTATATTTTGTAATTACTAATTTTCTGCAATTACATTTTTGCTGATAATTTGCAAAGGCCTTAATATTGTAATTTTAGGCCATTTATTTATTTGAATGAGAGCATGAGAATGAGGCTTCAAGTGCATTTAGGTAATACAAAATGATGTCAATAGGGTATGACTTTTGACTTAATAGTTGAGGAGATATTTCATAAACTTATCATCTTACAAATGTCAAAAAATATTTGAAGATTATTCTTCATGTGTACCTGTACCTTTCCTGAGCTTCATAGAACCTTGGAATGTGCCAAGTATTCTGAATGATATACTACTAGTATACTATACTACTATACTACATAGTTCATTACTAACTACATAGGTAGTAGTGAACCTCTGTTAGTGGAAATGATACCAGCATATCTTTTTCGCTTGCAGTATATCATCTAGCCATAGAATCCTACTAGCAAATAAAGCAGGTAGATTTAAAGGATACCCATAGCTATGGATGTTTTGTGCACTTTTAGGAGAGAAAGAAAACAAACAAATGTTTGTAAGACTCTGGTTTTATTTGTTTTGAATCCTGTTGTTATTTTTTTCCAATAGCAAGCAGTTGGAGCATTGCTTGTCAGTCAGTTACTGCTGCAGATTTGATAGAACTATCAGTCAGAAGTGTTGTATAAAGCAAAATACACATGCACACGAAAGAACTGGCTGTGAACTAAAACTGGCCTCTTTTGTACTGTGAAAAGGACACCTATCAGAGAACCCTTGTTTGTTTGGATGCAGCTGGACTTCAAAAGGGCAAGCCAGGTGTGCTGCTGTTTTCAAGAATGTTAATTTATTATGTGACACTGTTCAGAAACCAGAGGCTGCACAAACAAACAGAATGCATTTTGAGGCCAGATCAATGTACCTTTCCTTTCTGTAGAAATGAAAATATTTCATAAATTTTTCATCCTGTTGACCTTGTCTGCACTGGAGATGCTGCAGGCATCATAGCAGAGTGGAGATCCTTCTCTAAGTGGCATGTGCCAGATCTGTCTGCTCTGCTGGAAAATCTCAGCACTTCAAAAACTGGGACAGATGGGGTGACACCTCATGAGAGAGCATTCTGCTGGACTTCAAAGGAGTTAAAAGAGTTGAAGGTGGCACACAGGACCCAATTGACATCCAATTTCTGCTGCTAGCTCCTGTTACAGCAATTGAGAAGATGAGGTCAGCAAGCAAATAGGCAGGAAAGCTATGCACAGTGTCCACTGGAGTCTAGTGAGAAGGAGAAAAGTGGTGTGTTTCCATTGTGATCTAAAGTCACATTTCTAAAATCTCTAAAATCTTTTTCTTCCACATCGTTACTGCATCCCTCTGGTTCTGTATTCTTTCTATACTGGTTTGATTTCTCTTTTAAAGTTTGGACAGAAATGAAGCACTTGCATATGAATGGGTCTGCAAAGATATGTCTTTGGCTTGCAAAGCACTCAAAGCAGCCAGATTTTTACAGGATAACATAGGGAGGGTACTTGGGTAAAGGATGTGCATGGAGAGGTTACAAGTGTTCCAGAATTTTCTGAACTTTGATTCACCACCTGCTCCTTCAAAAGCACAGTATCAACAATATTTTTTCACAGATGTTGGATACTGTTATTTCCCCCAGACTGTAACCAGGTCTCTGGTATAAAATCTCTGGCATATGTTTGAACTATATAGTTACAGTTAAACATGATTAAGAGTTAAACAGATTAAAATACCATGTGTTAGATAAACTGAGTTTAGCACTCATGAAGTGAATTCACTGATAATGAGTAATGTTCCTTTATAAGGGAAGGGATCACTATGCATGTTTTTAGCAAAAAAAGGGATCACTTCTTTCACTAGTATTACCGGGCCAAACTGTCTGAAGGAAAGGACTTCCCTTTGTATTTAGTATTTATTTATCTTTATTTTATTAATATTTATTATTTATGTAATTTAGTATTTATTTTAGTATTTAGTATTTTTATTTAGATTTAATTGTATTTTAATTTACCTGTCCTTGTTGTCATTTGGAAAATATGGGATGCTGTCTGCTCTATCCTTAAAGGTTTACCCCTATAGCATAGTGGCCTAGTATTAAGTGGAATTGTGTGCACAATGGATTGTGACTGGAAATAAAGATGACTCTCTGTCTCTTCTGTCATGTTGAATTCTGGAACTGGCAGTTAAGAAGACTTTTGAATGAGTAGCTTCAAATTGATCCACTTTGTTGAAAAGCTTGAGGCCCAGTGAATTGAAAAATAGCATTTGGGTTGAAAAAAAAAATGATAGATTTCAAGTTACTATACAAGTTTTGTGAGACTGGAGTTTGYATTGCAGCAGACATTTAGAGTACCTAACTTCTCATTTCAGCGTACTTTTAATTTTGGGACTTCTCTTCCACTAGTCTTTCAACAGAAAAATACGTCTATATATATATATGTGCATAAAYATATTAATAACAATCACACATCAAAATATTATATAAAATTCTTTTTAAATAGTTTTAAAATGATTAGAAATTGTTCTAATGTATTTCCTAAATACAYTGCAGATAAGAACCCTGTGTATTGCAAATGGCTTTAAGTGGATCAGTAGCATTTTGCAGAATGTAGTTGAAAACGTTTGGTTATAAACAACATGCTGTATTATAGGATTCTTGGATTATGAATTACTGTGTATTATTTATTTATTAAGACATGAATAATTTACCAGCTATTAATAAATTGTTAACAGTGCCATGTGCACACAAAATATGATAATTTCATTTCAAGGCCTTTCTGTTTTTCCCCTGAGGAGATCTTGTGACTAGAATCTTGATCTTTTTTTTTTCAAATAGTAGCATCATGAATCAGCAACTGGCCCTCCATTTGTGGAGAAAAAAATTCATCTGTATATTTCAAAACTAGTTGCAGAAGATTTTTTAGTATTTTGGTTTTGTTTCTGTTTTCTGAAAACAGCTTAGATGACATTAGAATGGTTAAGGTTTTCTGCTTAAACTTKTATTTGGTTTGCATGTTTGCATGTTTGCATGTGGTATCCTCTGAAGTTATGGTTTATTTGTTTTAATTAATAGCTAAGCAAAGAATCTGGAAAATTCTAGTCATCATATTGGTTCTGCTTTAATTTTATTTTTTGATCTTAAAATAGGTCACAAGCAATTTAATCACTTTAATACTACTGCAGTGTCTCTATACCCTACAAATATAAGTTCAGGAAGAAGAGAATAAAAGTATGTAGATATTTTCATCTCCAGACACAAACTGCTTTAACATGAGAGTCAAYTGAAAGGTTTTCTCTAAATACTGCTTGCCGTGTCAGTATAGATGTATCCTACCAGAATACAGAGACAGTGCAGTCTGCCCAGGCTAGAACTAGTTCTGCTCTGGGACTTGGCAGTCAGTTTTCAAAACTTACATGAATTTTCTTCTCATTATTTTGAGATCACTTCTCTATGGTGTAAAAAGGAATTGAGAGGCTGCTTCTGTAAAAGAATCTGAAGACTAGAGGTACCAGAAAGTTTTCATGGAAGCCCTGAGATTGTAGAAATAGTGCTAATACCAATTATGCATAAGAAACCTCCCTTTCAATCTGTTGCCTCCAGTGAAGATGCAACAAAACTGGCAAATTATGTTCAGCAGCTTTTTAGATATATAGACAAAAAAAAAAAAAGGAAAATTAATTGTTAATGTTGTGCGTCAGTCATTCCTTTTATTTACATATCTTTAGAAATCTAAGTCAAATTACTGTTTCTTATTGACTTTTTGTTTTCAGATTTCAAAACTGTCCTCATGATGTCAGATCCCCCATATTCTTATGGACCATAATTCCTGAAAAAAAAAGAAGTCCTGACTCAGTTTGAGCTCTATGTAAAGTTCTTTCAGTAAAGTTAATCAACTCTGTAAAATGTATTTGCCATTATTAGATTTGTAAAAATAAAAATGCACTGTTGTGCTCAAGAAGAGAAATAATCTTGGGGAGTGAGAGAGAATATCCTCAYGTTAATTAAAATCTATTTAGAGGATAGGAAATGAAGAGCCAGAGTTAAATGTTTCTCCAAAGAATTAAAAACAAACGGAACAAACTAACAAACAAACAAAAAATGCAGTAGGGTAGYGTAGTGAAGCAGCCTTACCAAGGCAAGGTCAAAGCTAACTGTGTCTGCAGTAGCAAAATAAAAAGAGAAAAAGAAAAAAGGGGGAAGACTAGTCTTCCTGCCTTGAGGGCAAAGGATGCAATACTAAGCACATTCATACACCTTATGAAATCTTATATGCCTTCCCCGTCTTTCTTCCTCACCCACCCCATTCCACCTCCTCCCAAAAAAAGAAAAAGAAAGAAAGAAAAAATAAGTCACTCCATGGGAGCATTCTCAAGCCATACTGACAACTTGAACCATATAACCATATAAAAAAGTTCCTAATACAAGCAGTGAACAGTTTGCAGGCTGGCAAGCATTTTGACTGTGTGCATAGGTGTGTGCTAGATTGCAATAYGATGATCTAATGCTGTTCAGATTAGTAGACAGGTGTCATCACTGGGACCAGGAATAGCAATTTCATGAGAACACTATTTAAAATCCATATACTGTGTCATTTTCTGAACAAAACCTTTATATAGGTTAAAGGAAAGAAACGATGCCAAATAATGTTTATGTAAACAATATGATTAGAATTCTGAAGCTTTTAGGATGTCACATTATAATCTTCAGGTTTTGTAAATTTGCATGAGGTGCCTATCACAGTAACATCCTCCATGGTGAAATGCTCTTATAAAATACAGTAACAATTTGGCACTGTCATGTTTTACAGTATGCCATAATTAAAAATCACGCTCCTTGTACATTTGTAGACATTTAAGTGAAGAGCAAGAATATCAATCATTACAATAATTAGCACTAATAAGAGTAGTATTGGGGATAGGGGAAAAAAAAAGAAAAAAAAAAAAAAAAGCACCTTTCAAGGTTTAAGCTAACTTTGAACTGTTAAAAATTAGAATGAATGCACACAGGACTGACATAGCTTCCGAAGTGCCTAACTGGTGCCGGGAGTTTGTTTTACAAGATGCTCRCAACATCTTGAGATGAAATATTTTATTTAAATGAAACATTCATGTATTTGTAATGTTCTTATCATTAAGGAAGCTATAAGACTGCTGCCCCAACTGGGCTTGAAGACCTGAGGATCCCTACTGCCTGGCCACTGGAGCACAACCAGGTGCCCCGTGGAGATTTCCATGTCCCAGACCAATGGACAGAGCTGCCACCCATCACCCAAGGTCCTATGCTCTTTGTTGGCCCCATTCACTCATTGAGGTTTCTGCAGTTACCAGCACCTAGGCCTCACGGCATTCATACGTGGGATGGGGAGAGAGACTGAATAGAAAGATAGTTTAAAAAAAAGATTTAATAAGAAGGACAAGCTGTGGTGATCAGGTACAAGGCTCACTCAGCCAGCATCCTGGCTGGCTGCCATGGGACTTGATCCTTTTACACCCCCCCCCCCCCATTCCTGTCTATTCCCTTCTTTGTTTCTTCCTAATTCCCTTCCCCAAACAGCTCTGGGCAGTCCTACAGATTCCTGTCTTATCTCTGTCGCTCATATCTCATTTTCCTTCTTATCATTTCCAAAGCCCAGGTAGGCCTGCAATTTCTTAATGACCCATCAGTAAGTGACTGGAGACTTTCGGTCTTTGTCAGTCTGGCCTATCCATTGCCTGTCAGGTTCCTGTCTCTGTGAGTTTTGCTTATGGCTTTCACTGTTACTTATCCCTTTTGCAATGAAAATTTCCTTTGACCAGATAACCTTAACAAAGTAGATGCTCTCATGTTGCACATCACAATCTTGTACTTAGCAGTTACTAGATGCCAACAGGGAGCCCTATTCTGTTTGCACAGCAACTTTTTTATTCCACAGACCAAGTAAATCCCAATTGCAAAGGCTGTTTGGAAGCCCAGCTGATGACAACTGATGAAGCTTTCCAACCTCCAACAGTGCAATGATGTGAATGAAAGTGAAACATATTAGGACCATGGGAAGGATGGTGAGRGAGCTGTGTCAAAGTGGTAGCACAGTATGGCCACAGAAGGCATATTCTTTGAAAGGCTATAGGTGCAAAATGCTTGAGAAGCTGCCTGATCAAGGCAGTGAGTGGTAGTATTGTGCTTAGTTTTCAGCATTGACATTTGGTGATTTCATGCCAAACAGAATAATTTGCTCCTAAGAAAAAATGACATATTTAAAATTTGATTTTTTTCTTCTTCTTTAGTATAAACTTCTTTCAGGATCACATTTCACCCTTATCTCTTTTCTTTTTTTTTTTTTTTTTTCCTCTCCTCCTTTTCAAATTCCCATCTAGCTTCACTTCAATATTTGCAGTCTCTCTCAATTGTCAACATCATTGTATAATAACCAACTTATTATAGAAAGCTGCAAATGCCATGCTGCCAATCACTTGTCCATCACACTAGCAGGTGCACTACCATTGTCACTGTCAGGCTGAATACTGGGGAGATCAGTTAGACAGGTGGAGTAATTTGCTCATCTTGTAGTGGCAGAAGGGGACACCTTATCAAGGAGAAAAGAAAAAGTGACTTCCCTTTGTATAACTGGTATGTGGCTGTTTACTGTTTACATACTTTTTTAGTATGTATAGTCCCTATGTAGAAACAAGTGTAGAAACAAATAGATTTTACTCCAAAAAGTCAAATATTATGTTATGTTCTAGTTATTATGCAAAAGGCCTCTTTTTTTTTTTTCCTCCATTTCATTTTATCCTGAATCTTTTACTAGTATCAATTTTGTGGACTTCAAAGATCTGTTTGCCTACTAGTGTCCGAACAAAAGAAACAAACAGAAAAAAATGTCAAACTTCAATATGAGCTGGAGATTTGGTTGATGATTTGTTTGTTTGTTTGCTTTGTTCTGTTTGGTAGTATCTGGAAAGCAGGTCTGCAGAACATACTTTGTCACTTATCACCTGAGGAAGAAGAAATGTAGGCCGAATTACAGCAGTATTGACTTAGATCTTTGACTGTCCTAAACAGTATAGATATCACAGCTGCGGATGATACCTAAAGAGTTGGAGATTGTTTTGTTTACCTGTTCTTCACTTTTATTATCAGCATATTGGACAAATTTTAGAGTAGCATCTCTGACCTCCTGACTGGAAAGTGGAAGCCTTTAAGCATATACATTTTGATAAATTAAGTGTTTCAGGTAGAATAGCAAGAACTATGCATGGTGCAATTGTACTGTGAGTTTTGGCTTAATACATCTGCAGTCAGGTACAACCAGTAAATTCCTGGGCCAGTAAATACAGCCATTAGTTACAAGAGGTGTCTATCAGTCTTCAGAGCCAGATGGCAGAGACAGCCTCAGATTAAGCATTGGGAAAGAAAAATTTGTGATAACGGTTTGGGAACCTTACTGTTATTGCAGCACAGAGAGCTGTGCCTGGCCGTTACATAGGTTACACTGAGTGCAAGTCAAATGCATTCACATAAGCATAGCAAATAATGCTGTGTGTATTCTCACACTAAAATCTGTGTGCTATAGCATTTAAACAAACTTTAGTTTACTAAACTGCCATTTTTTTTTTTAGGATATATCTAATATCGAGCTTCACCTGGGGGTTGTGTGGCTTTGAATGGCTTGTTTAACAAATGTCTCTCATACACTTTCATTCCCTCACATAGATATGTAGTCCAGCCATTCCTGTAATGAGCAGAACTTTCTCTTCCTTTCCTCTTTTCTAAAATGTAGTAGGCAGTGCTAAAACTCAAGGCAGCCTTGGGCACAGTGTCACATTATACCTAATCTGATGTAATTACTTGTGCCCTCCTGCTTCCTGTTTCTTGTCTTGTATCCTGCAAAAGGGAGAAAAAAAWATATATAAAAGCTTATCTACTGGATCAGGAAGAACCAGCTATCTGCTGGCTGCAGGAGTGCTGGGAAGTGAAGAGGACTAGGATTATCTTTTTTAGGGGCAGCAGTGGCAGCTATTAGGTGTAGGATGAAATTGTGCCTGTACCATCCATTGTTATTTTGCAGACCTAAACAGGAGCCTAAATCTTCCCTCTGCTTGATTTATTATTGCTCCCAGTGTAATGCAGTGCATATAACATAGCCCATTACTTCCATTATATTAATTTCTGTGATATGCTTGACATCACTGTGGAATTGTTTCTATTTAACTGGGATGATATTTATCAATATTAACAAATACTATCCATTTTGAACATTCTGTTTACTAGAGCTGTGTGCAATCCTAAAAATTGTTACTTTAAAAGAAGAAAAAATAATAAAAAGATAGATGGATTTGGGGAGTCCTTTTTTAAAACAGCAAAATAACTATTTTTTTTATATTGTATTTAGAAAGATGATAGTCATTGACAAATTTGTAGGATCAAGTTATTTGAGTATCTGAAATTTTAATYGATGAACAAGATATTCAGGAGAATACTTTGCACAGATAAAAAATGAAACAAAGAAAACAGTGCTGAAATAGTTTCTTAAACAGAAGTAACTGGACATTAATTTTCTTTTAATTAATTTTCTTTTCTTTTTCTCAGCATTCTTGCACCCTATTTGAAAACTGAGCTCAGCAACCACAGATCAATGTTAGGCCTGGAGAACAGCCCGAGCCTCTATGCTATTGAAAGCGCCAGGCCTGGGTGCACATATCTAGTCACCTTCAAACTCCGTATCTTAGTCAAGGCATTTTAATTTGAGGTTTTCTCCTTTTTAAAGCTCTCTCTTTGTAGAACAAAGGAAGTGWGGGTACACAGTTTTACTGGATGCTAATCTGAACAGTAATTTAGCAAGACAGGCCCCTAAAATATTCTGAAATGCAGCCACAATTTCCATCAGCATTGGGACTTTTGTTTGTACCAGAGAGCTGCCATAAACTATAAGGACACTGAAGTCCAGTATGCATAAGAAAGTTGGTTTTATATTAATGGCATGGTGGTAAATGATATGTTTTGGTAAATGCTCCTGCCACTTATGTTAAGCAAGTGCTCAATGCCCAAGAATCAAGCTATTTAGAAGAATACTCCCCAGAGTTACAGATCATGAAATATGTTTCTTGCTATTCATTCATAATAAAGTGTTCTACAACAGAATGAATAGAATTATTTAAATTAAATAAGAAACCTCTTCATTGACATAGACTGAAGATTTAGATTCAAAACCCTCTATGCACTTTTTTTCTATCACTCCACTTGAGTGGAGATAACAGAGATAAGTTCAATTGTCATGGCTGTATTGACTGTCTTTTCATTTCAGAAGTACTTTTAAAGGTAAATCACGCTATTCACTGCCGATAAGCATGCAAACATTCTTTGCGGCTTGCGATTCTCTCTATAAATGAGAACTGTTTCTAATGCTGGCAGTCCAGCTCTTTGTATGACAGCTAAATTCCCCTTTTCTCTCTCACACCTAGAGTGCAGTTTCTTCAAAAAGAAAAAGAAAAAGAAAAAGAAAAAGAAAAAGAAAAAGAAAAAGAAAAAGAAAAAGAAAAAGAAAAAGAAAAAGAAAAAGAAAAAGAAAAAGAAAAAGAAAAACTCTTTCAATGTCTTTTAAATATTTCTTCTATTTCTGCTATGTAGTACAATCTAAAAGAAGTGCAGTCTTTCACCAGCTCTCCCACCCAGTGATACTATTTTGTCTGGACTATAACCAATACTTTGAGATCTGGTATGTAAGGCTAAATRTCTGCACCTTTAGTGAATTGAGTAAAAATTGCAAGTAAATATACCCCATATGTATTCAGGAGCACAGCCTTTTAGCAGTCAGATTTGACAATGGTGGTCTGTGTTTTCTGTAGCAGTGAAGGAAAGAAGAGAAGGATAAGGTTAAAGAAATAAGTAATAGAGAGGGTTTTCTTTTTTCATCTTATTTTCACCAGAATACTCTTATGGTGCTTTCATCAATGTGTGTGTGTGGAGGCATCTCTGTAGAAAAAAATAAATCCTTTACATGCTGCTGCTTCGGTAGCAAAGCTGTACAGTAAAACTCTCCTAAGTTCTTTATCACTGCTTGGATTTTATGTGTTCATGGATAGCTCTGATAATAATTTCAATTTCTGAGCTCTGTACATGTTGCAGGATTCACATAGCACTTATCATAGCTCACAGAAGTCATATGCAGTGCAAAATGTTTAGATGTGTGAATTCTTGTGCATGTCTTCAGTTTTCTTTCATAGAGCAGCRAGCAGAGAAACCAAAATTCACAGAGTTTCTGGTCTAATGACCAAATCCCTTGTTCTGACTAGGAATATGCATACATGCATACATGACATTCACAGATTCACAGAATATTTAAGGTTGGAAGGGACCTCTACAGATCATCTAGTCCAACCTTCCTGCTCAAGCAGGCACACCTACAGCATGTGGCACAGGGTGGCATCCAGACGGGTTTTGAAGACCTCCAGAGTAGGAGACTCCATAACCTCCCTGGGCAGCCTGTTCCACTGCTCTGTCACCCTAACAGTAAAGAAGTTGCTCCTCACCTG
>NW_020455563.1:339232-351982 GCF_003342845.1 Nothoprocta perdicaria
GGAGATGCACAAATGTCCTAAAAATTTACCTAAATTAAAAATTACCTAAAATGCACATAAAGTTCAGAAGGCCAAAAGTTTTTTTTTGTTTTTTTTTTTTTTTTTTTTTTGGCATTTCAACCCCAGTGGCGAATGCCAAAAGGAACCATGTGCTCAGTTCATACATGTGGTAGATCATTTTTCAAAAAATGTTATACTTACCATTTAAGTAGTATCACTTAAAGACACAGGGGATTTCTTATCTGCTACTGTTAAACTGAGGTGTCAAACTGGCAATTGTGTGTGGAAAAATATCTTCTCTTTTTATTTTTTTATTTTTTATTTTTTTATTTTTTATTTTTTTTATTTTTTATTTTTTTATTTTTTTAATTTTTTATTTTTTTAATTTTTTATTTTTTATTTTTTATTTTTTTAAATTTTTTTAATCATCTCCTTGCTCTTAGAGTATGTTTGAAAGAGATGTCTCATTTGCACTGTTTTTGGGGAATACTTGTATTACTGCCAGCTTACATTTCCCACTGGGAGCCACTGTAGAACAGGGATTACCTTGAATAGGTTTTAGCAGATTAAACAAGCCACCAAAAAAGCTTGTCTTTATTTTTGCTTCCTCTCTCTACAAATAAAGCTGTAGAGAAGAAGGGGATGAATAACAATTTAGTATGTCAACCATAACCAGCCTGTATCTCAGGAGCTTTTTTCCCCACTTAACTAACTTAGAAATAAAATGTCATCTGAAAACTTCTGAAGATAATAGCAAATACATATTTATCAAATCTGTAGAAAAACGTAGTCTGTGCTAAGCCTCTGCACTGCTATCAGATTTTATTTTTTTTTTCAGTTCTCAGTGAAATATTTTATTTTGTTTTGACTGTTTTCTGGGATTGAAGAACCTTTATATTTTGAAACAATGTATACTAAAATAAATAAATAATGATAAAGTTTTGTTAAACTAAACTGCTTTCTTCTATACTGAAGGACAGACACTTTCTTCTGATTTTGCTGGAAGGGAAGAGTAAAGCTTATATCTTTATACATGAGCATCACTTCTGTAGATGCATTTATGGCTCCTGCTGGTCTGTCTCTAAGGGTTGCTGAAGTCAGTTAAGTCTTTGCATTTAAGTTGATCAGTGAGTGTCAAGACTGAGAAAATGTTGTGTGTATGTGCTTGCAGCACACACTTTAACTGTTGTAGAGAAATGAGATCCATATAGTCTGTCATGGTACACAGTGAGTGACGGATCACTGCTGGGTTTCTATCCATAAATATCAGTCTGTATGAAGGAAACACACAGAATGAAAATCTACTTGGAAAGGAAAAGTGAAATTCATTTTGAAGGATAGACCACATGCAAAAGATTTAATCTCATTAGATTGTTATGTTATGCCCTATCTTGGTGTAATTTTTTCCCACCATAATACTCACTTTGCTATTTTAGCTGATTCCCTGCTAAAGTCTGTAATCAGTATTTCATATTTGTCTCCAACTGAAATCTCTTTTCTTCATTTTGGCTAGTAAAGGTGAAGTGATGGAAGTTACTTCATTGATGTGTTAATTATTCAATACAAATTATTATCATGAAAGATACTCTAAAGAATTACTTGCAATTTTCCCCTAAGTTCATCAAACATGAGTACCTGGTTTTGCTTCTTCTGCAAGCTTTATGAGCAAATTATTCCAAAATAATTCATATACCTTTCTGACAGCAATGGAAGTCATTCAACTAAAAAAAGTATTCCGTTTCCAAAAATATAAAATGTTTAAACTCTACAGTTAAATTCAAATTATAGATGTCCCTATATTTGTTGCAAAGGAAAAATCATTTAATGCTTTGCATTCCTCAGTTATTTTAGTAAATGTCCCACAAACAATATCAATTCCTCTCAGCCTTTTTATTTGTACTTTCCATAGGTAAATGTCATTTTTATAACTGTGTTTTTCTTTATGTCACGTCTGGTGCTTTGTGCCATGAAATAAGCCCAGGTGTAAAGAATGATTGCTAGTTATGTCTGAATTTGGGGAAAGAGAAAAGTACAATTAATATCCTTCAAAACTTGGCTTAGGCTTATGCTTCTGACATGTTTGCCTTTAAATAATTTCCTCATATTATATGGAAACTAGATTAATTTCTAAAGCAATACAGTCTATTGTGGATGAATGATAATGGTATTAATGCTCATATACTGGAAGCATGACACTGTAAATCATGTCATTCTTGAAGCTCAGTCACAGTCAAAAAGTTGACTCTGTGGAAATGACAGCCTGGAGTTCCATATTTATTCTTTCTCAATGATTTCCCTATCAAATTTGCTCAGCTTACAAGTCAAAAAATCATTTTTCTACCTGCCAGCTGTGCAAACTGAACCTGAGATCTCAGATCTGACTCTCATATCTTACCCACACAGTAGAGTTTGCTTATTGCAACATAGATGCCAATCCTGTTTGTGAAGGGATGAGGCCGGACAGATTCCAGCTCACTCTTCCATGCTGTAGCCATGGTGGCATTACAACCGCACTGCAACTCATTATGTAAACTTCACAAGATGAGGAAAGAGATTTAGCTCTATAAATAGAAGCTCTTATGTAGACTGAAAAAGATGTCTTTTTTATATCATGCACTTCCTCTATGTGCTCCAAAGCATGTTAGAGCAAGTGTGGATATCATTATCTTGCCTTTAGGGAGAGAGTACAGCTGAGAGACTGGAAGTTGGGTTATCCAAACCAGCACAGTATTTTCATAGTCTATTGTTTATCATTTTAGGACTGATTTGGTTATCTATACCCAAATAAATATACATATACATACCTACATACATACATATATATGTATATATACTTTCAACATTCTGGAACTGTATGCAGTTAGAGTAGTTTCAAATGGTACTTGCTTGTCCTGCAAAGACCATGATTTTATTTTTGTGTATATCATCACTGTCCTTTCCATGACTTTCCTTTCCATTCCTTATTAGATTTTTGCCCAGAATAAGACACCATAAACCTCTCCAAATCTTTCACAAACCTTCCTAGGCATGCCAAATACTCCAGTTCTGAGAATGACCAGAATTATGGAGCTATATCCGTCATATTTGCAACTTTCTACCTTTTCTGCCTGTAACATATCTGCTGTTTCATGTAGCACAATGGACCAGTATTTGATCCAATAAAACATAAAGAGCCAAAATAAAACTTTCAGTCCATATTCTTCCTAAATATTTTGCTTGGCAGAAGCTTCATTACACAATAAATGAGTCTTTTGGAAACAGCCAACTGCTTCATATAAAATGAGCTCCTGCTCCTTTATTGCTTTCCGGGGAGAACAATGAAAATTCACTGTTACTGGCCACATCAACCTGAATGAAAGCCAAATAGGAAAATTGAAAATGATTGTCAAGTTCATCAAATCTAATACAATAGAGGCAAATTAGAGTTATCTGCAGCAGCAGAAGTAGCAGCAGATTGCATTATAAATCATCATATCATTGACAGTCAATTACATTCAAAACTTTTCAAGCATGAGGCAGCGGTAGTGTTTATCTACTAACAAACTTGTTCAAGCCARAAAACACAGTGTGAGTGCATGAGAATGACTTCCTGGGAATCTGAAGGTTTTACATTAAAAAGCAGAATTTCAGCAAAAACATATTACATGAAGGATGGAAAGATGAGGCCTGGTTTTATACTCTTTATCCTGTCCCATTTTTCTCTTTCCACTGCAGCAAGCCGATATCTTTGTATTGTTCCTGAAAGCCCTCCAGCAATATCAAGTTCCCCTCAGTCTTCTCTGCTTCATTATCACTTCTGCTTTCACAGTACTTCTGTCTGTCTTCTGAGTTCCCAGCATTTTCCTCCTTTCCTTGGTGTCTCCTCCACCCACCAATTTGAAATTTTAGAATTTAAGTCATTTCTGTTGAACTAAGAATGTTGTTTCATTTTTGAGATCCGTTGGCTTACAGAATGGATAATATGATGTTAATTAAATAAATTCTGACCAAATGGATTGTTAAAAATACTAATGTAACTTGATAGTAACTTTTTGACAATATTTTACCAGTGAGATTACTTGATAGACTGAGAGAATTTAACTCTATTCCCATAATTAAATGCATTTTGTTCTCCTGTTTTAGTGGGGCTCATGGACTTGAGGCAGAGCCCAGAGGGTTTAGCAGCGAGCGCTGTGCCTTTTGTGTGTGTGTGTGTGTGTGTGTGTGTGTGAGAGAGAGAGAGAGAGAGAGAGAGAGAGAGAGAATGTAGCCCTGAAGCCATAGAAGAATGTAATGCAGGGCAAGTATTGATAATGATATGAGGGACGGTAGAGTAGTGGGATTTTTTTTTTTTTTTCACTTATTTGTTTATTTTGAGAGGAGGAGGCTTACTTATGTATTTCATAATCAATTCTGTGTACATTTTCAGAGGCTTTGTTTTAGGATCTCCTCTCATATTTTTGGAATGACTTAAGATAATATGTAGAATAGCAATTAGCGAAGTGCTGTAATACTGAAATGAGTAAAGAGTTATGTTGGAGAGCTGTGTTACTGTTTTGTGGAATAAATGGTTTAGTTTAATGCGAAGTAAGATATTTTATTTGGGTCAGAGGGCTTACTCCAGGTACCACCTCTTCTGTCACATCCCAGCAGTGGACTTCAGTTATAAAATATTAGTCCATGCCTGAGGTTGCCTCTGGTCTAAATCAGAGTCCTAAACAGCTAGGTAGTTTTTACCAGTAACCAGGTCAGGCCAACCCAGGTGTATCTGGAATTAGAGCAGCATGAAGGTTAGGAGCCACCTTGTTGAAGTCCCTGTACATATCTTCTTAGTCACACCTCAGGATGGCTGGATGGGTCCCCCCAACATTAAGTAACCAGCTGAAGTGCTGAACCAAGCACTACCTGGAAGGCTTAAAGGAAGGGACCGGCACTTGCGGAAGGTGAGTCAAATATCAGAGAGGGAATATCATTATAGGGAATCTAGGACAAAAAACTCAGTTAATATAGATGCTGTAATTAGATGCCTGAAGTTACATAGAATTCACCTGTTAAAGCTAAACTCAAAGTGAACACAAACAGAAATTGTAGTTACTCCGGCATTATATTTAAGCTCTAATAAAATATCTTACAAGGGAGAGAATAAAGATTTAATCACAAGAGTGAAGTGAAAACTGTGTGTTCAATTTTTGCATGCCTACAAATAGTAAATAAGCCTCTTGGCTAGTGTCCATGTCTGGAAGGAAGGAATTAAAAGATAAAGTTCAGGTGCCTGATCAAAGCTATCCTGGGCAGTTTGGAATGCCCTGGCAGAACCTATGTAGTCTTTAGATGCTCTTTGAGGCAAAGATGTCCTAGTATTCCTGTCTGCAATCTACCAATCAGACAGCAGATATGTCACACCTGTCATATGTGGGTGTCTCTGAAGCATTTGAAATGCCAGTAGATAGCTGTTATATAATTAAATCTCATCTGGTCTTTGAACTCAGCTATCAAATTATAGAATAGAAAATATAAAGTAATTATGCAATGCACTGTTTGCTGTTGTTTTAATACTCACTTAATGGTGTCTGGGCTGAAATCTGAATTTCTGTGGTTAGGCAAAATTTAACATATTTTCAAAAATTGTCTAGTTTACTGTGATGCTTTCATACAATTCTGACTATAAATCATATGTTTATTTATCTCCTCTGTCCCTTTTATGTTTTTATATAACACTTTTGTGCTCGGTACTATATTATGTAAATAGAGAAAACATTTTTGTGTGTGTGTGGATAGTTTTTCAGAAGAATAAGTTCCATATCCTTACTGTATTAAGCAGCTATATTTTTTTTAATTTTATTTTTAATGCTTCATGACAGTTGAAATACAAAGAAAAAGTATTTGTGTATGCTTGCTTGAAATTTTTTTGAAAGCTTTTGGGCTAATATTTTCTGGTAGCCACAAATAAGCCCTCTTGACCCAGTCTATTTTATATTTGCTTTCAGATATTTTACATGCACAGTTCTGTCACGTGTTTTATTCCAAAGGAGTAAGTCAGCATCAATAACTCTGTTGGTGATATTCTGAGTACATGCTAAACTAAAAGGACTTGATTATGTTTACAAACATATATTTCAACAGCCAGCATGAATAAAATACTAAATTTCAAATGACGTTTTTGTTTTCATAAAATTAAAAGTTATTAGCATCGTGCTATCATAAATTTAAAAGCAAGCTTGATCAAAAGTAGTGATTTGATCTCAATAGCATAAAAGACTATTGAAATCAGTTTTTTTTTCCATTTTTCAACTTCATTAGTCTTTTGGGAGAGTCTTTTCCACAGTTTTCTTTTTAATAATGCTCATAAAAAATAAATAATGGCTTCATTTTTCACCTGTGGTGAACTACCCAATCCTAGTAGTATTGACTGAAATTAGTAGGACACCTTTCATTCTTAAGGCTGTGCATGGACCTTTATTTTCATTCCTGGAATTATTTTTGGAAATCTGAGTTTCTACTCACTAGCTTTTTAAGCATTTGGTTTAATATTTTAAGCAGATACAGGCATGTCTGGTACAAAGCAGCGTTGCAGTATTGTATGTAGGTTGTAGAAGCTCCCTTGAAGCTTTGTTCTCTCTCCTCCATTGAAGTGTATCTGTTCCCAACAAATATTGAAGATTATGTTCAAACCCTTGAACAAATCAAACCATTAAAACCTGCCACTTCATATTAGTATATGCTGCATTTCAGCTTTATCATATGACTTTGTATTGTAATGAGATCTTTGCTACAGTTACAGGCACTTAACCTCCATCTTCAGTGAAGACGTTACCTCTCACGTGAACTAATTCCTGCATGCTCAAAGAATAGAAAGTGGAGGCACTACTTTATTTTTAACTGCTTCCCAATGAGAAATCCCATATCCACAAAAAGCCCATTTAGAAAATAGAGAAATGAATAAGTTCTCAAATTTTATTCTATATGGAGAACATGCATAATTTATGTTACACATTTGGATTTGCACCTTCTTTCTATTATTTTGTAGGAATGAAAATGATGGATTATCAAATCATGCTCCGTATTTTAATTTTTGATAGAATGAGCGAATATGTTTATACAAGGTCACTCAACTCCTGTAAGGAAGGTTATTAATGTGAGAAATTATTTGCTGAGGTAAACCACCTCTGTTAGACAGCAAGATTCATCACTTCAGACTTGTTTAGGCATGTACAAAGTGCAATGTAAATGTTGTTGAAATTTCAAGGAAATTAATGTTTTAGCCAAAGTATTTTCAGGCTGTCCAACCAGCAGTGCTGGAGATTGATGAGATCTGTTTTTGATGATCTCTGTACAAATGTTCTTTGTGACAGACTCAAGGTTTAGGTTTACCAAATGTCAGCTCCTTTGTTCCAGTACCCGGTTGAGTGTGTGGTGACCTCTGTTGCATTTGCCAAGGAGTAAGAACATGTTTTTTTACAGGTGGTTACTCTGAAGAAGTAATCAAGATATAAAAGTGAAATTGCATCTTTTAAGATAAATTAGAATATAATAATCTAAGATTTTTTTCACACTTAAAACTTTTCTGTTGCTTTTCTTTTAAAGTTTGTTTTTCTCATATTGTGATGGCAACTTAACTCCCCTCCAAAATTTATCTGGCACCTAAGTCAGTCTTCTGGAATCTCATTTTATTAGTATTCATCTTGTTACCATGCATCTACTCTCTGTAGCTTTAAGGAACATAATGTCATGGTCTTGCCAGTTGCTAGCAAATATCAAACTCAGTCAATCCCAAGACACCCTGAATTCAAGCTGCAAGTGAAGCTTACTCAAGATGGTGATTGCAGAGCAGAATGCTAATGATGATTAGTTATCAAACATTTTGTTCTCTAGAAAATTCAGTGCCAGTATTTATTCTAGTCATGTTTTGAATAGTCAGTGACCATCACTACAAAAGGGGAGAAGGTTGTTCAGAGAGGCACATAAGTGCTTTGAATAAACACAAAAGGTATCTTGTAAGCTTCTTAGCCCCTAAATATTGGTAAATGACCCAAAGGAAAAAAAAAAAATAAAAATCAAAAAACAAGCATCCCAACACACGTATCCAACAAAAAGAGCAAAGGAAATGAGGTATCAAGTAATGTGTAGAGTACAGGAAAAGAAAGAAATATGTAAATAAGGATGAGTTTAAAAAAATAAAATAAAATAAAATAAAATAAAATAAAATAAAATAAAATAAAATAAAATAAAATAAAATAAAATAAAATAAAATAAAATAAAATAATAAAAACTCAATTATGCTTACCTTGGAGTAGAAAAAACATGGGGGAGAGCAAATAGAGAAATGTAAATACATTACTGGACTTCAAGGTTAGAAAAAAGGACCATTCAGCCATAATGTTCCACAGGCAGAGAAAACCACAGTCAATCTGACTATGAACCCTTAGAAATAGTTTAGACCACTGAATTATTAATGTTTTCAAGACGTGAACGTAATTGAAGAATGTTTTTGTCAATATGCACAGGTGAACTGATCTGTAGAAATCTGTAGATGTAATACAGCTTGAGTTTAGTATGCCCTTTCATATTGTCCTGCATGAGGTTTCTGCAGACAAATTTGGGTTCAATTTAATCAGAATCAGGTGATGTACGAGAAGTAACAGAATTAATCAGTTACTGTTGGCCTCCCTTCAAATTAGCAGAATATGTCAGTGGTTTGCAGCATATGTTTGCCTTGGACAGAGTATTCAGTTCAGTGTTTTCTTTAATAGCTTTGATGATAGACTAGTATATCCTAGCAAAACTTAGAAATAACATCAAAGGTTGGGGAGAAATTCAAGAGCATAGGGGCTTGCAGGGTGCCAGCATTCCAAATATAGGATAGCAGCTTTGAACCAACAAGTTGATATTTGTTAAAGTGGAAGGTGTTGTACTCAGGGAAAAAAAAAATCTGGGTATTTAGGAGCACAGTATGTACAAATCTAGGGATGACAGATCACAAATGAAACATAAGCAAACAATGTGGTCCTGTGACATATACGAATAGAAGCACTGTATGCAAGACATGAAAAAATGATTATTCAGCACTAGTAGTACTTTTCAGGCTGTATCTAATCTATTGTTTAATGTCGTTGGTTTTGTTAGTTCATGTTTTAAGGAAGTCGGAAGCAAGCCGAAAGAAGTCCAAAAAGCGAACAATAAGAATGATGAGAGGTTGCAAAGATGTGACCTACAAGAAAAAGTTGATCGCATTTGTTTTTTTTAATCCAGACAAGCAGAAGACTCAGAGAAAACATGAGGCTTCTGTGAAGTACTAAAAAACACAGTGATCAATTTTTCCATGGCCACTGAATGAAAGAAAAGAACGAATTGAGTTAATTTACAGATTCAGGCTAAAAAATAGGAGAAAGAAAAAAAGAAAAACTTTTAAGGTAATAGAATTCTGGAATCAGGTGACCACCCATTTATTGCAGGCTTCAAGAGAGATGTGGAGCTGCTGGAGAGAGTCCAGCGCAGGGCTACGAGGATGATCAGGGGCCTGGAACATCTGTCCTGTGAGGAAAGGCTGAGAGAGCTGGGTCTTTTCAGCCTGGAGAAGAGAAGGCTGAGGGAGGACCTGATCAGTGTCTGTAAATACCTCAAGGGAGGCAGTGAGGAGGAGAGGGCGGCCTCTTTTCAGTGGTGGCCACAAACAGGACTAGAGGAAACGGCCACAAGCTGAGGCACCAAAAGTTCCACAGGAACGTATGGAAACACTTCTTGACAGTGAGGGTGACAGAGCCCTGGAACAGGCTGCCCAGAGAGGCTGTGCAGTCTCCTTCTCCGGAGATCTTCCAAACCTGCTTGAACTGTGCCCTGTGCTCTGGGTGTCCTTGCTTGAGCAGGGAGGTTGGACTAGATGACCTCTGGAGATCCCTTCCAACCTTAAGGATTCCATGATTCTACAGATTTGCCAAACTTCTGTCAGATAATTTAAGCTTTTCCTTAATTTAGGTAGTTTGAAGTACATTATTTTTAGAGCTTGCATTCCACGTTCGTTAACATGGTTAACATAGTAAGGACATGTTTATGTTTGTTTTACTAGCTTTATTTTGTGCTTGTGTGCCTCAGTTTTTTAGCACTAAAATACAGTAAAGATTTTTTCTACATTTGGTAGTCCTGTTCATATGTGTGAAAAAATGAGACTTCTTGGATTCCATGACTATGGAAGCCATACACATACTGCAGAGTGATAGACAGCTATTCTATGAAGTCATTGCTAAAATGACATCTCTTTGTCTTGAATTTCTATTTCTAGAAATTCAGAGGTTTGTGTAGTAGTTTCATAGAGTATTGAAGCAAGTATCTAACCTCAGTTGTGCCTCTTGGGATCCCCTTGGACAATTTCTGGAAAAGTGCATTTGCATATCTCCAATCAACTCTTTGGCAAGGATGGGAAAAGTTCCTAGCTGCCAGTTTTGACAGCCACAATTCTGGCAGCTGTTATCCTTGAAGAAGAAGGAGGAAAAAAGTGAAAGTAATAGCACTGGTATTTTTGTAGAGCTTGGGTGACATTTAAGATTACCTGCTGAAAATAATAAAAATACAAAGGCAGGAATGAGGAGGAGAGAAAAGGGTTCCGACTCATGGAACAGATAATAATAATCTAGCATTTTAAGCAAATCCATGAGTATTTCATCTCTGAACAGTTCTACTTTCAGCATGTTGAACTGAAAAAGGAAATAAGAAATTACASACTGAAGGAATGGGGTTAAAAATAAATCTTCTAGTGGGTTGGCAATCTTGAAGAGAGGTAGTATAGCTAATGTCAGTTTCTGCTGCAGTTTTTACGGGAGAASGTCTGGAACTGCTAAATACTTCTTACAGAAGACAGAGTTTTCCCCTTCACGTTTTGCTTGTAGTTGCACAATTTTTATTATACTTTTAAAMAATGAAACAAGTTTTCCTCTAAAGTTAGAGTTAAGTGTGTGGTCATTCTCAAGAGAGACTTTAATCCTGATGTGGCTTGGTTCTGCTGATTTTATTAGTTTTCTCGTTTWCTTTCGCGAGGAGCCTACAAGCTTCTGCAAAATTATTGTAAGAAATTTTACTTGAGAAGGCATCACGTAGTTTGACCTGGAGGTCATATTAGATTTTCCCTTGCATTGAAGTATCATAGATAGTATTAATCTGTATTCGTCTTTTGTTTTCTGCTATATGTTGTCTTGATACATTGCCATTATAATAACAAATAGCCTGTCAACACATTTACTGGACCGTGACCCTCTTGGGATAATTACTGAATTTTCATCAAGACTACAATGATTAGTGTTTCTGATTATGATAAGCAAATAACTAATTAGCTATCATGTTTTAGAAAAGACATAACATTAAAAACGTTTCTGGAATAGTTTGACACTGAAATTTTACCCACTTCCACTTTCTTAAGAAGCCTGAAAGTATGAAGGAGGAAGTAGAAGTTGATGAGTTTGTTTGTTTGTCTGTTTGTTTTAGTGGAAAGGAACAGATTTGTTTTTCTCTCTGTCCTGCTATGCAAAGATCTATAGGGTTTACCTTCCTGTAGTGCCTTACCACAACTGATTAAAGAATTGTGTGAGCTTACTAGTGGAAGTGTCTACTAGTGACACACTAGTGAATTCTGTCTACTTGTAACATAAGATAGCTCCTTTCTGTGTTTTGTATATTTGTTTGTTTGTTTTTCACCATTACTTTACATGTTGTGTCTTTTCATCAATTTTTAGGAGTGTCAAAATCTGATTAGACTTCAGAATAGAGGCAGAGAGAGTCTCATCTTTCAAGATTGGCTCATGTCAGTGCTACATGGTCGTGCTAAGGTGGTCTCCGTCTCACCTTTACGTGTATTTTCTCTCTCCAGATCTGTACATGGTGAAAGCTTGTGTTGTTTTGTTTGTTTTTCTACCTTCAGAGACTGGTGTCTGAATTAAGTTCCTGTGCTTTTTAATTTGCTTTTTGTTTAGTGGTGGCAACAGAGAAAGAATACAATGTAAGTTCTAGTCTGTTGAAGGAATGACTGCATGCAACACCAGTTCTCTGCTAGTTCCTGGAACTACCATTGCATCCAGTTACTTGTAATTGCATTGTTTTCTGTGCTGTCCTTCATCTGTGCTCATTTTAAATGTCACAGAGAGAGGTGGTGACATTATGCTAATTTGTAATGGATTCCAGTGTTACATTGCCCCATTTCTTTGACCTCAGCAAAGAGCACTTGCTGAGACGAACAGAGGATGATTACCTCCCCTCTGAGCATGAACTAACTGCTCCAGCTACATGACCTTGGATTTAAAGAATAAACTCTAAAATTGCTGTGCAGAGGTTATGCAGGTTTTGTGCCTAAAACAAAGAAAGGATTTGAAAGAGACTTTTTTTTCCTGCCCCACTGTGGTGGAGTTTATAGATTCCTCCTTATACAATATATCTTTAATTCAGAAATTCCCCTGTTTAAGCTTATAAGATCAGTTTTCAGTGAATGTGAAAAGCAATGTGGCCCAAATATATTTAGTATATGCTCTTTAAGAGGTATCAAGCTTCTGTAGAAAAATTAGATGAAAAGACTTGAAAAGATGAAGAACGTATTGCACTTTATTATGAGTTTGTGGCTCAAGTTAGCCCATGCCTGTATCAAGATAAGAATCTTGCCTTAAAGATCGCTGTGGTTTGATCCGCCTGCTGCCTAAATACAGGAATTATTGAGCTCCTGACTACCAAAAGACTCTCAAAGCAGCCCCAGAAACTGCAGCAATTCTATGCTGGAAAAAAAAAAAAAAAAAAAAA
>NW_020455563.1:352018-362802 GCF_003342845.1 Nothoprocta perdicaria
TTAGAAAAGAACTGAACGGGGTCGTGTGGGAGGACCCTATGAATGGTAAAATTGAAGGAAGATTTCAACCTGCCTTTGAAAATACACTGGCATTAATATGATTTTGAAGTGCATGAATAAGAAGCTCTACAGTCAAAGCAGTGCTGCAGGAGCAGGTTTTGGCCTTTTTTTTTTTTTTTTTTTAATGTCGGCTACAATTATACCACAGCTCCAAATAAGAGGTGAGTGAAGCCTGAGGACGTGATTCTGCGTTCATTCCTCACACCCAACTCCCACTTATGATCAATGGGAGTGTAAGAGGAGTTATGTGTTAGGTGAAACTGCTTCAGTTCCTCGTTCTGATTATTCAGAGAGAAAGGTGTAGCCACTGTATAGCATCCTTATTTCTCTTCAAGTTCAGGGTTCATAAGGAGAGCCAAAAAGAAAGAACAAGCAGATTTTTTTTTTTTTTTCTTTCTGAAAGGAATTGTTATTCGTCTTTCTTCAGATGCATTGCTATACTTCAGTTTTAATAGAGTGCTTCATGCTGGAGGAGAGTCAGATGCTGTTCCAATTCATCTAAAGGAATAGCCAGTATTTTTAGGTAACACCTTTGCTTTTGAATCTTGTCATTCTTATTTTCTTTTGGCGATCGTCAGATGTTAATGATACTGAACTGAAATCTCTAAGGCTATCAGTCAACCTGATAAATTTTATTTTCTCTTTCAGTAGATGAATGAGGAAAGTAAAATTGTGTCCCATTCAGATGCAGAGTGAATGGCAATTGTAGGTTACTGTAGCATTTTTTTTTTCACCCATTCTAAAGACAGACTTTTATGTTTGTTCCTGAGAGAACAGAACTTTGCTTTGGTACCCTGTAGGGCTTCATGGATTTTTAAATTTTGGGTGGACTCTTGTGTCAATTGACAAATGAGAAAAACAGTGATACTATTAAAACCTTAGCTTCTTTTCAGTCGTACTGGAAGTATGCCTTCTTATTTAGTACTTTCTGCCGGTCTTCGCCTCCCACTGTCTTCCTCCCTTTATACTTGCTTGTAATTGTCTATTCCTCAAAGTTGGTAAAGAAGAAAGATTAAGACAGTATAGAATGACATTCATTGTTTGAGATACAGTGTCAAATTATTGACCAGTTTTATGAAACATCTTATTTCAAAGTTTCATCCTTTATTCTGACCTTAGCAGAGTCACTGTACCACAGTCCAAATTAAAGAAATTGTTTTTTTGTCTGAAATGTAAGATGACCATTTGTGTGAGTGTGCACACATTTTTGTACTTAACAAACAACTTCATCTTCTGTGCTCAGAATCTTAATTCAAAGACCTCAATACAATATCAAAATATGCTAAAATAATAACTTATTTTTTATTACGGTGATTTTCTGTACATATATGAGGACAAATTGTAGTTTCAGCTGTTTAATTTCATGTTCAAGCACACACATAAGAGCTGCTGAAATGCACTTCCTTCTAGGTGGATTGGGACATGTTAATCAGCCATTAGAATTACATTGCAGCTTGAGAACTATAAATGCATTTAAACTCTGAAATAAAATACAAAGATACACAGATCTGGACAGGTAGTGACTTATTTTCTCAAGTATTTTACCTATATTATACTGCTGCACTTCACCTGTTTCAGAAATAAAATTCTGTTTAAATATACTATGCTACTGCACAGAAGGATTTTATTAGCATCATGATAAGGTCAGATTCCACATTAAATAAGTAAAAGGGGTTAATTCTGCAGCATAAAGAAGAATGTGTAAAATTGTGCAGGACGAATTTTGTGTGCATCGTACTTACAATGCTTCAGTTCTTTAATAGTGTCAGCCTACTTAGCAGCAAATGGAATGAATTCCTATAGGTATTAATGAAAGTACCTGATGTATTCTTCCTTAGGCAGTCTTTGGACAAAAATGACATTTGTATTCAGCTGGCTGTAAAGTTACAAATGAATACATTTCTTGTCTCAATTTATTTAAAACATAATGTTAAGGTGTAGTCAAGAAATCACAGTGGCCTGTAATGCAGATCTGTAGAAACAATCCAGTATGTTATCTTTTTTTTTTTTTTCAATTTAAAACCTTTCAGAACATTTTCCTTCTATGAAATGAACTTCTGACAAGGCAATAGTTGCTGGTGGGTAGCAAACAAGGAAGTAGCCAAGCAGATACCATTATGGTTCAAAGTATATTTTGATGAGAATTTTGTTTAAATGCATAACCATAGCAACTTGGTCAGAACAGTGAATAAAATACAAATATGATGGTCACGAACCATTTAAGCCCCAGAATAACAACAAGCACACTAAAGGATTCACACTGAAGTGTTTCTATATTCCTTCTACTTTGTGAGTAATGACCTGAAATTGCATCTGGTATGGACATAGTAAGATGGAGAGAGGGATAGCAATTCACTGTGAATGATCTTTACAGTTGGACTTTGAAATAGAAGATCGGATCTTGTAAGTGCAAGATTTTGCTTATCATTTCTCCATTCACCTCTTTCTCCACAATGTTTCCTTGGCACACTTAATGCTTTGTTGAATTTCAGCAGCATTTGTCTAGCTTGTACATTACAGGCATTTACTAGGAACTACCTGAGTAGCTTTGAAAAGGGTACAATTTTTCAATTTATAATTAAATTACCAACAGTTCATCATAATGGTACATTTAATAAAATATTTGTAAACTTTTGCCAGAAACTGTGTTTTTTTTTTTTTATATTTTATTATTTTATATGTTCTTAGTATGATGGCTTTGACTTGAGTAAAGTCTAATGCAAACATTATCAAGCAATACTACTAAGAGAACTACAGAGTCATTTAGGATGGCAGGGATCTAAGGAGACCTCTAGTCTGACATGCTGCTGAAAGAAGGGTCAGCTCTGAGGTCAGACCAGCTCAGACCTTTGAAAACCTCCATGAATGGAGATAGCACAGCCTCTTTGGGCAACCTGTGCTAGTGCTTGACTAAGAAGTCTTTCCACATATTCAGCAACACTCCCACATTTTCCTTTTTGAGGCTTTTACTACTAAAAGATACTTCCTCTTATCCTTTATGTTCTCTGCAAGTATTGTTTCTAGGAAGGCTTTTGCTTTTCTAACACCCCTGCATGTTTTGGCAGGGTTCCCTAATTCCTGCATTGTAACTTGTCCTGGATCCCACCACTTGTAAGTTTTATTTTTTACACTAGAGTAATATGCTGTTCTACAACAATATAATACGGTACAATATTTCATTGTTCAGTATTACCACAGTTTTTATTTGAGATTAGTACAGTAGTGATTTGGTAAGGCAAAGAATTGCTTTACATTTAAAATAAAAAACAAACAAACTAAATATCAGTCACAGTAATTTTTGTTATTTGGATTCACTTTGCTTTCCTTTACTTCCTCAAATTCTTTCACATGAAACAGATAAACTGCTTTGTTTTGAATATATTTTGCTAATATAGCATTAAAAAGGAGGGGGGGGTTGTCTAGTAGAAAAAATAAATCTTTTTTTAGTCAATCTTAATTTAAGACTGATTATTGTAAGGTTGACATGGCCAATTGTGAGGAAAACATATGATATCTTTTTGTGTTTTATCCTGTTTATATAAGCATATCTTTTCTTTGGGGCTGTCCTTCCAGCTTAATAAACACTTGAAGACTGATTTTAGCAGTGCTAAATATTCTTCTGGACTTTTGAATAACAAACGTGCAAACACTCTGTATTGATCTCTGCAGACCTAGTGGTGCTAGAAAATTGCATTTTCTATTCAGCTTAGGAAGATGTGAAATGAACATCCAGTAAAAGAACTTCTGCTAACTTACTGAAATTATAATTGTGTTGTATATACTTGCAATGCAATATACTTGTGTTGTATATATACTTGTGTTGTATATACTTTTGCACTCTACCTGTTAATAACAGATAGATCTCAAATCTTTAAGAATGTATAGGTGTATATATACACATTTAGTCATTCTTTTATTTAAAAGTCAGTGATACCAGTTCTGAATATTGTAACATGTGCAGATACTTAGTGCTGTTAATATATGCAACTACATGGAAATTATGACTTTGTAAGTCTTCTGTTTATTTGGTTATTATTATGCTATGATATTTGCAGTTGTGTAAGACACTATATGTTTGCTTCTATTTATTTATTTGCCGTTACACTGCAACAGCCTGTTGTGGTATACTTCAATCTTTGTCTGAGTAATTGTGTGCTTAACCAAATTGATTGGGATGTGTTCCAAGAACATTTAACATGAACCAAACTTGACGGAATATGCATCAGGCATAATGAATAAGAGTTTGTATCCTTTTTCAGATAAACACATACTTTGAGAACTTTCTAAGAATTGTTACTGTCAAAAGCTGCTGACTAAGCAAAATGGAAATCACAGTCTTCCATTTTAAGGTTTCAGCCTGCAAATATTTAGGAAATCAGCTATGTGCTTTGCAGGACTAAATTGTCTACTAATGATAGTAAAATCTTTCTCAGGTATAAATTTCTATATATGCATGAAAGGCTGTATGATTTCCTCCTCCCAAAAGCAAGTCCTATATTTAATCTATATTTAACTTTGAATAAATCTTCCACTTTGTTTTGTACACTTCGTTTTATCTTGGGCTATAGTTCTTACCCATCTCCTCTATACCATGTTCTTTTAACTCTCTTTTCTTGCTAAAAGATGTGAAGAAATGTATTTCCTTTAGGGCATTTAAGTTTAGAGCATGAGGTTCTTAATGAGGGAGTGGAAATTGGTGGTACTTGACATGAATAAATAAATAAAACATGGCTTAGAGAGGAATAACTGGTGTTGCTGAGAGAGAGAGTGCTAACTCAGTCCTGGTATCTGTTAGTAGTTTAATGTATTCTGCAGCATAAATATGACTCCTGCCTCCTTAATTATAGCAAACACATTTTATAATGGTTCTATTGATCTTTTGTGAACAATGCTGATCTTATAAGAAGGGCAGGTTGAGCAAAAGAATAAGGGCACTTGCTGCTGTTGCTTTCCAGAAGAACACTGAAGGGCTTTTAAAACAAAAATATGCAATTATTTGTGATTTTGATGTAGCATATATATTCAATATTATAAAAATTAAGTGAATATTTTTTCTCAGTTTCGTGACTTGGACTGTTATCAGCTTTTGTCATTCACAGGAAATTACATCCAAAAATTGCAATAGATAACATATAGCTGCTGTAAAAGCTAGTGGGATGAGGTAATGCTATGTAGGCAGTACAGATTGTCCCTGAAATATTCAATGTAGCATTTGTAAGAGCTTTTGCCAATCACTAAAGATAGGCATTACATAATTAAAATGAAAGAAACTCCTTGAGTTGAATGAGGKTTTTTTTTTAGGGAAATAATTAGTGGTTTTAAAATAACAATGAAATTTTAAAATTGGATAAATCATTGAATAAAAGTAGTAACAAGGATCATAAAGTGCAATCAGATTTATGCTTTATTATTTTTATTTGAATCACTGCAGCATTTTCCCTTTCTCTTCCCCACCCTCCCCCTCTACAAGTGCTCAGATCTGGTACAGAACATGGAAATCTCTGAAACTGGCTTAAAGAAATCGCTATAGGCATTATACATTTTTGTTTGCTGATCACATATAAAATGTAACTGAAATACAAAACACAGAGCTATGTATTTGTTCTGGTTTTGCACTGATTTGGGGACTAATATTTCTTTTTTAAGTAGTTTTGAAACACAAGCTGACTGGATAAAAGGTGTCAAAATATCTCACTCCAAAAAGGCAGATACATACTTTTGACATTACTCACAGAGGTAGATTTGTATAATCCTATGAAATTGGATATTTTAATATAGAATATATGTATTCCTATTTGAAATAGAATATTTGATAATAAAAATAAATGTAAGAAGAACAAGAGGGGAAAAAAAAGTCCTCTTTCTGCAAATGAAAATCTTAAGTTATGTTATGTGCTAAATATCAGTTGTCACTGAATGGGAAAAAGAATTGTGTGGGATCTAGCAAGTTCCAAGCACTACTAATGGAATTTTAAAAACCCATATTTTATTATTACTTTTCAATATACTCTTTATTATAACTTAGCATACCTCAGAGAAAACACATTCTGTTCAGGAAAATGAGCATTCCAAACAGGAAGCATACTTGCTTGTATTGCCGAGGTCTCTAAATTCATTCTGTTTGTCTCACAAGATGGAAAAGAAGCAACATTTCAGAAGGAGGTTGCATTATAAATCATTTAGAGTTATGCCATACTGATATAAAAGTGCACTATTTCCTGGAAGGAAAGTAGAACCTAAATGTCTTATTAAGTGACCTTAATGCAAAGCAATACCCTGCCATGTTTAGTGAATCCTTTTTTTTTTTTTTTTTTTTTTTTTGACATTACTCATTAATCTCAGTTTATCTCACAGTAGTTAAACATCCTATTTCACAAGGAAAATGCTGCAAAATGCAGGTACTGTTCATTAAGACTAACAATTATGGAGACTGGGAATTAAAATTTTATTTTGGAAACAGAATCTGAGCATGGCAAGGAGGAATAGATAGGGAAGGGTTTATACAGCAACCTCTCTTTCTGTCTTCAACATCTTCATTGTACTTGCTGGCTGAGAATAGGAATGGCTCATAAATTGCAACAAGTTGGTCACAAGGATGCAAGATCTAACGTTGTTCTTTTCAATACTGAGTCCAGAGTAGCATGGTGAGTTCTGGCCTGCCAATCATTTCGACCAATATAGGGTCAAAAATTGCTGTTCTGATCTGAGCCTTGTGTCCTGTTCACTGTGACAGTCCATAATTCAAAAACATGTTGTCCCTTGTCTTCTTGAGATTTGTCCTGTTTGTGTCTTTAAATACTGCTGCCATCTGAATGAGATTTGGTAATTAATATAAAAGGGTCATGAGATGCTGTCAGCCTTAGCATCCAAACCGAGGCCTCAGCTTGAAGGAATATGAGAAATGGAGAGGACTGGAATAGGTAAGGTGCTCAGATTGACATATTCTTACTGAGTTAGGTCATTTGGGAATTAGGCAGTCATTTTTTACGTTACCTTAAACATCTTAAAGCATAGCAATATAGATGGTAACCTAACCTGATAGCCTTAGTGGATAGCTGACACTGAAAACTTTGTGTGTAAAGTGAGTATATAATCATTTTGAATTAGGAAGGAGTTTAATGCTGATCCACAGTCTGAATCTGAGTTTTTATGTCTGTTCAGCTTTGCTATGCAGTATTTTAGGGCTTTTTATACTTAGGCTTTCAGCAGTTTCCGTAGCTTGCTTCRTTTGGGGCATATATATATATATTTTCTTCTGTAGTGGAGTTAGTTGCTGATAATCACTTTGAGCTATAAGTGTCTGTATAGTTTTCTATGATCATTTGGCAATCTAATTCAGTGCAACKCAGTCTAGCAAAGTTGACAGTATTCTTCTCACAACTGTGCATACCGTCCCTATGTGATAATTTCTAATTTTCAGAAGACTGGAAAAAGACATTATGAAGTATATTTCTAGGGAGTCTTCATGTTTGTGTCACTGACTTTCTCCTTGATCACTTGGAGGGTTCTCTTTTATGTTTCTGTTTCCTCATTAAGGTTGTTGCCTTTTTAAACCATCTGTGCTTTTTTATTCCTTTTTTCATGATGTTTTCTATACACTATTAATTTATTAATATTGGTTATATAAAACTAAACAAGTGAAAAATATTTTTACATTAATGTTGTGAGGTAAAATGGTCCTAAAAATATGCTCCAGAAATACTGCTTTTCAGTCAAGCAGTTCAAAGCACTGATGAAGCTTGAAAACTCATATTAGATTCCACAGMTTCTTGTAGTAGCTTACTACTTTTCTCTTTTATTTTAACTTTATTGAGTAATATGATTTCCAGAATTCTCTGATTAATGACCACTGAGCCTGCCTAGGTTGATAATCCATTGTTGGCACATTGTACTCATGGTATATCTCATGGTACGAATGGTCTAATGACATTTGCACCGTAATTTGTATGTATGCGTAGTGAATGTAGTTTATCTGCACATGCATTATAGGTCTTCCACAAGACTTGCTAACATTAGCAGATTTACTAGTAATATTCAACTCAGTCATCATTGAAGTTATTAGATTATCTTTTTCTGGTGTTCTCACCTCATTTGATTACAGAGAATTATAAGTGCTTCCCAATCTTTCTAAATCAGAGATAACTTATTTAACACAGTACTGTGTTTTCTCTACACAACTAACTTTTCTTATCAGAGTACTTAGAGAATTGTATGCTTAATGAGACCACAATTGTCTAAGGCTTCAATTTCTAAATTGTGATAAAATTCCAAGTTTCAAAAGTAGCCTGGCAATAGTTTCAGTGTAATGCAATTATTGCTGTCCAACTGTAGAGAGAATCTGTGTCAACCTTTAAAAGATGCATAAAGTTGGATGAATTTAACTCCTTGCTTTCACTTTTGTTTTAATTTTAATTAATGGTACCTTAAAACTTAGTTCGTCATTTGGGACTTCCATTTTTTTTTATGTTCATAAACATATGAAGACAGTAGGGTATTTTATCTGTTTTGTCATTATGGAACTTCTTCAGTCAACCTTTCTGGTTTGAAAGATTACAAATTTTTACTCGGAACACTACATTGCAAAGCAGAGGGTTGAGATAGGCCATCTAACTCCCTGAGCTAACTAGATCTTCTGGAGTTCATCTGTCACACTACCTGTGTACAGATGGATATTCTGTAGGAATGCTAACCTGGATGATATACCTGCTATACAGAGCTTCATGATGGTGGGGTGAAGTATCACCACCATGATACTTCCATAGTATCAGCAACTACGGAAAGGAATGAAAAATACAATACTTCTTCTGGAATGGAGTGAAAAATAAGATACCTCCTAGACTGGTCTGAGTGGAGAAAATCTTGGCCTAGATAAGGATGAGGGACAGAAACTGTTTGGATCAGTCTATTTGTGTGAGATTCTTTTTTCCCTTGTTTTCTTGTGATTTCTGTTTTCTCAAAAACAGACTTTTTTTTGACATTTTGTGTTGAATTGCTACAATTATCTTGAATGCTCAGCAGTTTACAGTTTCCAGCAAAATTAAATCCTTAGTGTGTAATCAGAAAACTGAGGTTCATTCTGTGAAATTATGAAGAGTAATTCATGAATTACGAAATCTGTGATGTTATGAAGATAAAAATTTGTATAAAGCTTATCCCACCATTAAAATAGTCTTTAAAATTTCAGCAATAGTCCCTTCAACTCACCATATTCCTATAGGATGGATCTGAATTGCATTAAGGTACCAGAGGAATCAGGCGCCAGATACCTGTTAAAAGGGGTTAACTTTGCTGACCTAATCAGAAAATGTCAAAGCGTATTTGGGAGGCTTGGGAAGGAATGAATCTTTAGGGGTATTTTATTTTATTTTATTTTATTTTATTTTATTTTATTTTATTTTATTTTATTTTATTTTATTTTATTTTATTTTATTTTATTTTATTTTTATTTTTTTATTGACTCCCTGAGAGCAGCCTTAGGGTCTAAAATTTTATTCACAGAAAAAACCTTCTTGTTGTTTTAACTCCACTAATTTTCATTTTTTCTCTTCTTTTTCTTTTATTTTTTTCCTCATGCATACTTGTCATAGCAGTATTTGTACTGGAAGGGCTCCCCATGTACACACTTCCTTTGTGAAAACTTGAGAAAAAAATCCTCTGTTCTAATAAAGTGGGTATACTTTGCAATTTCTCACCTTTGCATAGCAAGATGTTAATGAAAATTTCCTATTCCCTATCTTTGTAACACTATTAAAAGTTCTTCTCCACAAAATTTATTTGAACAGCTTTTACTGCATATTCAGATTTTCATTTTTAAAACTCTTGTGCCTTAGATCAAAATAAAGAACAGTATGGAACAGCATATGAACACAATGTGTTCACAGAGTGTAAATTAGGAACTTTCAAACTGAGGTTGCTGCCTTGTCATTCAGAGAAGTCCACAGAGATCCTATTTTAAGTAATGGTAGTGTTCACTTCACTTACATATCTGTGTTTATAGAGAATTCGGAATGAAAAAAATAAAAATATAAAGATTTTAAGGGGATCTCTACTATCTGTAATGGAATGCAAGGTTTTGCAATGATGGGCATCAAAAACATATATTTCCTTTTCTGTATGCCTTCCAACTCAGTGTTATACATCTCTTTCATCTAATATATTTTTTGATCTTTGCTTGAGGAGTAAAACTGTCTTTTGCTGGTTGTGGTATGTAGGCAATAATAATTACAGATTATACATTTCACTTTTGTTTATAATGAGTTTCTCATCACTTTGCAGTCAGGTATGTATCATTAAACACTGCTTCAGAATAAAGTGTGAATGCTTGTAATAGTTGTTTTATTTTAAAGCAAGTACTTCCATGATGGGATTTCTTCTTTTATTTGTTAAATGGAAATCTTTCAGTGTAAACATTTCTGTTTTGTAAAAACTTTTAACAGAATGAGATTTACAATAAAAATGAACTGTGTTACTTAGCTCAATCTGAAAAACAAGGAATCTGCTGATTATGATTAATTATCACAAATCTGAATTAAAAATTCCTTTTAAATTCCATCTTCTATAACTGCTCTTTAGAAACAAGATCTGGAGATTTATTTGAAAAAAAAAAAAAAAAGTGCCATCAATATTGCTGCCAAAGTAAACAACTGTATCTAAATTGATATACATAGGATAATAGGATAATTCCAGTTTGGGTTGAATGTTGTGCCTTCTTTTTTTCTTTTTTT
>NW_020455563.1:363107-388187 GCF_003342845.1 Nothoprocta perdicaria
CTTTCTTTCTTCTTTCTTTCTTCTTTCTTTCTTCTTTCTTTCTTCTTTCTTTCTTCTTTCTTTCTTCTTTCTTTCTTCTTTCTTTCTTCTTTCTTCTTTCTTTCTTCTTTCTTTCTTCTTTCTTTTTTTTCTTCTTTTTTTTCTTCTTTTTTTTCTTCTTTTTTTTCTTCTTTTTTTTCTTCTTTTTTTTCTTCTTTTTTTTCTTTTTTTCTACTGTGGGGAAAGGTGGCTAAATCAGCCTCTAACAACTGGAAGAAATAGGAGATGTAATTCAGAAGAACTAAAATGAAATCATTATAATCTGAAAGTGCTGTGTGTAAGGTTAAGTGCATATGAAAATATTTATCGTGATCGGGCATACACAGACAAGTCAACCCAAGTGTGGAAAATATAAAATTAAAAATGTAGCATTAAAATGGTTCAAAATGCATCCAATGAACTTCAGTAGGGCTTTTTTTTTATTTTATTTATTTATTTTTTTTTTCCTTTTATTTGGTAATATTAAGTTGTTAAGTGGTCTATTCTTTATCGAAGCATGTACTTTTAATTAGGGCCACATCACTGTAGGAACTGAGTGAATCAGAAGTATTTGAAAATAGTAATCATTGCAGATTTCCAGGATAATGCTTATTTTCAAGAGGCTTAATGGTGTGTGAAAACAGGTGGAAAATGAATGTCATTTGGCTTATAGCTGAGAACAAACAGAATTTCTGTGCAGTGTAGAATTTGTTGAAAAAATAAGAGAAAAAATACTGTATTGCATTTCCCCTACTCCTTCCCCCTTTGACCTAAGATTTTATGTGTTCTACCCCCCTACTCCGTTAATGCATCTAAGTCCTCTTCTTCACTTGCTGCTTCACAGAGGACATTACTACCTTCAGTCTTCCTTGCTCTTCTTTTTTTTTTTTTTGTTCCAAGTCTTGCATTTTTACTTTTCAAATATTTCTCATTTGATTCAGTCAGTTGTGGTTGTTCTGCCACCTCTAGTAGTAGCTACTACTTAATTTTGTTGAATTTTAAAGGGAAATTTAGGAATATTATGTGTATAATGTACATATGTATATTACACAAATGTATAACCTTTCATACAAGGACATGTACTATTTATGGTACTCATACTTCATGTACCTTTTTCCATTAAAGGTATGAACAAAAAAGTGATTTTTTTTTTAATTTATTTTGACTGAATGAATTTAAGTAATTGTTTTTTAATTAATCAATTAAGATACATAGGAATGGTGCTATTGCACTCTGACTAAGAATTTATTTTGTCTATCTTATGGTCTTCAATAATAAAAAAAAATGGATCAGGGCAAGCTTATTTTTTATATAACACAAATGTGTGTTTTCTTTGCTTTTTTTTTGTTTGTTTTTTGTTTGTTTGTTTGTTTTTCCCCTATACAGTCTGTGGTTAAGGTCCTACTGGTTCAGGAGTTGTATTTTATCTTTTATTCAAGGGATCTTGATAGACTTCCATTCTTCAGTTATGTAGAAAGAGAAGCAAAAAGACTTATTTTTGTTTTCTGCTGAACATTTAGACAGACTGATGAATTTTATTTTACATTTCACTGAATTCATTTGACAGCTGAAACTGCAGTGAAATAGTTGTTTCTTTGTTATTTCTGTAGTTATAAATCGTTAATTTTCTTCTGGGAAGTGAAATACATGCAGTTCATTTGTTTTCTGAAGTACAATAAAGAACAAGCAACTGAGAAATGTATGTAACTGATCGTATAGTAGGGTTTATTTGACAAAAAGTTTAAGTGAAATTATTTATTTGATAACTTATTTGAAACAGAAGATAAAATATAGATTAATTTTCTGTGAACAATTTGGGAATTTTTTTTTCTGAATTGAGCAGATGAAAAACAGAATTAGGTAAAATATTTTGAATTTCCCAAACTCTGTGATGTTTATTTTAATCCCACTGGAAATCATATCATGAKAGTGTTTCAGTGCAAGTAGCTGTTCCCTGTCACTGTCTTTGCTTCACCTAAAGTAGTTTTACTGAGTCGTCTAGAGTGCAGTGYATGGGTTTCTCTGATAAGACTTCTTCCCTTGTAGGAATGAAATCCAAAAATCAATGTCAGATGAAAATCAAAGTTCTCAAAGTTTGAAGGATTGATGGAAAGAGATTTTAATGAGTTCAAATTTCAAGCTTTAGCCTTATAAATTTGGCAGAAAGAGCAAGTATGAAATTCCTGGGTGCAGATGTCTAGCAGAGATATTTGAAAACAGGGAGGTTGAAAAAAGTTTAAATGAAAACCTGGGGTAACATTTTGATGGAGTGGAAAACATATTTTCCACATTTGACTTGGAAATGTAACACAGAATTTGAGGAAATTGAGTATTTGCCTGTACCTTTGTGAAACTGGATGATAACCACATTCCAATTACTTCTCAGTTAAAGAAGCATCAAACTTAATTGCTTCTATTCATGTAGCTATTTCTTCTAAGTAGAATTAAAAAAAAAAAAAAAAAAAGGAAACAGTGTTAATGAAGACACCATCGTAGCAGATTGATTATGGGGAAGACCAATATTAAAATAAAATATTTCTAGGAAATAGGAGAAAGGGGTGCCTTTCTGTGATATACTTGTTTTTATTTATTTATTTTTAATAATATTTCAGGCAACGTATCACCACACACAACATTCTGTATGCTAAGGCCAACTTGTCAGTGATCAATTATAGTCATATGGAAATAAAGCAGTCTATAATTGTTTGCCCTGATGCATACATATATTTTCTTCTTTTCGTATTTGTTTTCTGATAGTTTTCTGATTATTTTATCCAGATACTCCTGTCATATTTTACTTTGATAAAAAATATGTGCCTTTGTATTTTGGATATTGGCACTTAAGAAGCTAAATTAAAACTAGAAGGGTGAAATCATTCAAGTGAAAATAAAGGTAGTTGTTCTTGCTTCATGTGACAGTATTGAATGAAAAGTTGGGTAATAAAAACAMAGAAAAGAAATACTTTGGAAACTTATTCATCACAACAGTTGGATTCTGTAGCAGCTCATGCTAAATCTGATACTTGCTTCTTTCTCATATTTATTCTGAAATAAAAATGCAATTAAGAAGGAGGAAAACTTTTTTTTTAAGACTGCAATAGGAAAACATTTTTGAAATAGGCTATACAATCGACTGAAATAGGGGTTCTTTTTATGGTCTAGGGAAATTTTTCATAGGTATGGTTTGGAAAATATAACCTTATGATTTATTCAAAAGTTTGTGATAAAGGTGTCTTTCTCTTATGCACATTTGTGCAACAACATTGCCTTTATTTTGTGAAGTACTGTAGCTTTATAGGTAATGAGAGTTTGAAAGAGTTCTACGTGTCACAGATGTGGTCTATGCAAGGGCCCTCCTATGCTCAGCTACATACAAGTAAATCTGGCAATTAAGAATGTTCRTCCTTGGAGGTTTCCAAAACTTGACCAGGCAAAGCCCTGAGCAACCTGATCTTGCATTGAAATCAGCCTCTGCTTTGAGGAGAATTTTGGACTAGATCCCCAAGGTTTCCTCTCCATTTTATTTTTTATTTTTTATTTTTTATTTTTTATTTTTTATTTGTTTTAATTCCAAGCTGTTTTAAAAGTTGTCATATTCATTGTTTTCATATTGCACCTTCCAATCACACACACACTCATACACACAGACTCACATTCACAGGAAAATACTCAGCTTTATCTCTGATAGTGGAGTTCAGACGTCTGAAAATGCTGAAATTAAAGATGGCAGATCCCCGTGGACATTTATGAGACTTTTGGTCTATGGTGATCTCATTAGAGATTTATTTCCCTATATTTTTATCTTCTTCACAAAGTTCTCTTGCAGTCCAAAGGATGTTGTTTTGAGCAGCTTGGCTTCAGCTTGTAATGCTCAGTGTATACACAGTAATTTTGTCATAGAAGGAAAATAAATAATAATAATAATAATAATAATAAAGGAGAAGTAAAAAAGGTGGAACAACCATGCTTATGTATTTATTTATGACAAAAAGATTTGGGGGGAGATAAATGCTTTCATAGCTTCCAAAACCTGCAGATCATATAGGAACATTGACTTTTACAAAAACAGAAAGGAAGAGTATCTATTCCATCTTTATATTCTCTGTCTAGTTTTCTTATCGGGAATCTGTGTTGCTAATTGAGGAGCCAACCAGAAGAGACTGATGGTATGTGGAGGAATAGTTGCGTTAGAGCCTATCTAGACTGACCCTCTACTTTCTCCTCCACCATCTCTCCTTCGCCATACAGAGGGGCTTTGCCAGCCCTCATAAATGAACCAAACGTGACAGCTGAGCTGATGGTGTTGACATTGGCAGCAAGCTTGATGGACAGCACCAAACCTTGCCGTGGCCCATCTGCTGCTAATTAGCTGTTCGAAGTTGCTCCGTGTGCCACAGGCGTCGTCTTATCAGTAAAGGACATCCTTGCCACTCACCCTGACAGCTGTGATACAGCTGTTCGGGAAGAGAATTGAGGATGGAGGGGGAGAGTGGCAGGCGGAGTAGGATTTAGAACAAGTGACAGCCCCCATGTCTCACGTTGAAGTCATCCTGAGCTGTAATAAACAACTAGCATGGAGAACAGAGAAGGTGGGGATGGAGATTTATAAAATCAGAATGTGGGTTAGGCATAAAACAAGACTGTGAGTGAGGGGAAGGAAAACATGTCTGCTCCATGAGTGCTTTATAACACAACTGAAGCTGTGTGCTCTTGTGATTAACACCAGCCAAGGGATTTGCTTATGGATTTAATGCACAATGACCATGATTTTCTGTAGATTGTACACACGTCTGTGGATATTAATGGGGGAACCTGCCAGGAAGTCCCACATCTGAGCAAGATGGGGAGCAGCATGGGCCTGAATAATTTATTGAGGTGTTGTGGATCTGATGGCTGTGGAGACAGGCTGAGAAGTAAAATAAATAAATAAATTAAAAGTACTTTTTGTTGAACGATAATGGGGGGGGGGTGGAAACAATGAGGGGGTGGAGATGAGAGTTTGAGTGCCTTACGCCTGCTGCTTTTCAAAGAAGAACTCCCGTGTTGATGCAGAAAGTCCAAGTGGTAAAATACACTGTTGTTACACTTTTACCTATTCATGAATGTGTACAGTACTTTATGTGTACTGTACCGACTGTACCGACAGAAGACTGTCTAAGCTAGCTGAAGGTTAACTGTATTCTTGTCTTACAGGACAGAGTGGGTCAAACTAGACTTTGTGATGATAAACTATCAGTTTTAAACTTACCAGTCAGCTTGTAATATAATCTAAGAAGGACCACAGAATGAAAAATTTTACTAATACTTGAGATTAGGGTGTTTCTATATTTATTGAAAAGTTGATCTCACTTAGAAGACAAAAAATAGTGTAGATGAAATAAGGAGAACAAAAACAATAAAAAATGTATCTCATTCTCTTCTCCGTAACTCAGCCTAAATGCGATTTTTATGCTTACTTAGAAAAAATAAAAAGTTATTACAATATTAATTGATTTTCCTCTGTATTTCATAGAAGCAAAAACATTAAGACAAATGCCTTCTTTGCAATATATCTGTCCCAGGAAAAGGTAAGGAATATTAGATTCCCTTGGAAAGCTTGCTCTTAAAAAGCATCCTGTATAATTTTACAACTGAGTGGAGTAGTTTGTGATAGCATTGAGATTTGGGATGTTGCTGTGAATGACTACTTTTTAAGGTTTGATGTGTCATTGATGATTACCTATGGGTTTTAATACTCTAACGGCGTGTAGACAAAATAGTTAGCAGTATGCAGCAGTCAGAAGCCAAAAATGTTCCAAAATAGATATTTCTTATAGTAAAGAATCCTTGAACACACCGCTAGTGTTTTATGCTTACTATCTAATATGCCATTGCCTCCTATCCTGCAATATATATATGCACACACACACACATATATCTCAACAACAATTTTCCTTATTTCTATATATATTTTTGAAAGGCCATTAGAGAAGATGAGCTTATACTTCAGGAATTTTCTCAATCAGAAAAATAGAAATTCTTGCTCTGTTAAAATGGGAGTGTTCCARTCATTTTTATGTGTCTAAAATGTATCCAGTACTATATTTAGAGAGACATATGATGCCKTATGGTGACATTTTGTTTGTTTCCACTCCTGACTTTTAAATTACCCTATTGAAAATCCTAGATTTTCTTCATAAATATTAGATGTGGCCACATAACCTCAGGTTTATCTTTCAGTATTCATACAAGTCTAATGAAAAATGTGAAATAAATTTTTAGTTGAAGTGATTTTACTCAGTAAAACAGTAGTTTGACCATGTAAACTGTTTTTCGACTTCTTGTTTGTTTGTTTTTAGAAACCAACATTCCATTTAAAATTTGAGTGGCTATTTGTATTTCTCTCATAAATACTTATCAAAAAATCATGTTTAGTGTTTGTATATTTAGATTTTGACATCTGGTCAATGTAACTGGTAACCCTGTTTAATCATTTTAATAGTATAACTAAGATCAATACCAGCTCACAACTGATTTAAGTGTTCATTATCCAACCCTGGATTTGGAACATTTTTACTTTATGTGTTTGCTAGCTTCAATAATAAGAAGACTTTAGAGGTTTGCATGTAATACAATAATACTATTCATATTCTCGGTGTTGTGTGAGTTTGCCATTAAAATGTAAACTAATATTTGTACTGGGCTCCTCAGTACAAGAGGGATGTGGAGCTACTGGAGAGAGTCCAGTGCAGGGCATCAGGGGCCTGGTACATCTGCCCTGTAAGCAAAGCCTGAGACAGCTGGGCCTGTTCAGCCTGGAGAAGAGAAGGCTGTGGGGGGACCTGATCAGTGTGTATAAATACCTCAAGGGAGGCAGTGAGGAGGAGGGGGCCAGCCTCTTTTCAGTGGTGGCCAGTGATAGGACTAGAGGAAACAGCCACAAGCTGAGGCACCAAAAGTTCCACAGGAACTTATGGAAACATTTCTTGACAGTGAGGGTGACAGAGCCCTGGAACAGGCTGCCCAGAGAGGTTGTGGAATCTCCTCTTTGGAGATCTTTAAAACCCGTTTGGATGCAGCCCTGTGCCACATGCTCTAGGTGATCCTGCGTGAGCAGGGGGGTTGGACTAGATGACCTCTGAGGTCCCTTCCAACCTTAAGCATCCTATGATTCTGTGATTATATGAATATTTTTACATAAGGGGCATTGTTGTAATTTTATGTTACTAGTTTAGTTTATTGCACTAAAACTGATTAATTTAGCAGCTAGTTATATGGCTATGGAAATATTTTTATTAATGACAAAAACTGGTCTGTACTTATGTATTCTTCTATGAGTAATATAATTTTATTTTGTGTGTCTCATATGTGGATGGATACAGCAAAATCTTTGTACAATGTGCCATATTACTAGAATAAAATTAGATTTATTGTTCTTAATGGGTTATTTATATGTAGCAGATAATGAAATTTTTTGCTTTTATTTAGGATGTGCACACACAAAAAGCATCTATGGTAGCTCTTTTCAAAAGATGTACTGTGTTGTGCCCAGTGAACTGTCAGTATTTTTCTGCAGCAGCAGAGACTTAAAAGGCAGAACTAACCTAAAACCAAATCTAGCATTAATGGTTTGGGCAGGGCTAATAACCCAGAAGATGGCCACAAACTGTCAGACACAAAGGGATGACTTAGGGTTAATGTGTTTAATAGTCCTCTTATATGAAAGTATGAGTTAAGTAGCAAAAGAGGAAGTTGGGAATTTTTAGAATAGTTAGACCATAAGCAAGTGACAAATCAGCGAGGTGAAAGGAGGTAACAGTTTTCTTCTTTTTGTTTTCCCCACAAAAATCTGGTGTTTTCTTCTCTACGGATATGACTGAAGGGCCATACTGTAGCTATTGCACATCCTTATGAAGAATAAATACATCAGAAAGAAATCTGATCTTTTATTTAGCATTTCTATAGCAGTAAGTTTTGTTTTAATCTGAGATCTTTTTATTGGAAATATTATGATAATATGCAAGCCACTGCTGCCTGCTGCAGTCATCAACTATCAGGTTCTTTCACTCTCTGAAATTAAAATAGTGCCTCTGGATGCTGCAGATACAATCTATTTGATGCCATGTCTGTGTGTTTATTGAGTTTATAAGAGATGAACAGGAAGGAGTTGTTCAGAGAAGCACAGCTTTTCATCTAATGTATCAGATGTAGTCAGTGTCTGTTCCAAATGATAAGAATATATATGTTTTCTGTGTAGTTAATAGAGTCATATTAGGGACTTTTTTTTTTTTTTTTTTTCTAAATATAAATATGTATGTATAAGGAAGGAAAGAAAAAAAAAATAAAAAAAAAAAAAAAAAAAAAAAAAAAAAAAAAAAAAAAACTAAGAGGGAATCTCTCCTGCCTTTTTTTTTTTTTTTTCCTCCAGGAAAGGAGAAAAATTTGTTTACACTGTCCTGTTCGCTTGTACAAGCTCCCATGCTTTCTTGCATGCACTCTTGCTTTTGCACTCTGGCATACACTCTCTTGCATGCCTACACATACTCAATCCCTTTTGCACTCGTATGTGCTTCCTCTCATGCTCATGCTTGAGCTCATACTTTCTTCCTCCTTTGTGCTCTGCTGTGCTTGTATTTGCTTTCTTGCATGCTTTTGCAGTACTCCCTCGCACCCATGTTCTCCCCCCTTCCCTCCTTTTCCCTTTTTCTTTCTCACAACCTCTTGTTCTTCTTGTTTTGTCACAGACTCAGTTTACAACTTCTGTTCCACCTCTTGCTCTCTGTTACCTCTAACTAATTCTGACATAGTTTTCCTAGGGAAAGAATGTCTTTGTCCCTCAGGGAGTGGTACAATGTATTCAGATTGCTGAAGATATTAACACCTTATGAACCTTGTTAAGTGGATTAATGGGAGAGAGGTTTTCTTTTCTTTTCTTTCTTTTCTTTTTTTTAATTTTTTTTTTTTTCAGGGGGAGCAAAGGGAAAGGGTGGTTTGTTTCCTTTAAGGTTCATCCCTCACCCCCTCCCCGCTTCAATCACATCACTGCTTGGAGACTAGAGTGCGGAGGAGAAAAGAAGCTTATTTAGCAGCCCCAGTAGACACAGGCATCACAGCACCGATCAATCAACACAAATATTTTCCCACTGAGTCTCCTCTGTGACCTTGAGGAGTGTGACAAATGATTTAGAGGACAGAACAGACAGAAGTTTTGCGATAAACGAAAAAATTATGTTCTGCTGGGTGATGAAGAAAAATAAAAATGAAGAGTGGGGGTGGATATATACTTGGTTTAAAAAGACTTGATAAATTCTGTAACTACTTTATGCTGTACTGACCGTGGTTAGAGTTGCTTTCATGGTAATCAAGACTTCCTCAATAAACCTTACTGCAGTATTTACTGTACTTACTTGCTCAGTACTGCAGTATGTTACAGGTCTGAAACCTTAACTATGGTTGGAGGTTGCAGCAGTTATTGATAACAGATTCCAGAGGCAACATATTTCATCAAATTCATGTGTCAGGAAGGTAATCAGGAGAGTGAATTGCTTAGCCTGGATTGGCTTCACTCGTTCTGAAATCTCCAATAGGTAACATCAGTCATGAGAAGATTGCTATTAACCATAAATGTTAGATACATTAATAAAGGTATCAACCTTTTTTTTTTTTCTTTTTTTTTTTTTTTTTTTAGGAGGAGGAGGGAGGACAGTTGGAATTCATAATCTTTATGTATCAACATTGTGAATGCACTACAGGAGAAACAGTGCATATTCTTCAACCCACTGATGTGTGCCTAGGCTTAGCAGAAAACAATACCATTTTTTTTTCCGCACATTATTCATGCTTTGTGTCTCATTGTGTCTTTTAGAATGCAGATTGGCTTTTTCATTACTGATTCTCGCCCCTTCCATCTTTTTTCTAGTTCTTTCTGACCCTTATGTGGATGCATTTGTCTGTTAAACCCTTAGTGCTAGTAATCCTTGCTGCATATTTCAGTGAGCCAAACGTCTGCTGGCTCTTGATTCTTTAGTCAGATTTCTCTATTTTCTTGCAACTCAGTAGAGAAAGTAATGACATTCTTGTTGAAATACAGGCTACTGATCAAACATCAAAGCTTGATAATACTTTTTTCTCCTTTTTTTTTTTTTTTTGTCATTTAAATGTGTACTCAATTTAATGTTTAGCCAGTAGTGGCTAAAAGATGTAATTTCTAATCTCACTGCCTGAGATTTCCATTCTATTTCCATTCCAATTTTCTTTCTTATTCTGGACAGAAAGAGTCTATTCTAAACAAATTTGAAGATTACATCTCTCTAATGACAAGACTATGTCTTCCAGTGCATGAAAAGGCATTTTGGTTCATTAAGCTCAGTAGCAGTGCTAGTAAACCAAAGGCCAAATTAAAGGAGGTGGCATGTGTTTGGGGAAGTAGGCAGTAAAATGTCATCATCTTTCTAATGATATTGAAACTGGTCAGATTCACTGGTAAAATGCCCAGATCTCACTCGTAGCAGGCATAATCTGGTATCTATCTGTTGTTTCACAGTGCCAGAATTGCAAATTAGAAGAAAAATAAAGCATTACCTTGTGGAGAGCTTGAAATAATTTGGAGCAGCATAAGCCGCTTTAAGGAGGAGTGAATGGCAATCACTACAAGGCCTTAGAAAATCTGTGGAGCAAGCAGGCTGTTACTGTTCCAAAAGATTTTGTGTTAAATTTACCAACACAGGATCTGCTATCAGAGGGCAGTGGATACATGTCAGGAAAAAATCCAGAAAGTTGTTTGTTCCTGGGGTTTTTAATGAGGTCAGTAACCTATTTCTGTAGAACAATTAATTTCTTCAGCACCTTGTTGAATGTACTTCTGTTTTATATTTTCCATATGAGGCTCCTTTTCCTTGACAGATTTAGGTGTGCATTTCATTCAGGTAAAGCCAAACTGGCACTGTGGAGCTTTGCTTCCCACTCATCCCTGCATTTGCTGTAATGAGGGCCTTCAGAATGGGTATGACTACGGAAAATGGCAGGCAAGGAGAATTATAGACTCGTCCAAAGTTAGAAAAAAATGTGGCAGCAAATGATTTAGGATGAGCTTTTAAATGAGAATTGCATTTACTAGATGCTATGCTTAATTGAAAGGAAGACTATCTTCAGAATAGCTCTCTTAAGAAGCGTAAAAAACAAAACAAATCTCTGTAATATTGCTTTCAAATTTGAAACATCCAGTAAATGTTTCAAATGGAAGATATTTTACCTGAGAGCAGCAAAAAAAAAAAAAAAAAAAAAAAAAAAAAAAAAAAGAAAGAAAGCTTTTCAAAGCATTTCTGCTGTCCTAGGGAAGCTTTTACTTATTAATTTAGCATTAGATATCATGCTAAAATATTGCCCCATTAAAATTTATTTTGTCTCTAATAGGTGTAGTTCAGTAACTTAAAAGCTCTTGAAAAGTATTTTCAAGGACAGGGAAACATGAGCATCTGGGTATTTTTATTGTTTGGGAACACAAGTCCTATAGCTTTTTGTCTCAAAGAGATAAGAAAGAATAGAACAGAGACTTGAACCCAGGTCGTTAAAGCCCTAAGATAACACTTTAATCACTGTACTTATCCATCCATTGGAAGAAAACTATTAATGCAAGTATTTTCATCTTCTGCTTTTAAAAGTCAGTTTTCTAATAAAAAAGCAGTACACCTCAGCAGAGAGTTTCTGTCACTCCTGTATTTAATAGAAATTAAATAATAGGTTATTTTTGTTATCAATGTTGAAAGTCTTCAGACTGGCTCTGTTTTTGTTTATCCTGTAAGAGGAAGGTGAATTGTGCACACTGCAGAATAGAATACATATCTCTTTGTAACTATGTCTTTATACTGCAGAAAGGGGATCCATTGGACTTGTTCAATTTACTCTTGAAGGCAAGAAATACCTAATGCCATGCTCTCACACAACTGTGTAGTCTGTTCACTGGAAACACATTTTTGAAAGGTGAACATAAGCCCTGAATTTGGCTTTAATAATAACTCTGGGAAGTGTTGTATCTGCTTTTAAAGCAAAAATACCCTTTCCCTCAAAAAATTACTTTTTAGAAATAAAAAATAAAAACTTGGAGTGAGAGTACAATAAGTCGGAGCTGAGTAGAGCAGACTAATCTTGTAGTTACTTCTGTCATTGCACAGAATTTTGTGCACTTTTTTTTTTTTTTGTGGAGGAACATTTCTGTAGCTTAGTTTATAGTGACATTATGAAACATAGTTATAGATCTTTTAGATTGTGAATTTTAGTTATGATCTAGTTTTGTTTGTCAGTTTTGCTTACCCATAGATATGTTGATGCTGAAAATGTGCAACATTAAAACAAAACCAACTTTACAGTATCTGGGAGTGATATTTTTGTTTGTTTGTTTTCTTTGTAACACAACTAACTAACAGGGAAAGTTTCAGTCACAATGGCACCCCAAATGGACCTTAAAATCTTAAAGTGTTCAGTAGACTAGAAAGCTTTCGCACTTTGTTTACGAAAGGGTAAATAAACAGATATGAAGGAGGAGCTGAGAATAATGAACCCAACATATTAACAAATCAATGCTGACATTGATTCTGAATAAAGTTTCTTAAAATAATTACTCAGGAGGAGTGAGGCCTCCAGGGGTTAGGGTTAAGGGAATGTTTGAGACAATGCCAATAAACTTAAGTTTAAGACATTGGATTCCCTGTCATGACTGATTTAAAAATTAAAAAAAAAAAAAGAAAAAGAAAAAAAGAAAAAAATGAAGAATCTCATAAAAAGTGGTGATCTGTGTGTCCCTGAGTTCAACCTTTAAGAAAGAAAGAAAAAAAAAAAAAGTAAAGAAGGTTTCTTGATGAAATGAATTTTATTTTGCAGGCACTGGGCCCATGCGATTTCATTTCATTATCAGGATACACTGAGCGGGCTTGAATCAGCAAGAACTCCAGGCAATGCAGGCTGATGATAAGCATTTCATCATGGTCCTAAACATATTAAATTTTAGCTATAAATTTTATCAACAGCATCTACATGGCAGGATACTCTTTCCCCCCCTATTTCTTCAGTGTGCTCCCTGTTCTCCTTGACGTGCAAATATAACATGACTGAAAACAAATTTTAAAAATTGATAATTAAAAATACATCTACAATTTAGTTAGTCCAGTAATTATCATTCAAGTTATCTCTATACTTATGGAAAATGGGAAAACAATGTTACAGCATGAGCAAAAGTAACAGTAGACAAACCAGTTAGGTTTGTGACAGTGTACAAAAGATTTCCTCCTAAAACTAATACTGTATCCCAGGTGACCTTATTTCTGTTTTTTCCAACTGTTTGTCACAGATATATGGCCTTTATAGGATACCGATAGGAAAATAAAAGATATGAATTAAAAAAAAAAAAAATTCATTTGACATTTCCTGTGATAAAAAGCCTATAGGATTTCACCAGTTTCAATGACTCTGATGGGAAAGTGGCCAAACTGTACCAGAGTATGCAGTAACATTTCTAATTAAAAGTTCTTGAAGACCAGGACCAGGAAAGAACATAATCTGCTGCATTGGTATGTAATATCCCAAAAACTAAGACAGAAAAAAAAGGGAACATAAAACTGAGGAGCAGAGGAAAGAAAGAGTTTTAGCTTAGTCTGGAAAAGGGCATGTCTTTGAGCAGTGCTCTGTGTAGCTGTTATAGTATCTTTAATGATAAAAGCAAAAAAGGTACATCTTTGAGAACTCTCAAGGCATGACAGCCCTGGGGCTGGTTAGAGGCTAATTAGTTTCAGAAGTGAAGACTCCAGAGTGTCTGAGGGAAATCCTAACTAGATTAATATTGAATTCTGTTCTTACATCTTGATATAATATGATTCATCATTGCAAACGTGGTTTTAAACAAATATGTTCTTTAAGTTTTGTCTGATAGTTAATGATGTCTGAGTTGCATGACAGGGAAAAAGACCATGCCTACTTATGTTGACTGTTAAATCTAGCATGTCCAGTAATATCCTAGTGTGACTTGGTATACCCACATGAAATACATGAAATGTGTTTGCTTCTGAAATGTAAGGATTGATAAGCAATGGTGAGTGGAAAATCAATAGATGTAGCTGGATTTTCTAATAAATAAATAAATCTGTACTTTGAGAAAGTAATTGTTAGGTTAAGTGTGGAAATACAGTTACACCCAACTTTTTTTCATGTTTGTCTGAACAGTCAGAACATTGGCATTGCACTCACTCAGACTGTACAACTAGCAATGAGAAAGATACATTATTAAAAATAAATATCCCGGAAAATGTTTCTATATGAACACTTCTGTGGAATGCTCATCTTTTTTTTTTTTTTTTAATAATCTTTTTTATTATTAATTTCACTTCAATTTTGTTATATAAATCTATAGTGCAGCCTTTTGGCTAGATTTTATTGGAACATCTCATCCTATGCATATTGCAAATCCTGTTGTAGTTGGCATTTCTACAGGTTACTTTAAGAAGACTCCAGGAAATTGCTGCTGTCATTGTAAATCTTGGAAGTGGGACAAATTATTGTTGAAAGGAGATAGAAGCTGTCTACATTCCAGTTCACTTTTCATCTCTGTGGTATCTGAGTATCTCATACAAATAAAGATTATAGTAAGGATTTTTCTCCTTCTCCCTTTTCTACCAGGCAAATGGATTTATGGTACATCTGCAATAGCATATATTAGATGATTAGAACAGTGTGTATGCATTTAGTTGAGCAGATATTGGTTCAGATCCTATGTGGCTGTATGACATATATCTCTGTGGACAAAAAGATAGCATGTAGAAGACTTCTATAGAGATGAAAGGGATAATCCTTAATCAGTGTCTGTGATGACATCAAGAAGTAATTGGCTTAAATTCTGGCATTAAAAACTGAGGTTAAAACTTAAAACTTCCTTCCCATAACAGAAGTAGAGAACTAAAGAAAAAAAAATCATAATCTGGGAATAGTTTACCTAGATTCATGGAAGAGCTCTTATCACTAAAGGTCTATTAAGGGTGTACTAGGCAAATTTGTCACCAAAAAAAATGAACCAACCAAACAAAAAAGTCATGTATCAGAGCCATAAAACAATTTTATTCTGTATGTCCTTTTGTTTAATTCCAACTATTTTCAGTTGAGATACAACAGAAGAGCTGGATATTCACCATTTCATATTGAATTCTGACAGTTCTAAAGCTACTCCTAAAATATAGCAAATGATGCACTACAAAATAAAAGGAAATTCTTTTTTTAAGGAAATTCTTAAAAAACTTAAAACAAAATCTTTTATTTGGTTCAAGCTCATTAAGGATGTAAACTTTATATGAGAGAATGTTTTCACATTGTAAGATGTGAAAAATTTCTTTTGCATTAGAGTTATGGTCTTAATTATTTACTCTACTTCTTTTTAAATTCTCCTGTACCCATTTGTTTCTTTTTGTCTTATTAGTGTTCTAGTCTAGGATTCATTTCTCTTATTTTGTTATTTCTACAATTTTCACAAAGGCAAATTAAATCTGTGATGTGACAGTATTATGTGACAGTTAGGCAGTTTCACAATTCCTACAAATATTCCAAGTCTATTGCTGTCACAAGTGATGCTCTTCTGTGTGACTTTTAGAAAGCAACTACAGATAAAACCTTTTTATAGGCAGCTATGCTGGTTGTCCCATTCTCTGTTCTGTTCTTCATAAGGACAATGGAAGAATTCTTTTCTGATATGCCAAAGCTCCCTGGGAAGTTGACTTTTCCAAAGCATCCACAAAATTGTCTCATGTCCATGCACCATTATACAATACCTGATGTACAGCTTGAAGCGTCTTTTTAAATTTCCATGTATCTGTTGTGTCTTTTCTCTTACAATAGTTTTTTTTTTTTTTTTTTTTTTTTTTTTTTTTTTTTTTTATATTGAATGGTCTTCAAACAAAAGCACCTTAATATATTTGTTGTTGCATGAAATTCTTGTCTGTATCTCAAGTTTCCTTCTGTCTTCTTACCAAGGTCTTTTGAGTTATGATTGTGACATTATCATTCTAGTAAGTGTACATTTTAAAGTAAACAAATTTTGTTTATTGTTTTATTTTATTTTTTTAGAACAATGTCTTGATAATTTAACAGGAAGTATTATTTTCTTGTCTTATACATTATTAGACTATTTAGCTATATTAGGCTATTTTTAAACTATTTGACTACTCTATAAATCCTGTTCTTATTCACTTCAGTGAAAAGTCTTTGAATTTGTGAATCATCACAAAGAAATGTGATGATACACTGAAATACAATGAATGGTGACAAACCAGATTGTATGCTTATAGGAGCAAATATTCATGTTTTATCCGAATACTTGAAAATACATATAATCCCAAAATCTTTTCTAGATAAAAATAAGAATTTTTAGGGCATAAGTCCTCAAATAGTTATCTGGTTTGTCAAATTTATTAATCTGTTTCCCCATATCCACTTTGTCTTACGTCTCCTCCCACTAAAAAAAAATCATACATAGATGCAGAACCTACAATCTCCCCCTCTCCTCTCCTCTCCTCTCCTCTCCTCTCCTCTCCTCTCCTCTCCTCTCCTCTCCTCTCCTCTCCTCTCCTCTCCTCTCCTCTCCTCTCCTCTCCTCTTACCATCTGTCTAGCCATGTATGTTTGTGCCCTGAAGTTTTCAAAATGGTAGTACAAAATAACAGCAGTGCCGTTACATGGGGCCATATGGACACAGATATTTTGGGAGAACCCAGAACATGACTTGTTATAATACATTCATATAGCAGTGAGTGTAGAAGTTCAATTTTTTTTTTTCATCAAAAAAATCAGCTTTTTAAAAATATAGTAATAACAATACACTGGTTGTATCATCTGCTTGTATTTATGGAATTTTCAACATCCCTCGTGAACTGAGGGCCCCAAAACTGGCAGCAGGATTTCAGGTGCAACTTGAGCAACACTGAATAAACAGGAATAGTAACTTTTCTTGAGCTTATAGCCATATTTCTCCAGTGTAGTCCAGCACGTAGCTTGCTTTATTTGCGATGGGACGCAATTTTGGCCCATAGGCTAACAGACTATTTAGTAATCATAAAGCGCAACTCTCTTTCAGGAGGGTAGTTACTCAGCCAGCCACTTTTCAGGCTGTATTGAAGTGTGGAGTTACTTCTGAGAATTTTACCTTTTTCATTATTAAGTCTCATGCTGGCACAAGCTTGAAGTTTATCAAGGCTCATCTGGATTGAGTTTGTTCCAGGTGTCCTATCAATCACTCCACAAAATTTAATGCCATCTTCAAATTTATTGAGAGCACAGTTTGTGTTACAGTTCAGGTTGCTACTGAAGTTACTAAGCCATATGGGACCATGTATCAACCATTGGGGTACTGTGCTTGTTAACCAGCTGTTAGACAGATGTCCAGCCTTTGGTTTCAAGGCAACTCAGGCAATTTTATTACAGCTGTCATTCTTTTATTTCCTAGTCCATGCTTCTTCAGCTTCCAAATGAGAAAACTATGCGATGTAAAACCTTACTGAAGTCAAGATACAGGATATATGACATCTGCTGCTCTTTGCTGCTCTTTTATATAGAAAACTCACTGCTTTTAGCCAGCCATTACATCATAGTCATCAACCTGATCAAACATGGCTTGYTATTGATAAATCCATGTTGAATATTCCTGATTGTCTTCTTGTCTTTGTGTACTTGAAAATGGATTCCAAGGAGACATACTTGGTAAAATTTCTGTTGTCAGAGACTAAGCTGAGGTCGATCATCTCATAATTCTTGCCTTTTTAAAGCATTCTTTTTTTCCAGTTTTCCACTTAGGGACCTCATCTAATTGCTATGAATTTTCATTAATTATAGACAGTGGACTACAGTCACATCTCTTGCAGCTCTTGCTGCACTCTCAAGAGGATCCATCCTATCAGATCTGAAAGACTGGGTTGTATCTAACTTGTTTGCATTAATCCTAAATTTTTAAAAGTTCTTTTAGTATAAATACATCATTTCTTGCCCATCAATTATGTCCTGTCCCATTCTTCTTTTGGATTTGACACAACTGACATAGTTTTAAATAATTTGATTTTCACAAAAAAGATGGTATTTGATGATATTGTGGCTAACATCCTGGATTCCAGAAACAAATTATAACACATACTTTTATATGTTAAAAATCACGTAATTCATGCCATATTTCTTTTGTAGGTTTTCTTTCTATTATACACTTTTTCTTTTTTCTTACTCCTCCTCCTGTAAAGCAGTTATCCCTTGTTGTATCCTGCCTGTAGCACTGGTGCTTCAGTATGCATTAGGACCTTGAGATTCTACGGAAATCCAAAAACTGTTAGTAGATAAAATTGCTTGGACTATAACATCATTATTTTCAGATCTTATATATTTACTGAAAACTCTTATTGCCATAGTCTCCTTTAATTTTTTATTGCTTTCTGAGTCAGTCAAATGACAAACAGACAATCAGTCTTAAGTAGTCTGCACTGTGCACTTATCCCCACCCCACTCTAATTAATAATTTGCTTGTAGACATATGCTACAAATTATATCTTCTGCCTCAGAGACATGCAGACATATGGCAGCATATTTAAAAAATAAGCTTCTAATTCTGAACATTTTTTAAAAAAATGATTTAAGACACTTAGAAGCATCTTGGATTTGAACTAGAAGCCCTGTAGAAGATATTGCCCAAAGTGAAGATTAACAAACATTGCATTAGTCTTTCTAAAATATTGTTAGCACACTTCATAGTTATTGGTACATTTTATCTTTTCAAAGGTTCTGTAAACATTTCTGTACCTTATAAGGTACCTAGTAAGGAATTTTGTAAATATTTTCAAATTTGTTCTATTGCACCTCCCATTTCTTTTTATCTGCTAATACATGAATTTATAGATAGAGAAAAATAATGACTTTTAGCATGAGAACTTTCACCATCACGTATATGTTGAGTGCTTACTTTAATTAAAAATACAGACAGCCTCCACAATGAATTCAGTTGCAAGCGGGCAAGTACACATATGGCTATAAGCCAGATGAATGCCATTCATACAAATTAAATGAGTGTGATGTAAATAAGAACTTTTAATGTCTTCTTGAATTATCTCAATCAGTTGTTATAGTTCAACAATCCAGTGTGAAAAGATAATCAGATTCAAGGTTTAAAAAAAAAAAAAAAAAAGCATAACTTTACTAGGAGAAGGAGAGAATTGATATGCAGGTATATATGTTGGGGTAGAAGAGAAAGAGTGAACTCGATATTATTAGAGAAAGGTTAGTGCATAATATTTGAACTCAACATTATTAGAGAAAGGTTAGTGCATAATACTATCAAAAAAATCTGAAGAACTTACAGTTTCATCCATTCTTTTTCTTCCTTTGTTGGTTGGTTGCTTTATTTGTTTGTTCATCAGTTGTTTGATTTGTTTTTCCTTCTTCAAAATAACTTTTATATATGCTTATGTCAGTCATGGCAAAACTTTTCTCCAAACTGACTCTTGGACATTTTTAATGTGTTTCAGCATTACTGGCATGTTTCCCAAAAGTGAAAACTGTGACAAGACAAAAATAAAAGAGGAAAAGAAGTGTCTTATTCACCCACTTCTCTGTGTGGAGGTTTCACATTTGAGGATTTAATGCAATTAATCAAAGCCCGAATGCATTTGTGTTCTCTGAACAGCTGGGGAGCACTTTCATATTTTCTCAATGCAGCAGTGTGAAATGGCACAGGATGCCAATGGATAATAGTTCTGTGAAAGATATCTTTCATGCTAGAACTGTGCTTATGGGTTTTGTTTTAGATGATGGATTGCAAGTTCTCAGTCATTTGCAAGCCATGGACTTTACATTAGCTCTCTGAATTATCAAATTTCTCACTCAGTCTGAAAACCGCAGCATTTTAATTGAAAGGAGTACTAGACCTTCCTGCCATATCAATGTTAGAGTCTGTGAAATAACTTTCCCACTTGAGAAAAATTAACAAATACAGTGCAAATGTTTTTACCTTAGTAACCAACAGGGCTGAAAGGTGAGCTGACACACATTCAAGCACAAAATATCAAACTGTGAGCCCTCTGCTACCAGGAACTCTTTTTTGAGTTCACTGACTTGGAAGAGATTGAATGTCTGAGGGCTTAGTAATGTCTAACAATGGTGTCAGTCTCCCTAAAACTGCTGAAGAAAGTACTTCCTCCTCTGAGACCATTTAGAGTATACAGCTGAGATTACTGTATCTGTTTCAGGAAGAGAACAGAACCAAAACTGGTCATTTGTACAGCTGAAGCTCTAAGATCAGAGTGGTACAACTCATCATATGATGAAGTTTAATTTAGCCCTAATCTTACTCAGTTAAACAAACCCCAGTAAGAAATGAATGCTTTAGGGCTCTAATACTGTGAAATGTGTAAGGTTTGCAGTAAAATAGATTTAGAAATAAAAGCTCTGTTTACATAAATGCTGCCTTTTTCAGTGGTTGAAAAGTAACTTTTAGAATGGCAAAGAATACGTTGTTTAAATTGTGCTTAGGGGTAAGTGCTGATGGGTGGGTTCTGTACGTAGTAAATTTAACTTCAAAAGCTGATGTTGCTATTCTGACTCCCCACTTCTTCTAATCCATGTTCTAACAACCTACCTTCCATTTGACAAGTTATTTTGACAGCTGCTTTTGGAAAGGCCGAAAGCCTATTTTAGCTTAGAGAGAAGAAGGTCTGTGTGGAAAATTTGAATTCTGAAAGAGCAAAAAATGTTGTTTGAAAATTTATTTGCTTATTTTTAAGGCACTTTTTTTCCTGTATATATTAGCATTCCTAAGTTGTATTAATTGTTTACTGTAGTGGTGTTTGTGAACACGCAGTATAATGATTTTGTGTAGATAATTACACCCAAAATTAATGGGAGAATGGCTAACAATGAGTTTGAGATATGTCTACAGAAGTATTGTTTTATGAATCTTCTAAACAAACTCTAATATCTCGACATTTAATATCTAGACATTTCCAATACAGAAGTAAAAGAAGTGCCTAAATCTTCTAAGTGTTTTTTCACTGCAGCCTGAAGTTTAGGTTGCAGTTTTGTAAGACATTTTTAAAAAATGTGCTTACTCTTAAATACAGTTGTAACATCATTTTGTAACAAAGTACGTTCTTCTGTAAAGAAAGCACAGAGTAGGCTCTCAAGTCCAGACACCTATTCAGGGAAGTATTACTGATAACCTTCAGGAACATTTAAGGCAATCACTTCAGGTCTCTACAATTTCAGTTAGGTAATTTTTCCAGAACTATGTGTATTGTTATTAATTGGTAGGAGTGGACCGCAGGTAGGAAAAATCATTAACTTTTCTCTTGTGAAGATTTTTGTACTGTTTTGTGTTATTTTTGATTGCTATTTAAAGTCCTAGCCACATTCTTTACAAAGACACTTTTTTGTTCTACTTTTTGTGAATGCTGTTCCATTACTGTCAACTTAGAACTTTTTTTCCGGTAGATACAAAGGGCAGGCATTTATGCCTTACTATGAATACTTTGTCTTGCTTCTCCCTCCTTCAAGTACAATATATGTACCTCATATGGGCATTGTTGTGGTGAATGTCTGACAAACCTTTTCTTTAACAGCTCCCAAGGAACATCAAAATGACTCCTTCAGCAGATGCTACAGATCAAATGCTCTAGCTCTGTAGCCACTGGTTCTTTAAAAGAACCTGTCTTAACTTCATAAAAAGTCAAGGTCTTGCACAATGTGCCCTTGTGGTGTGATAACATAGCTTGCAATACCATAAATCACCAGCTCAGTGTTGCAGGTAGTGGAAAAGTGCTTCTGTTAGCTTGCAGTATATAAAACTAGTTCTAATGGGAATGCATGCTCATCTCCTGCTCTTACCAGTTCAGCAGAAGAAAAAGGAATGAGGAGCAGCTCCTGTCATATAATATTCTAGCTTTCTCTTTGATCCCTCAGCATCAGTTTTGACCATACTACTGCCAAAAAGGCAAGTTGTGCTCTTTTCCCTGCCTCCGGCTGTCTGTTCCTGCCACCTCTCTTGTGTCAGCACTGGCAATTGTTCAGCTCTTCCGTGAAAATTATTAATTTGGGAAGGCAGGTGTAGTTTTTAGTCAGTTCAAGGAACTGACATAGCTGGTGAGCTACATGATTTAAATATTGACAAAGCAGAGGGTGTGCCCAGCAAAAGAGAAGGAAGTCAGGGTTGTCTTTCTGGTGGCATCGTAAGCTGAAATCTTTTAAACCTCAGTGAAAGTTTACAGCCTAAAACAAGTCTTTTTAAAAAATTGATTGAGGTCTATGAATGTATGCGAAACTCAAGTTTACTGCAGGGTAACTCCATAATTCTCTTGGTATCCATGCATGTGTCCCGGTCCATTACTTGTATTTTCAGACTCAGTGATATTTGAAGACTTTTGTTATAAGAGGTGGATTAATAGGTTTTGATAATTTTGATAAGAGTAATAGGTTTTGATATCCTTTACATTTACATATATACATACATACATATATATATATTTATATGTATGTTAATGGATTTCTTCATTCATTTATAAGCAAAAATTTGGAAGGAAAGACTAAGTCAAATTCTGTATTTAATTCTGAAAGTGGTGAAATTTGATATCACTTAATTTTTATGATGAAGTTATTGGAAGGAAAATGCCACAGTGGAAATTCTTTCTACTACTCTTTACACCATCAGGTGTTACAATTTGTTTTCAGAGGAGCCTACTTGTCACAGGAGACAATGTGGGAAAAGCAGTGTTTTAAGCTAGACGTAATAAGGCATCTTTCTGTTGAACTCTGTAATAGTAAGAATATCAGTGCAGGGACAAAACTAAATTAATGCATTGCTAAATAACAATAATAAAACAGACTTGTATAAAATTGTGGATTTTTTCTCTGTTACTGGATACTAAAATAGTAACTACAGAGTTCAAAAGAATTAAAACAAACAACAAACCAACAAAAAAATCTTACAGCTTCTAACTTCTATACACTAGTTCAGCTTTAATCAAACTGCACGTACCTGATGAAAGTTATCAATGTGGAAGAAATGATCCTGAATAAGTATGAAATATTGAGAAGAGGTGTAGGTTGCTAATTAGATACCAAGCTAAGGAAAACCCTTGTTTTTCAAATAATCAAAAGCTGGGAGAATGTTGTGAGGGTTGTTTGCAGTGCTCTTGTTTTCTCTAGGTCTTTCTTCTAGGGTGAGTACTTGTAGCCCTTGTAGTCAATTTTGGTTTGAATTGGGATTTTGTTTCCCTAAACAAACAAAGAAAACTTCTCCGTAAGAGTGACCACCCCATATAATGTATGCTTACAAGAAATTGCACATTTCCTTTAGACCTACAAAGAAATAAATCCAGTCTGTTCATAGAACCTTCTGTTCATAGAACCTTGTAGGTTCAGACTACTAGGTGTTCTTCTTGGGCTGATCCAAGGTCATTTCACAGGTGTCAAGATACTTGGACCTGAGCTGACCAAGTCCTTTATTTAAACCAATATGACTGACTCTATGGAGGTCTTATGATCCAGTCACACCCCACCTCGTCCCCGTCACATGACGCATTCAAATTTGTTTCAGCTATTTCTGTTGGAGTCAGTCCCTATTTAATTTTGTGTTTTTGTTTCTGTTGTATTGTCAGTATTCTCATAGTGAAGATTTGTAACCCATTTGTATAAAGGACTACAGAAACACTGCATTTAAAAAATCTGTATAAGAACTTGATCCTGTTCTCTCCAGAGCTAGTGCAAGTTTTACCAATGACTTGAGTAAAAATGATGAGTTCATCCAAAAGTTGAATTGGAATTTAAAATTTTTTCTAAGAGTGCAATCTCAACAAAGTCAATAATTTTGTGAAAGGAATAGTTTTCCAAAAATTACAGAGCTTTTTAAAATTTATTTTAAAATTCTTAATATATTATTTTGGTTTTAATATTCGTTGCATTCTAGCCTGTGGATCGCAATAATATGGAAAAAAAAAATATGTTATTAGGTCCTTATTTAATATTAGTGTCTTTAGATAATGCATACCAGTGTGGATGTCACTGGAAAGAGAAGAAAACCACACATAGAAATTTAGAATTGTTATGGAGACATACATAGTCTCCATAACATGTCTCTTTGATAGTTTGGAGAACTATCAAAAAGACAGAAAAATGCACAGCTACAAAATGTATTTCTTACCGAAAAACTATTACTATGTGGTCTAACTGAAATGCAGCTTTTAAAAATTAATGTTAATACCTAATGTTGCTATTATTTGATAAAACAGTAAATATTTTAGGAAATAAGGATGTCTGTTTTTTTAATATCCTTTCTAGATGCAGTCATGATTTTCTTTATTCTATTCCACAAAGGTTTTCTCTTTCAGAAGTAACATGAAAGAAAGAATGAACAAAATTTAGATTTGTGTTCTTATTTTCAGAGCAGAGAAATAAAGCTGTGAGCTTTTTTTAACCATTTTGGCAGTATTTTACCTTGCAATGTCAGTGGTCAGAAAAAAAAATTGAAAATGAACAATTACCAAATTGCTGATTATTATAGAGGTGCTTTATGGCAAGGCATAATAAATATTAATTTAATGTGTTTTTTTTTTCTCTTTTGATAGTCCCCCAGGCTTGACTTGAGTTTATGAATATCACTGGAAATTGTTGATGCTTTTAGAATGTCTTGCCCTTCAGTATGAGATTCTTAGACACGGGTTCTGGAATGACTGAGTTGTTAAAAAGGCTCCAGGTATGTTCCTGAAGGCAACCAAAGATACAGGGAATTAATATTGGAATGGGGGATGTCAGTGTTTCCAATAGTGATGCACAACTTCTCACATACTTTCATATGACTTTTTCTACTTCCATTTCCATTTTAATTTCCATTCTCTGTATTTCACAGAACAAATTGGATAATATTTTTTAATTAACTTTGGTCAAGTTAAACAAGGAGCCAAAACTATTCCTCAACTGTGGGAAAATTGTCCTCAGCAGAGTGTTTTGGAGTTTTGACCTTTAGCATATGGCATAGTGCCCTTCTTTCTTTATGTCTGTAGTTTGTATTCTTTTTTTTTTTTTTTTTTTTTTT
>NW_020455563.1:389139-398440 GCF_003342845.1 Nothoprocta perdicaria
CTTCCCTTCCCTTCCCTTCCCTTCCCTTCCCTTCCCTTCCCTTCCGTATCTTTCTCTCTCTTTTTCTTTCTTTCCTAGTTTCAGAATCTAGAAGCTTATGTGTAATTAAACATAGGAGCTATAATGCGGCACTAACTACAGACTAGCTTTGCTATTGCAAAATCTGACATAGGTAATTATCATGGTAAAATAGATTATGCATTCATCACTGTGCTAATATTTTCTTAAGATAATATTGAATTTTATGAAAATAATGAACAAGTTGTTGGATTTCAGAGTTAATAAAAGCTTCAAATGTGTTGCCGTATTATCAGCTGCTATATTACATCAGAGGGTTCTGTATCACATCAGGGAATATTGGATTTGCAAAAGGACACTAAATGTCAATGTAATATGAAACTTGCACAGCTGATATTTTTGAAAGTTGTTAATATAATAGACTACTCAAGTGAATGACTTTTATATTTTGTCAGTAGCTTGAGAATAATGAAAAGGCTCATTTCGACTCCTTAACTGGAACGGAGTCATGAAACAGTAGCATCCTGGTCAATCCTATATGATTGTCGTACACAGAGAGAGAAAGGAAGAGTCATATCTAGTTCCTCTGGATTTCTATGCCAGCTGCCATAGAAGTGAAAGATGTAATAGATCTCTAATTTGACAATGTAAGCAATCCTTTCAAGGTGATGATGGGGTGTCTGATATTTTTTCCTCACCTCTAAATGGAGTACCTCACCACAGAAAGGATGTCTTCATGATGGCCATATATTCAGAATGAAAACAATATATTATTTCAGCTTATTTATTTGAATAAGTCTTCAGTACACAAAATATGGACAAAGTATTAATTACTGTTAACTAGAAGCTACTTAAAATGTAAAAATGTTAAGTGAAAGCAAAACAGGAAAGCAGTAATAAAATTTAAGCTCAGCCCCAGAAGTGGAAACAGATACCATCTCTGCACCAGCTATTCAAAGGCAAGTGAGCAGTGCTGGAGGAGCAAGATTGGTTCACCCATCTTTTTTCTCCATTATATTCATTCCCCAAATTTCTTTAAGAGGTTTAATTTAAAAGGCAGAAGTGATGAGTTTTGTCACCCAAAGGCAATGACTTCATGCTATCTCTGTTTGTTTGCTTTTTTTTTTTTTTTTAAATGGGAATTTTTAATGAAGTAAATGGGTCTGAAGAGCTACTGTCCAAAAATATGGAGTTCATTTTTTTTTAAGAATTAACTATCATCTTAAACTGGAGGACCTCTGGATCTTTTAATTGTAAACTTTTCAGAACCTGGTTGTATTGGATCTTAGGGAAATCATGCCTGACTTAAAGATGCACAGATATTTTAACTGATATTTTTCTGTAAATTCTGTTCAGCTTTTTCTGCTTTCTGTATATGCAATACTTGTGCATTGAAAATGCTGTTAGTAATAAACAAGACTGAATGAAAACAAAAGGGAAACTGCAATTCAAATGCAACTATTTTTCAACTTCATCAAATACATATATTCATCAAATTCCTTGTATCTTATTGAGGATAGAAGTTTTCTGCACTTCCAAATAGATTCAAACACATTCTTAGATTTTCCAAAAATAGAGCAATTTTAGTCAGTCTTTAAACCTGATTTTTTTTTTTCAAAGAGCTTCTAGAGCTCCTGCATCTTCTTCCTTTAAGATATTTTACCAGTTTTTCAACATTTCTCTTATATGTCAGAGAAAATTTGTTTCCCACTTCCACAACTCAAAATGGAAACAGTGCAATAAAATGAAAAAGTCTGAGTGGACTGTATCATAGTAATGAATGTATTGTCATATAATTAGTAAATTTTAGGAATACATGGCATGTAAGTTTGATAAATAGGAACATACAAGATTCACAGATTCACAGAATATTTAAGGTTGGAAGGGACCTCTACAGATCATCTAGTCCAACCTTCCTGCTCAAGCAGGCACACCTACAGCATGTGGCACAGGATGGCATCCAGGTGGGTTTTGAAGACCTCCAGAGTAGGAGACTCCACAACCTCCCTGGACAGCCTGTTCCACTGCTCTGTCACCCTCACAGTAAAGAAGTTGCTCCTCACCTGGAGACGGAACTTCTTATGCTTCAGCTTGTGGCCATTACCCTGCATCCTATCGCTGGTCACCAGTGAGAACAGCTTGTCCCCTTCTTCCCTGCATTCTCCCTTCCTGAACTTATACATATTAATCATATCCCCTCTGAGCCGTCTCTTCTCCAGAGAAAACAGGCCCAGCTCACTCAGYCTCTCYTCATACGAGAGATGTTCCATTCCCTTAATCATCCKGGTTGCCCTTCTCTGGACCCTCTCGAGAAGCTCCACGTCCYTCCTATACTGGGGWGCCCAGAACTGMACACAGTACTCCAGGTGCGGCCTCACCAGAGMTGAGTAGAGGGGCAGAATCACCTCCCTTGACCTGCTGGCAACACTCCTCCTGATGCACGCCAGGATCCCATTGGCCTTCTTGGCCACGAGGGCACATGGTTAACTTAGTGTCAACCAGGACTCCCAGGTCCCTCTCCGTGGAGCTGCTTTCCAGCAGGTCCACCCCTAATCTGTACTGATGCCTGGGGTTATTCCTCCCCAGGTGCAGGACCCTGCACTTATCCTTATTGAACCTAAGATGTTTCTTAAAATCACATAAGTTTTTTTTTTTCATAGAAAATGTATCAATTTACCTGTAGGTGACTGTAAGTACCTGTATATTTATGCATATTTATGTCATCCATAGTTAAGATTATGTGTGTATTTAAAAACAAACAAACAAAAAAAAACTCTTTGCAGTAACCGGACTATAACTATTTAGGCCAAAATATCCCATGAAAGTAGTCCATATTTTGGAAGAAAAATGAGTTAAAAAGATATTTGAATGTTTCAAAAAATGAAATTAGAGAAAAAAATGTGGTTTCTATCTCACATAATCTGACATAACAAAATAGACTTTTCTCTAACCTCATAAGCATCAACTCATAATGTTAAGTATACCTATTGTCATATTAAACGTCTTATTTAGTTAACAGTCATGCAAAATGGAAAGTGAATCAGATCAACCAACTGTCTGACAATATGGCAAATATCTTTGAGCAATGATGATGAGATTCATCCTGCAGATCTTTCAACAGCAAAATGTCAGGTACGGATGTTTGAGCAACTATGCTAGATTACATTTATATTAAAAGAAGAGGTACCTCCAGTTAGCAGTTCAGTTGCCTTAACAGCTTCAGAAAACTGAATTACAGACTGTGCTTCCACCTTTGCCAATAATGTAACATTTGACTGCAGTGAATATGGAATCCTCGAATTATAGCGGTCAATCTACCAAAAATAAACATTTTTTTTTTCTTTTTTTTTAGGGGGGAGGTGGGGAGGGGCTTCAGGAACTTTGGATCAGACCTAAGATCACTGGCCTATCTGTTAATCTACTCTGTTTTCATTCCAACAGTTCTTTTGGAAAATACTGTTAAAATGGCATTTTGTGTGACTCAAAGGCAAAAGAAAAGCATTCACTGAAGTGCTAGATGCACAAATTCATTGGATGCTGTATTACCTTTAACCCTATCCCAACTAGCAGTGAAAACAGGCTATTGAACATATGCCATCTTGGCTAGCAGTCAGACTTCTTTAGCAGCTTCTTTTATGCATTACCCTCCCTCTTAAGCTAATGGAATACTGACAACATGTTTTGTAAAGAAAACCTGCCTATGAGAAAATTTCCTAGACATGCACAGTCTTTTTGCAGAAATCTGTCAGGGATTTGTATTGATGCTTGATGGTATATTATTAACATGCTTACAAAACTAATGTAAAGGTAGTAGAGCAGTGCTGTTTATACTATTTTGTGGTACTATTACCATTGCTAATTACATTATCTTATTATATTCTTTGATACAAATCAACTGCAGGCAATGTCAAAATTACTGTGGGAGGGTAAAACAAGCCAAGATTTTTGGCCTTTGAGTTCAGCTTGGCATTGTCTTAATATGAAAAAAGGTTTGTTACCTTATTCTTTCAGTGGTGCTCAAAGAATATGCTAGCTATAAAAATAATGCAACGATAGCAATTATTTCCTGTCTTCTGTTTTCACTTTAAGTTTTTGTTCTGCAGGATTGGAGAGTTTTTAATGAGATTGAAAAAATATTGCTTATTTAAGAGGGCAGTGCAATTTACAATGAAGCGTAATAGAGAAGATACAATTTCTTTTTTTGTCTTTTTCGTAATGTAGAGATAGTGAGGGGCAATGGGAATAACATAGGCTACTTAAGTCATCTTATTGGACAATTTGAATCAGTCTTTGGATGATTAGGAAGAAAGTTGCATTAATCATATTATTAAACATGCAGTGTATTAGATGTTAGCACAATATATAATGTAATAAATCTAAGYACAACCCTTTGCTCTCCTTCTAATATTAACATCCATGTAACTACCCAGGTAAAATTCATGATATTTAGACAGAAAATAGGATTACATGTATAAGAAACAAGGTATATGAATAATTGAATATGAATGTCTGTAACAATATATATTCTTTATGTAAATCCTGACAAAATAGTTTTTTTGGTTTTTTTGTTTGTTTGTTTTTCCGATTGTAAAAGGGAAGTGTAACTAATAGGAGACTCAGTCACTCAGGCATTATAAAGACAGTAATTTCTGAAGCTTCTTTGCAAGCATTACTTTATTGCTTTGATATCCTGATGGTCTTCATAAGAATTGCTTTACAGTGTTATTTATGTTGAGAAGAATAAACCAATTGCCCTGAACTTTGTATAATTGTCTTCTGTCACCAGAAGTTTATTCTTATTTTCATTGAAAAATAACAATAATTATCTATGTCCATCCTGCTCATCAGAAAGCTGCCACTCTCTTCCTAATTTCTTCTCTTCATAAAAGAAATTGATCCTACTATTTCTGTAAATGATTTCCAGGAAGACTCAGTGTATATTTTCATTCCCAGTATGGATTCCAGCACATAGCATCATAGGATGGAATTAAAGTTTAAAGTCAAGGAAAAATAGTGCACTGAATCATGATGCCAGTCTTAAACCTGAATCACATCTTCCCACTGGACTATAAACTTCTTCTGAGGTGTCAAGGATTGTCCTCTGCATCATAGTATGTTGCCTGAGAGTACCGGGAGAAATACTTTATTATATCTAAAAAAATAAGCATAAGCCTCTATTTCACTTAATAATAATAATAATAATAACTCAAAATTTAGAAGCAACTAGAGAGTAAATAGTATAAAAAGTGAGGTTGTTTTCTTTTTTCCATTGCATACAGTCTACTAAATGCAATGTTGCAACTGCTTAAACACTCTTATTCCTGTGCTTCCAAATAAATGATATTTCTGTATTTTCACTATAATAGACTTTCATAATAGTGAAAGGTGATATATAGACCTTTATCATCCACTACTGTCACTGTGTATCCACAGAATAGGTGAAGTGCAATGAAGAGCAGGAAAAACTTTCATGCTACATACCAGGGTATATCAATGCTATTCTTGAAGAGCCAGTCAGTGTTGGTCAGGCAGTGGTTTGAATCATGACATTTTGGCCTTAGCATTTCCAGTATTTAAGTATTTCACTTGTGGCTTTTTATAGATAAATCATGTCTACTTTGAGTTATATTTAAACCATATTTTGTGTAAGAATATATTATATTTTGTGTAAGAATATTTTGTGTAAGAATATTTTGTGTAATATTATATTTTGTGTAAGAATATTTTGTGTAAGAATAATGCATACAAGCCTAAATAATGTATGCTTTATCAAGAACCCCATGTTGTTAATTTTCTTCTTTGACCATGTCTTTCCACTGTCCTTTGCAGAGTGCTGAATGAAATGGAAAAATTCCCAAAACATAATTCTAGGGAACTCCAAAGAAGCTAAAAAGACACAACAATTAGATATGCACAGGCTGTTTATATATATTTTTGTTACGGCTGAACCAAGTTATAAATTGTTAGTAATTAAAAGTCAGTCCAGGCCCATTTTGACCAGTAAGAATTATGCTGTAGTTGAAATACTAAGGTAGTAGAAATACCAAGATAGTTAATAATTTTGCTATGTTATTTTTATGCATGGAATACCTCTCTAAATCTTTTTGTTCCACTAGGATTATATATTCAGTACCATACATGATACAGTTCTAAACTTGCAAAATGGTCTCACACCAGGACATTAGTATATATTAGACATTACATAGATAAATAGATAAGGGAGATGGATTCGTTGGAAAGTGGATTTACTGTTCTGTTCACATCCTCTTTTCAGCATTACTTCTTCTGTACATTTAATTTAAACAGTTACTAATTAAATTCTAGAAATTTATTTTACAAAAGTGTGTGAAACAGAAGTGGTGAATATAGGTCCAATTGTGAAACAATGGTTATCAAGAAACATGACCTTTACAAGAAAATTTTGAAAGTGTAGAGCAATATATTACAGGTGCAGACATTTTATGCGGGAATGCACATGCTTTGAGAGTCAAAATTGATAAAGTCTTTTTCTTCTTACAGTATACAATTTCTCTGTGATCTCTCTCTTCAGGACATTTTTCTCTCTTTTTTCTTTTTTTCCTAATCATTGCTAACACCACTACAGGCAACTTCTACAGCAGTTTTAAAAATGGAGCAGTGAAGAATGTATTTGGCTTCTTTACCTATCAAAATGTTCATTTGTCTTTCTAAAAGCATACTTAATTGCTCATACAAGAAGATAATTGCATGTCTTCTGAACCTTTCAGTTCCAACACTAATATTATATTCTTTAATTTCATTCTTTTTAAGAAATTAAAATCTTCTTTTTAAGATTTTACTTCATCCTTTAGTGATGTGATTGTGTGCCTTTGAAAAAATGCAAATTTGCTCATGTCTGTAACTGCTGTAGTTGTTGCTCCTATTTTCTTTTTTTTTCTTATTCCATGACAAGCAATCATCGCCATTAGGAATTATTCATTTCTTATTTTTCTGTGTTTTTTCAACTATTTCAAAGTAGTGCATTTGAAAATAAAGGCAATCTGCAGGCAAAAGGATGCAGAAGACAATTTAATCCATGCCAGCTGGCAAAGAGAAGAACCCAGTAAGTTGGCAAGGCCTTATCTGGTGGTGCTGCTTCTTCAATTAAATTCTTATTGTGAAGGTATTTTGTGTGTGTGTTTGTACAAAAGTTTCAGAGTGCAAATCAATCCTTATTTTACCTTCTTTCTGTCATCTTTTGATATTTCCTCTCCATAAGTAAGAGGTTAGTAGTTCATCTCTAATTCTTCATAAATGAGGATGATCTTTACAGACCTTACTGCCACTTCTCACATAGGTATAATCCTATATACAAAGCCATGCAGAATCATTTCCAAAACTGTATATGAAGACAGTACAATCAGTACACTGGCTCTCTATGTAGAAGCAATTAAATGCAGTACTATCCTGTCAGCTCTCTGATATACGTATACATATATATAAATATATGTTTCTGTGTTGTAGAGGTATAGAGATGAACAAAGCAAATTATTCTTGCTAAGACTTATTAATGTTCGACCATAAACAAGTCTCATGTTTTTTCCTAGAACAACATTTTTAGTACTACCTGATTTGATTGGTTATGGTGTATTTAGGTTTTTTTTTTTTTTTTTTTTTATTTTTTTTTTTTTTTTTTTTTCTTTTTTTTTTCTTTTTTTTTCTTTTTCTATGTAGAAGTGTCCTGTACTGTTTCAGTGGGATAAAATGGTGACTTATTATGGTATAATGGTGCTGATGTTACTGCCAAAAAGATAGTAAATTCTTTCAAATTCGGAACTTGTTTGCTTGTTTTTTTCCTTCTCTATAGAAATTATTATGGTTTTAAAATGAGTGATGAATAATGTGCAGGTTGACATGATTATTGAGGTATCCAAATCAAGATTTGATTTTTCCGTTTTGTCACTGAAATGTGAAAATTATGTCATGAGTTGTGTGATGTTTACAAATGAGACTGGAATAAAGCCTTAATTCCTTATCTTTCCCATGATCATTTCACATTTACTTTCCTCTAACTTCCAGATAGAGAGCAATCTAGGGGCAAGATACTGGATGTTCAGAATCCATTATGTTTTTATCTCAGAGAATTTTGCCTGATTGGAGAGTTTAAGCAGATTTTGATAATGTAATTCAGTGTCTAGGTAACTGTTTTTTTTCAGGATTGGGATTTTATTTATGGAATTTCATAAAATGTTTAGTCAATGCTTGAGTCTAGCAAAGGTTTCTTTCCTTGGACATCATTATTTTTTCTGATTTCTCTGTTCCAAAATAGATGATTCTGGGAGAAAGAGAGAGGAAAAGCTAAAAAGTTAGATTAATGAATGCCTAAAAAGAGCTAAATCTGAGACCTGATCTCAGAACTCTTACTCTGGAAAAAAAGTCCCATTAATTTTAGTGGGAGTTTTGACTGTACAAGGACTTTCAAGATCAAGTACTTTCTTGTTCATTAAAGGATAGAAGATAATTAGAAATAAAGAACAGAAAAGATTTTATATAGTTTTGCTTTTGTCAGCTGAAAAAAATCCATATTATTGTAGGAGTTTTAGGCTAATCTGCCCTCTCTCTTGCTTTCTTGCATGAAATGATGACACAGTAGGTTGTTTTCATTACTCTTTGCAGGTCTGTGATTCTATCTGTTCATTTTATTGAGGAAAAAGCAATTGGCAAGTTTTTTTGTGTGTGATCTTCCTCGTAGCTGGATTGCAATCTCATCTATGATGCTGAGTTTGTCATTTCATTCCTCCATTCAAACTGTTTAGCTCAAGATATTCTCACCATTTTTTTTTTGTTTGTAAATGGTGGATGATAGGTGAAATAAAAAGCTTGTATGCATTTTATTTGAAGGATTTTGCTGATGTCAGTTTATGAAATAGAAGAACCACTGAGGAGAAAAAAAAATAAAACTGCTAAGTTTTAAGATACAAATGTTGTATGTTTTATGATTCATTAAATTATGTTGAACACTTTTTGAGGAAAAACCTAGATATATTTATGACCACCTTAAATTTGGCCCTTTATATGAAACATTTAACAGTCATGAATCCATTTCAGGATTTGTGCCTTTCGGTCATCAAGTTATTGGAGTGCTTTCCACACTGTGGGACAAGGGATGCATCCATTATTAGAAAAATCACTTTAAACTGTCTTTTATAGTTTAACAATATTTTTCATGATACTATATCCTCATAGCTTTTACAGCTTTTTTTCTCCTCTCCTCTCCTCTCCTCTCCTCTCCTCTCCTCTCCTCTCCTCTCCTCTCCTCTCCTCT
>NW_020455563.1:398520-410734 GCF_003342845.1 Nothoprocta perdicaria
TTTTTTTCTTCTTTGAGTGTATTTGTATCTTTGAATTATTATTTGGACTCTTTTTATTTCCTGTTTTCTAGTGGTGAGGTTGACACAAAGAGGCCATGGAAGGATGGGCAGACCAGGAGCTGTAATTTCCCTTGTTCTCTTTGCTGAGCCTACAACATGAAGCAAGTTTATCCATTCCCAAAATAAGGGCAAAAGCTCAAGGGACACTTGCTTTAATTATAAGGCAGATTTTGTTCAATAGTCTTCTTTTGAGGAAATAGATATACAGAATAAAATGCTTGGTGTTTAATGATGACATGTATCTTACTTTTTGAACTGATCTTTTAATGGATGTGATTTTATTATTGTTTCTAATTTTTATATTGATGCCTCACTGAGCTTTGATCTTGATGAGGACGGGGAAAACATTCATTGTTTGTTGTTCTTGAAATTACTTTTGTCATTAGTTCCCAGTTATTTTCAGGAAATGGTGACTTTCTACAATGTAGGAGGGTATTTGATAATATAGCACACAGTCTGCCTTCAGAAACTCATTTGCTTTTATCAAATAGATGGAAATGTGCAATGCTCACTCTTAAAGAGAACTTGATCTGCAGGGACTCCTCCTCTGCTTTTCCACCAGTTTAATTCTGTTGCCTTTGGGTGAATTGCACTTCATTTGTACTCATATAAATGAGGAAAACAATAACATGCAAAATATCAGAGGGAACCACAGGCAGATTTTAGAATGAAACGTTCTCAATAGTTTTTATCTTTCTGTTAAGCTACATTTATTAATCTCTATGGATTGTGTAAGTACCTTTTGATTCAATGTGTAAGCATAAAGAGCAGATTTCTCCTTGTGTAAAGTGTATGAGTTCTTTTTTTCTTCTTTCTTTTTTCTTTTAAATGAAATTTTAGGTGGCAAAGTAGGGACCTCATGAAGTTAGCTGGAAATGTGACTTAAGATATCAGAGGAGCATACTCTTGGTAGATATAAATAGTTAAGATGACTTTCTACTTTCAAGGAGAGTTCTTGAAAAAGCTTTTAGAACTGTGATATAATTCTTCAGGAACACAGAACTCATATAAGATATCTGAGGTATCTTCTGGGAGAACTTTAGAAGAGACATGTGTTTTGCATTGCAAGTAAAAGTACTATTTGATGTAAAGTTTTCTGAATATTTTGTTCACCATATGATGATAGTAGAGTGGGTAAACAATCCTGTGCGGAATACTAATGTGGTACTAATCTGAATATGGTCCACAAACTGTTTAGAATTTGGGCATATTACTTCATGGAGTAGATTTGAAATTGTGCAACTTTCCCAGCATATTGCTCTCAATATAATGTTCTCTCTCTGGGAAGATTTCTTCCCACCTTCTCCACCAATAAAATAGTGCAAAGGCATGGTGATATGTTGATACCTGACCCTCTGGCTGTCATTCTGAATGTTTCTTTTGTTCAGAATTACTGGTAGAATTGTGGTAATGTTCTGTAGTCAGTTTGGATAGCCAATACAATTCCTGTAGAAAAATGAAATTTTGAAGATTCTGTGTTGTTGATAACCTACTGGGCTTTTCCTCCTCAGTTCCCTTTTAAACCCATAAGCATGGACCCCTTATGCCTGTAGAGTTCCAATGTCTTTGAGGTTTTTTTTTTTTTTTTTTTTTTTTTTTTTGGGGTGTCCTATTATTATACCCTGGAGGGAACCTGAAGTATATAGTGCTATTTATATTCTGCAGTTAGTAACAGAGTATGAACTTCTATTAATATTCCCACATTAAACGCAGCTTTAATTGCAGTTTTAGAGATATGCTGTTTTTACTTTTTAGAGTCTGAGGGTTGATTAATAATATCTTAATAAAAAGCTTAATAGTGCATTAATTTTTTTTTAAAGGTTTCTTCTTATTATGAGAGAGCAATTTCAGTTGGTAGTTCACTAAACAGAACAATGTCTTCTCTGTCATTTGAAAATATGTTACCTGGTTGCTATATAGTCTGCCTTTGGAAAACAAACTGAGGTTTGATGTAGTAGTTTAAATGATTACCAAGCATATGTTTGGTAACATTTGGCTATGAATTCTCAAGTTTATGAACCCTGGTAAAGAGTTACTTACCTTCCTTCAGTACAAATTTGCTTACAGTCATGCTTTGTATATTACCAATATCGGGCCAGTGGGGAGGTGGGATATCTGACAGTGTGTAGTAAGAATGACACATCTTTTTATTTAAATATTATTGCTTTTTAGGCACTGAAATTTGGAGATATGCCGAAGTACTTATGGGAGATTTGGGTACCTGACAAACCATGGGTGGTAAGATATCAGATCCACTGAAATAAACAAAATAAACATTTAATTTAAGTTAGGTATTTTGGGCCTGCTGTCACTGAATTAAATGGGCAAAACTCCTGCAGGGCTCAAAAGTAGTGCATTGCTTCAAATTTATGCAAGTGTGTTTCCATGTTTTTATTTTCTATTTTTTTTTTTAATATTATCATACTGGTGTGAAATTGAAGTAATGCCTATAGCAAACTAGAACTGTGCTGTAGCATTTGGCATGGGGAAGCGCTCTTTTCTCATTTGAAGCTTATAATTAGACCTTTTCTGTTATCTTTTCGGAGACGAGTAAACAGCTATTGGTCGTCAGAGCAATTTGTGGTTCACAGCTGGGCCTATTGACCAGTGCTTTTCTCCAGGCATAGTCTTGTTAGTCTTGTATATCTCTTGCTCAGGACTCCAACCCAGTAAGCCAAGGAAAATAGCAGTCCTTTTAAGGACCAGATAGACTGCTCAGAAAATGACTCCAGTGGGTGCTAAGTGTCTGTTCTTTGCTTTCAGAGAAAATGCTTAGAAAAGGGCCAGGATTGAATCATTTGATTTCTGAATCTCTGTAGTTAGGAGTAAGCATGCTCTTTTTAGGAGCATAATTTCTTCTCTGTGCAGAATCCTGGTCTAATATTTTGGTTTTCATGCTCTTTTTTTTTTTCTGTGAAATAAAGTAAAATTAAATCTGAAAAGGGTTATCAGTGTCTGTCCACTAGCTATGATTTTTAAAGAGGACTCTTCTAAAATTTGTATTAGAAAACTCCACTTAGAAGTTTGGAGCTTACAAGTTTTTAAAGGTTAAAAATTATACATGTAATCTAAATTTGGTGTCCTCTCATGATACTTTCAAGTTTATTTACACTTGCTCAACTATTCAAAGTAAAAGCTTAAAGTAAAAAGTTTTTTTCACAAGACTATACTTCTCATCCCCCAAAATTAAGTGCTCTGTGGCAGTTGCTTTAAGTTATGTCAAAATAAGAAAGTTTCTTGAGTATCATACAGTAAACTTAAAAAGATATTCTCTGTCTACTGACTTTTTAGCCTTAATAAGAATTCAGTATAAGCATTTTGTAAATAAGGGAATTACATTGATTTTCAATGTAAAACGTTTTGAATAAGATTTCTAAGTACTGAAGATTTATAGGATATTCTTGAAGATTTAACATATGTATATATTATGTAATATAGATATCATTTTAATTTTTAATTTAATATATATATATTTAGCATATACACATGCTATATCTTCTATTTTTAACCAATTGATGTAGATATCTCTTAACTATGTGTCCTTTCTCTAATGTAGGGTGTAGTGGTTGTAAAAAAATATATATATTAATTCAGTAATGCATAAATTCTGAGGGGAATTTGAAAGAAAAAAGACACAGAAAAAATATTTTGAAATTATCTCAGTTATGAGTAGTGTTCAGCTCCAGATACTAGAAATGTAGATGTTCACATCTGTATAAATTCCCATTACAGGCAAAGGAGAATAGATAGCTACTCAATACAATACTGAAGTAGATTCAAGCAGCAGAATACCACCATATGAGACTAAAAACAGCTTAAAATCTTAGCTTTTTTGTAGGAGTACTGAATTACACTGATTTAACAGAAGGCAATTCTTCCTGCATTTCTGCTAACTCTTTATCATATTGGATGGGGATAACAAAACAAAGAATACTGCTGTATTGTTTTTTTTTTTTTTAAATTCAGTGTAGAATATTAGCATAATGCTTCAAAATCCCATCCATTGCTTGAAGGAAAATATATTCCTTGTATATTATATTTTAAAAGTTGATTTTTTAAGAGTTTCAGCATTTGTGAAATAATTTGGATGGAGGCTGGATATTAAGAGAAATTTGTGAAAGTTATAAACTTATAAACTAATTTCTGGGGAGATATTATTGTACTCTCTCAGCCTTTCACTAAGAATTATTATTGTTTCTCTAACAAACTGTTTAAGCTAGGATGAATAGGTCAAGGGTGTCAAACACATAGGTAAACTTCTTCCTCTGATTCTACTAGATTAAAAAAAGAAAAACAAAATGTAAATTTATTCTTTTAGAATCTACTAGATAGTATTGAGAATGAAAACCTATATTGTTCTGTTCTGTTTTGTTTTGTTTTCCCATCAACATCAGTTAGCAATATGGCTAATCACTTTAATTAAAACCTCATTTCTGTTAGTGTAACCAGTTGATCTTGAAAAAAATCCTCCAACATCTTATTTATGGAAACCATTTTAAGTATTTTAATTTATTTTTATGATGTTAAAATTGATATATCTTCACAGTCTTTTCAATAGCAATGTAACAATAGTAGTGTATTAATAAGGACTGCTCATCTGTGATGTATTACTCAGTATGAATAAATGGATATTGTATTGTTGTTTAAAAAAAAAAAAAAAAAATTTGAATTACCTTTGAGTACTTTGCTCATCTAAATAACTAATACATAGTCTCTTTCTAAAGAGACTTTTAGCAAAGTAAATCTCCATCAGCATTGTTTATAATAGAATCCACACAAGTTTCTAAGAGACCTAATGGATTTTCTGTTTCTTGAAGTAAAAATTTTAGTTATTGCTTTTAATGCAGTTTAGTGCTCAACCAAAGGATTAGATGCAGAAATTCCTATTTCTGGTGTGACTGATTATGCAACCATTTAGACAATGTGATGTCTTGGGGAAAATAGTGAGAGGTGGAATGGACTGAAGAAGGGAACTACAGCACTCAGCTGATGTACAATCTAAAATGTGTTTGCTAAGTGAGAAGGATGGTAGTGGGTGGAGAGAGATTTCTCTTGCAAGGTTTTTGTTATACAGATCTCACACACAGCTTACTAGAATCAATCGAGGCTCAAACCCAGGGGGCTCAAACCCCTCAAAGTCCAGTTTAGACTAGTACTCGGGGAAACAGGATGCACAGTCCAACCCTTAGACACATATACGTTTTTTTTTGGCAGCCTAATCCTGACAGGAATCAGTTCAGGTTCAGCCTTCTGTGTAGAAACATAGAATCATTGAAAGAGACCTTTAGAGATCATCTAGTCCAACCTACCTGCACATGTAGGATCACCTAGGGCACATGGCACAGGATTGTGTCTAAGTGGGTTTTGAAGATCTCCAGAGGAAACTCCACAACCTCTCTTGGCAACCTGTTCCAGTGCTCTGTCGCCATCACTGTCAAGAACTTTTTCCTAAAGTTCCTGTGGAAATTTTGATTCTTCAGGTGGCAGCATGCTTCAGTTCAGTATGGTGTTAGCTATCTATAGATGTGTTTGTCCATGAAGCTGTTGTCTTAACTCTTTCTAAACTAATTATTTCTTAATCACATTGTTGACATAAACCACTAGTGACCTCACTAACCACATTGCCTCATGCTCATCTCCTTGATAACAGCCAAGTAGCAGTTGTCATTGAAGTTTCTATCACCCTGTAATCTCCCATCCCAAATGTTGCATAAGTTTTAAGTTAGAAACAATTGCATTATGGAATTTATCTATTATAGCTTTATTTTCCAGTTCGTACAAGGCTAACTCAGTTATTTACAGATGGACAGATGCATTCAGAGTCTCACTTATCTGAGCAATGCTTTGGATAGACTTTACCTTGTGACAGATGATGAAAATGGTCCCTTCTAGCATTCATATAATCATAGAATATAGAGGTGCTTTGGTATTAATAACATTAACCTGTTCCTTTGTAAGGAAAAAGAGGAAAATACCACTTTAAGAGTTTGTGGATAAAGGAGAGAAAAAGGATACATGGAATAATAAGAACAGAAGGAAGGGGAAAATTTGTAAAGGTTACAACCTTTTTGTGAGTATAAAGCTCATGACTAACCTTGTCCTACAGAATTCCTCATACAGAGTGCAAAAAGACTTAGCTGTAAGGGATAGACTAAGGCCATTTGGCTTGGTTTCCAAGGAGCAGATCATATAGAAAGATTTTTCCACATAAGGCATTTTTTTTTTCTCTGCTATTGAAGCTAAATGATAATTGCTTTCATAAAGAGTCTTAGAAGAGGAATGTTCTGTACACTTTATTATTTCCAGTCTGCATTTATAGTAACTAACCGTAGCAGAAGTTTTCACAATTTGTATTTTGTTCCAGTAATAACTCTTTGCCTATTAACTGCTAAAAGCAATCTCTTATCTTGAATATAACTCAGAGATGTTGAACAAACATTGATCTTCATTTTAATTAGGTTTTATTTTGATTTTTTTTTTCAAAAGTAAGCTGCTCCTTGGTTTAGAACCATCATTAAAATTCCTTATAAATTCCTCTTTCAAATTAATTTAAGTAGATTTTGGTCTATGAGGTGCTGTTTTTTTACTGTCTGCAAATGTGGCTGTGGAGATACAGACTCACTTCAGATATTTATATAAATAAATACTTACACATATATCTTGACTTCATTTCTCCCTAATTAGTAGTGTGCAATGTACCATTCTGATTTTTGATTCACCCCCTTGGATCCTGCACCTCCCCTTGGGGATTTCCCAGCTGTTTTCCTCTCCTGCTGTAATTGAAATCAAACTTGTTTCAGCCGGTAATTGATAGTGAATCTAACCATTTTATGTTTGCTCTGAGACAGATGTACGGCATGAGCACATGAAATGGCATATGGAAAACCAAGGGCCTTAGTGGGGTGCAAACAGATCTATTCTTGTTCTATTTCACATTATTCCAGTAGTTTGATCAACAAGTTCATATATATACTGTTAAGGTAGGAGAGTGATATGTGTAGAAATTGTAGAGTAGATGTTGATGATATGGTGGTGTTGGTTAAAATGGTTAAACAAACTCTGTCTATCCTCATGAAAGGCTGTGTCTTTAGACTGTTCTTAGGTAGAAACAGTCTAAAAACTGCTCTTTTCTCTTGCAGTGTTAAGAAAAAGTATTCAAGTTTCTGTTTGAATGTCGTTATGAGAGGTCTATGGAAATGTAAATATAGATAACTTCTCTCGCCCTTCCTTGGCATCTAGTGCAAATCATAATCTTGTTTTATACAGGGTGCATTCTTTTTGGCTCTGGGCATGGCATTTCCTAGGAAATTACAATGGTGTTGAACAGTGGAGCAATTGCTGTGTCTCGGCATTTCTATTTATTCCTTTATTCCTGTTTTCTTTCTTTCTTATCCTATCTTTCATTCCTAATGAATCGAATAGAAATGTATATATCATAATTGTATTTAAGGGAAAACAATTATGTGAGTAATTTACAATATTTAAGTAGTATTTTAACACTTTAAAATCTGTTATCTATTCTATTGGAGACCTATTCCACATTCTATACTATAAGGACTATAGAAGTTTAGTAGAATTCTTGTACCTTTAGCTTCTCTTCATTACAAACTAAATATGCAGTAATTAAACAAAATTAAACAACAAAAAGAATGGTAAATTAAAATAGAATTAAAGGGAAATCCTAAATTAATAACAACTTTGCTGGCTTCTGGGTTTCTTGAGACGTGTTTGAAGTATATTTTCTTGACAGAAACAATGTAATTTTCCCTTATGTGGATTTCCTTATATCTGGTTTTGAAAGGAGCCTTGTTTATTTCCTGCAGATAACAAAAGATGAACAGTAGATCTGGTCAGGCAAACTTAGGATTTAAATGAACACATTTTTAAGTAAGACTATGGAGTTAATTTTTGATTTAAGTGAAAAATCACACTTRTTCTCTACTGTTTCTGATTCTAAGTATCATTACTCTGTGTAAAGTTCAGCAGGATTTCTCCTGAGGTAGCACAGTTCCTCTGGGTATATCTAAATAAATATTGTCATTGTGCTGAATACTTACGAAGAGATTTGGAGGAAGCTAATCGTTCTGCAGCTCTTCATATTATACCCAGTTTCTCAGGGACCTGAGGAAAAATAGAGGTGAAATTAATTTCTTTACACTGTTCACAATCATAGTAGAGATTATTCTCATTAAATATTCATCGATAATGGAGGAGAAAAGGAGTTGAGTAATGAGACAGTTGGAGTTACATTAAATATTCTAACTATGACTAGAAAAAAATCCTTACAAGTTTATTGTGATTTTCCAACTTGTGTTCTGAAAATATCTATTATTAGGGAATCTCTATATTAGAGAATTTCTGCTTTCCAAGAAGAGGGGAAAGTGAAATATGATTTTGAATATAGATATCTGCCCTTTTTCATCTTTCACAAAATTTCATAAATTTTCTGTGACTCAGTGACATCTTTATAATATATATTAGATTTATATGGGGATATCAGTCACTTCCTGCACATAAATTTGCCTCTTACCCTCCAACTTGGTCCTTCTTTAACCTCTTTTTCTTAACATTTTGTTTGCCCTTTTTTCTGTGAAAGAAGAATTTCTTGTATCATAAAAGTATGTTTTGGATGTTATTGCAGTGTCAAATCATTTGATAGTGTACTACTCATATTATTTTACCTATTAGAATGTATTGAAATGAAGCTTTATAAATTTTCCTCTGCATGTTCAGCATTACAGCCTGATGATTTCTTCTGCCCAGGCTTCCATCAGCCTTCCAATTTCTGGACAGTTCTTTCTTATTCTTGAATAACAGGTCCAGATGTGTTTCTCCTCTAGTCAGTTTATTGGCCATATGTGTCAAAGTAGCAATTCTGAGTTATCATCAGAAATCCCTTGGAATTGTGCTCCACAATGTAGCCCTTTCAGAAGGCATTGTGGTCACTCAAATCTCCCCTGAGAACCAGCCCCTGTGACTATGAAGCTTCCCCCAGGCATCTAACAAAGGCTTCATTCCCTCACATTGATCAAGCAGCCTGTGACAAGACCATAACACAACAATCACCCTGATCTTCACCCATGAGCTTTTGACTGCTCAGAGACTGCTCATCCCCTGCTCCAGTGCAAAGCTCTCTTGAACTGCCCTTTTGCAGAGACCACATCTTCTCCTCCTCCCCTTTCCTCAGGAGCCTGTATCTATCCCCTGCAATTTTCCACTCAGCATATTTGTGTTACAAACATTTGAACTCTTAACTGTGCTGTTCTCACAGGGGAAGCCCTGCAGTTTAATTCCTTCCCTGTCATGTCATCCTCTAGACACCTCCTTACTTACTCCAATTCTTGTGTTTAGATCACCATGCCCTGGTGTTTTAAAAACCACACACACACACACTAGTTTAGCAAACCTGTTTGCTCATATCTCTTTATCAAACAAGAAACATACAGATCTTTAGAGATATGTTTAATGTGTGCACACAAAATATTTTATGTGTGTATTTAATGTCTGTCTATGCAGAAACACCGTATGCATTTTTATCAATTGAATGAGTAGTTTGTATGTATTGCCATGCATTGTTATTCAGAAGACAAAATAGAGAATGTAAAATATTTTTCACATACTCAGTAATTCCCAATAATTAAATTCCCAGTTACTCAATAAAGTTCGAGGGCTTCGTCTTCGGTTCTGAGGGCTTCATCTTCAGTTCTGTAGTTTCTGCGTGCTTTACTGCTGCTGTTATCTTTCAGTCTGATTTTTCAAATGGTGCAAGGTGTTTTGGATTTTTTTTTGTACTTGACTGAAATGTGAAACCGAACTCACTTTTACATATGCCTGGCCAAATTAATGGTGCTAGTTTTTGTTTGTTTGCTTTTCTTGTAAATAATGTACTGAAATGTTTTGGAAAGACAAGTACTGTGTAAGAATTGAAAGCATATAAGTAAGAGATACAACAAATTTCTTTCTTTTTTTTTTTCCCCCAGGATTATAATCATACATAAAATAAGTTTTAAAAAATCAACAAATGCATTATAAACATAATTGAACAGTAGTACTGATTTATCTTCTTAAAAAATGTCATTTTATAATCCTCCTACAGATCTATTTTGTTTAAAAGCTATGTTTTCATTGAGGAGGGAGGAAAACAATAAGCTTTTTCACGTGACAGTAAATATTTTAAAGAAGGTTGTATACCAATGAACGTTCCTAAGATGCCCGATCTTTGGGAGGATGTGCCCCAAAGTGGTGAGTGATTTTGTGTGACAGTGGACTTACACATATCTTATATGATAAGAAATCACTCGGACATTCCTGTTTGCAAGTTATTGTTAATGCTGTTTTGCTATCCTGAACTAGCAATTGATATTGTAGGTGGAAGAGAGGGGAAAATAGATAAGGGAACAACATTTCTTTGCAAGTTTTCTTCATCTTTCATATCCCTGAAATATTTTTTTTTTCATGCTGAAGGAAATGTTTCACTTGTATTTTTCATTTGGGAGGATAGAGGTGAGGAGCAGAAAGGAGAAAGAACACTGTGTTCCATAATTCACAAGGCTTTGTGATCTTACGTTAAATGCAAAGGTGTAGGAAAAAAAAAAAAGGTTCAAGTATGATTCAAGAATATAACTAATCTTGTTTTTTTTTCTTTTGTTTGGGAGTTATAGTATCAAAAATATATTATCTTTTGATATTTACTTCTTTCTGAGATGTTGTTCCTGAAGTGTTATATTACACGCTTATAAATGGATAGTTGAATAGGTTTTGAACCTACGTACTTACTATATGGTAATAGTAAATGCTCTTTATACTTAGTGGGACTGTATAGACTATGAGCTCATTTGCCTGCTCAAACTACCCTATGGTACCCAAAACAGGCACATGAAGATGGAAGATATATTAGTAGTTCTGTGTTAACCTGGAGTGACTGGTAGAGAGTAGATGGTTTAGTTTATAGTATCTCAAATGATGGTAGCCATCTGTGTTTAGACATATGAATGTAAGTATTTCACTGACTGTTTTGTAGTTTAGACCCCTATATTATAGATGTCTGAAACTGGAATTGAAACACAGCCTTCAAGTTCATGATGATGTTGTTGCTGTTTTGATTTTTATTTTTGTTTTTCAAATCATATCCAGTGAATTTGGTTAGATAATCTTGGCAAAACTTTTCTCACAGAGGTTGAAATGATGTAAGCGTAGTCAATATTGTTTTTGTTCTCAGGAAGATCTGTAAAATCCAGCTTGTATGGTTGTTACTCAGGACAGAATTTGATAAGCTTTCAAGTATACAAACTGATTAAGGACATAAAATGTCAGTGTAAGCTGGCAAAGTTGTCTTGTGACTGAAGAATCATGGATAGGGATACCTTCATTCCAATGAAAGTCCATAAAAATTGTCTTTAACCTTATATTGGTGATTCTTCTAATCTATGGAAATGGAGCCTTTTCTGGACAAAAGCTTGTTGCCATTTCCTTCTTCAGGGGAAGATGTACATACATTGCCTAACAACTGTAAAAACACAGTTTTCTCATTCATAGTGAATTGAGTTTTTTTCTGAGTGCAGTACATGCAGAATGTGAATAAGAAGCTTCTCCCCCCCCCCCCTTTTTTTTTCCACATGTGAGGTATCAGATTGTTTCAGTATCCAATGTATGAATAAGCAGTGTGTGAACTTTGTAGGAAAGGAAAAGTGGTATTTTATTCTGGAGTAATTTAACAGTGCTCATTTCTTTTAATGGGCATGCTGCAGTGGCTGTTCAGAGCTCTAGTATTTGTTGTATATTGCAGAATTGTAAACTCTCACAGCTTGGGCCTTGCTTTAGCACCCATAGAGCTTTGGGCATATATGCTTAGGTACATGAATGTAGCAATTGAGGAATAGCACCAAGTGGAATGATTGTTACTTCATGTTCTTCATCATGACAACATGCTGCAGTTCAGACAGATTTATTAGAAGAGATTTTTTTTTCTCCAGATGATTTTCACTATGCTTTTTTCGTTATACCATTCGAAGATCAGAAACAGTAAATCCATTATTAATATTATACCCAACACTTCACTATATACTTCCTTGAAGTAGGTTAAAGCACATCATTACCTTTTGCTTCCTATTCTTTCCCCTCTACAGAACTAGCCCTCAGTCTCAGTTTTTTTAAT
>NW_020455563.1:410750-443550 GCF_003342845.1 Nothoprocta perdicaria
AAAAGGACCTCTACCGCGTTTTGTTAGGTCCAGAAGCAGAGGCTTTGCAAGGATGAAAACTGCCAAGTGTATATGCCAGCAATTCATTTGTACACTTTTCAATTTACAGAACTAGCCCTCAGTCTCAGTTTTTTTAATTTGGTGCTTTAGATGAAATCCTGTTTGGGGAAATCAATGAGAGGTTAACCAAAGCCCAGGCAGCTGCAGTGGTTAAAAGTCAACAGCTTTGATTGGATGCCAAACTGATGTCTAGTTTGTTTTTTTTTTTTTTTTTTTGGATACACTTATACCTCTTTCCCCAGCCTCCTGCCACATTACATAATCCCCTATATCAATCTTTAGTGGGTGGGGAAGAATTAGGAAGCTTAAAAAAAAAAATGTTACCCAATACAGGAATTTTACAAACCCAGAAATATTAGATGAAAAAGTATATTCAACAGTAATAGATATTTAACAGAGTTTAAATTTTTGACAAGATTTCAATAGCTATGCCTGTTACCCCTCTCTGCCCCTTATTTAAATCAGGTTAGTGATTAAATCACATCACTACTGGAGTGTGAAAGGCCACAGATGAAATTGTACAACACAAATGATACATAAAAAAAAGGAGTTCATTATATAAAAAAGCATATTCTTATTTTCCACAAAAGAATCTACTTTCTCATGAAATATTCTTCATGAGTTAGTATGGCAGTTAAATGGAATGCTAGCAATAGAATTAAAGCACTTAACCATGTTGAAATTTTCGTCTATCTCACTAATGGATTTCAATGGGAAAAAAAAAAGAAAAAAAAAGGAAGACAGAGGAAGTTGTTAGCTATAAATTTATATTCATATATAAGCTATTATTGTAAGTATGTGTACTTGCATAAAAGCTTGTTTAGAGGGTCGTTAGAGAATTGAGGGATTACCACGAGAAATTATAATAGAACCTGTATTCTCTAAGCATATGGTTGTGCTCATATATGTTGGACCATACAAATCTGCCTCAGGATATCTATGATACCTCAAACCAGACAATCTTAACAGGATGTAAGAGAATAGCTTATTGGCAACATTGAACTGTAAAAAAAATAAAAAATAAAAAATAAAAAATAAAGGGGGGGGAGGGGACCAGAGATACAAAAATTAGATAATATGATGTTAAGAGAAGAGAGGAGTGCCTAGCATCATCTGCCTGGACCAGAGCTGCTGCTATTTGCACGAAGGCCTGCTGACATCTGTGCTGCACAAAACCCATTACAGGCAGTGGTTATGGAGTGCAGCTTTGTGTCAAAGCCAAACACCTTTTGATAACTCTGTTCCATTACATGTATGACTAGGGTTGAAAGCTCCTTCAAGGAACTTCTTACATCATACTTTTATTTTATTCCAGTTGGCTGATCAGTCTAGCTGGAAGCAAGTCTTAAAGAAAAGTAGGTGTTTGATCTTACTCTGATTAAAGTCAATGCAAAATTGGTTTTGAGTTTAATGGAAAAATTTCAGTCTGTAGAGAACAATTTAAACCCTTCCAGCACACTTAGAATATTTCCAGTGTCAAATGGGAATTCAAGAAGTGAAAGCTTAGACCTCTTTACCTGCAGTTGCCTTTTGCTAAACATTTGTTAAGCATCCAGCAATTGCTTTTGCATGGTATTATTCTGTAAATTTGGAATTTAATGGAATTAGAAGCCAGATGAGATAATTTTCATCATTTATCTGTATTTTTGTACATGTCACTGCTCCTCAAATAATACTTCAATATCAATCCCAGAACAAAAGTCTGTTCTTTTTTTTTAAAAACTGTAGTCTACAAATTGGAAGAGATCCTGTTTCAAGGGGGATGTAAACAGAATAAAAAAATCCTGAAAGGCAAAGTTAATCATATTAGTATAGAGATTATCCATTATTGTCCATAATTACTGATGACAGAGTATTTTCCATATTATTAACATATGAGGTATTGATGAAATTGGAGCCAGGACACTAGCACAGTCATACCTTTCTGTTGAGACAGAGCAGAGCACATTTTCCAAGGAGGGGCATATACCTACCCTTTGATGAATATATCATGTTACCTCAAATGTGCAGAATGAATGTTTTGAAACAATTGTGTATGTAGAGTGAAATATTGGTCAATAAATCTAGTATCTCAATATTTTTTAGTGCCTTTCCTTGAAGCTGGTTCAATATCTGTCTAAATAGCAAGGGAGAAAGTTCAAGACAAAAGGGATAATGAGTCAGTAGCTATTTTCAGTCATTCTAGTATGCATGTGATCTTCAGCTTATGAAGTCAGATTCAATACTGTTGTTTTCCCAAAAATGTTCATGTGATAGTAATCTTGGAAGAAAGAACTGTGGGCAGAAATATAGTCCTTGTTATTTTCCAATCCATCTTCCATATTTGAGAAAGAAAAAAAAATGCATAGAAGTTCAAGGAGAAGAGGGAATTAAGTTTTGAATAATAGTTGCACACTGACATTCAGCTGAAGATTGCATCTGTGATCCAAGTCATGGAGAGAGAGTTGCATTTATTGGGTGCTTCTTGCTGATCAGCTTCTCCTTTCTCCTCCATCACTTCTACTTTTTGCCTGCCACCAAACGGTGTTATGAATTCCATTCCAAAAAGCTTAAGATATTACTCAATTTAGGTAGGCAGATTGTTCATGAAATCTGCCTTACAAGGAACAGGGAATACAGGGAACCTAATGTCCCTTAAGGGTCTTTTTAGACACAGAATATTTAGAAACTAATTTCTCTTTTGTCAGATCATATTTTTTTTTTTTTATTATGCAACTTAACGATGAAGAAACCTGCATTAGAAGCTTTTGAACAAAACAAAGCAAGATGAAAAGCATAAATTATTTTTGTATTACTAAGGAGTCCAAAATCTCTACAATGAACTTATCCATCCACACTCCCAAATTGACTCTTATGGCATAAGTAATACTTATTTCAAAATAAATTTGACAAATTGAAATATTTATCATTCTAAAGATAGTTATGCACTTCTGTTGCAAAGATTAGATAGAGACTTAGTAAAAATTACAATGTACATGATCCTATCCCAAATGTTTCTGCTAATATCGCAGCACCCAGAGAGTTTGATATTTCTCTACAGATTATGTACAGCTTCATTAAGGTCAATGGCAGTTTTTCACGTCATATATAAGGAGGCTCAGAGTACACAGCTTCAATTCTTCCATTTTATTATATTGTATTATCATGTGATAATTCACTATTCTTTCCTTTAAAAGTAAAAGCCTATTCTGTTCCTTCGGCTTTTTATGCTGGTTGTGCTGTGAAATCCACAGAGATTCTGTTGTTTTTTCTTTTGTAAAAAAAAATAAAAAATAAATAATAATAATTTAGTTTATTGTGAAGGGAAAATACAGCTCAGCACCCCATAAAAGATACTTTCTGAATTGGAAACATTAGCTATTTTAGATTTGCAAACATTAGCATGATATGTTAAAAGATGAACTGCTGCCTTGACTCTCTGAAATAAATTACTGAACCCCAGAATGCTAGCACGAAATCCACAGAGGTTTTACAGTGATTTTAGTAAAATGTCAAATTATGCCTGAAGAAAGATAGACAGCTGTAACTCGTAAGCAGTGTAGAAACAGATGAATTGCAAGGTCAAATTTCATTCTGCAGTACAGCAGTAAGATTGATTTTTATTTTATTTTTAAGTCCACCTGAAGATTAAAAAATAATGAAATTAGGTTTTAAGGCTTATGCATGAGTATCCAGAGAGTGTAGGATCATCTTAGAAATCTCTATTTTTCTCACAATTTATGTATATATATTTTTGTAGCTATATGTATAAAGATAACTTAGGAGAGTAAAACTCCTGTTCTGGGAACAGTGAACATCTGTATTTGTGAAAGAAAGGAATTTTCATGCACATTTTCATGTGCAAAATTTACATTTATACGTCAGTTGTGCAGAATGAATTTAAAACTGCTCTATCAAGCTTCTCTCTCTTGCAAAATGAAGTCTGTAAAATGATGAAATGCTTAGAAGATGTCAGAGCAAAAAATATTTTTAGACTCTTAATATAATGGTAAGCAATTAGCTAAATAATTGTCATCTGATACTTTTTGAAGCCTATAGCAAAGATTACATTCAATATTCTGAGGTTGTTTCTTTTCATCCTCAATAATTTCTTCACCTTAATATCTAAAGCTAGGTCAGCTAAATCTGAACCTGAATAGTATACATAAAACCGTAAGTGGTTTTATGGTTTTGTCTTGATTTTCATTCAGAGTTGCTTCTTTGTTGATAACAAGACAAAACTAGCAGTGAAAGTAACCAAGTGTAAATATATATATACATAAATTTTCAGATGTTATAGATATTACTTATTCAGGTTTGTAGTTTTTGTACTTTGTCAGTTACGATTTAGTGCTTCTAAAATGTACTTCTCCATAGTAATCCAAATCCTCAGTGAAATGTGATTCTCGTATGGACTCACTAATACCAGAAAGATATTGAAATTTCTGAATGGGAAATGTGGAGCATGAAGGGGGAGAAAGAAAAACTAAGGAGTTGACATTACAGGAGAGATCAATATAAATATGTATAACTTTCACTAAATAAATATGAAAAAATATGTAACCAAAATTTATATTTTCTCTTTTAGACATCTTTGAGAGGTAGAATTATTTTATTTTATTTTATTTTATTTTATTTTATTTTATTTTATTTTATTTTATTTTATTTTATTTTATTTTATTTACAATGAGGTATGTATTTAGTAATTTATACATGGAAGACTTATAAGAAATTAATACTTTGAAAACTATTGTCAATGTGCTACTTTTTATATCTTAGTATGAACTTCGTAAGGTTTTGTAAGGTTATCAGTCTGCACTCTAGATAATTTGGCTTTTTCAGCTCTGAATCATGACCTCAGTAACAAGAATCTTCCCACCATACATTCCTAGTGGTTGTTCAGTGTAGTTCTAGCTTTGTAAGTAGCTTTACTAAACAGGTGATTCATTTTGTGCTATGTGAAAGTTAGAAGAATTTTTAAGAGCATCCTTGGATTGAAGCCATTATACAAATCTAGTTGAGAGACACAAGGAAGTTTTGTGTAGCAAAATTAAAATAAGTTATGGACTTTTGGTTTTCCTTCAGCTTAGGAACCTTCTTTTTAAACACATTGACTATGCCTGTAGTGTTAGTTAAAGGAGAACAATGGTCTGATCTCTGGCTCTGGCACTGTTCATGTCAACATCACTTGTTTCTAAAGCTTTCTATGGCACTTTTGCTTGAGGATACAGAGCTTGTTTAACCTGCCCATAACAGACACAAGAAAAATGTTCCAGTGTGAATGATTAGGGGTCAGGTGTTAGAAGCTGCTTTTATTTACCAATATAGGTAACCCAATGAGATAGATGTGCATTGTTATGTAACATGGCAAGTGGGTATAAATTGGAGAACAAAGATATTGCACTACAATTTACAAAAACAAAGTTGATAATGGATTAAAGCTTTGGTAATTTTGGTTTAGTTGTTCTTTCTTTGGACCTTGTTACATTAAGTATGAATTTACTAGAGAAACCATTTGCTTTTAAGGCAAGAGAGTCATACCTCCCCAGGGAAATACAGCATTTGAGAAGTACTGATATCTAGTCATTGATTATAAAGGAGATGAGTAAAATAGGCTGAATGCAGAAGTTATTTTAATTTTATTTTATTTTATTTTATTTTATTTTATTTTATTTTATTTTATTTTATTTTATTTTATTTTATTTTATTTTATTCACTTTCAAATTCTTCTTCTATAGTCCAGAGAATTTCGATATACAGAATAAATTGTGGTCAGGGAGTATATCAGCCATGACTCTTTTCCGTCACAGTACAGAAAAAATATTTTTTTGCGGAAGTTAGCAGTGTGATGACTTGGATGCAATAATGTGTTTGGCATCCTATAAGAAAACTTCACTCCAAACACATCAATTGCAAACTAGATCACATAAGTAAACTTTAAATCCCTACAGTATAGCTGCAAGCTGTAGCTACTTATCTAAAGAGCTAGTGCTGGTCTAATTTTGCAATGACATGCTGGTCCTTTTATAGTACTTTTCTAGCTCAAATGTTGGCTACCCTTTCCCTTCCTCTTTCTCCCTACCTTATGCCACCTGCATGTCTAGTACTCCTCCAACTCCCCAGAGCTCTTGGAAGATGTTATATTTAGAGAAAGGACAGTTTCATGTTCCAGAAGATTTTAAAACTGTAGCCAATTATGGCTTAGCTGGTGTGCTGAAGTTTTTAAAAGCATCTGTCTATAAAATATTCTGACTCTACTTCTTACTGATCTGTGTTAGGAGGCTTTGAGGTGAAATTTGTAATTCTTGTTCCACAAACCCAAAAAAATCCTTAAAAAATTGGGAACTTGATAGAAATTATCTTTTACTAGTACAAAGAAAGGCAGCTGCCTAGCTGCTACTTTATCTTTTCTCTCCTAGGCACCTTGATTTATCCTAAGAACTTATGCCCTCAACAGAGAATTCAGAACAGACTTTTCATAGAATAAAGTCTCTGAAAATGAAGACTGTTTAATATCTGAAGTACGAATAATGCTTTTAGTGTCTAAGAATGATATATGAAATGTAAAAGTTAAAGTAATGAGCCTCAGGAAAAAAAAAAAAAAAAAAAAAAGAAAAAAAAAGGAAAAAAGAAGACAGAACAATTTTCAGCATGTGGGTGTTAGTGGTTTTCTTTTTAATTAGCACTTGTGTATAATGTTATAGTAAAGTCTATAATTCTAAGCAGGATCAGAATTCTCACACCAAATGGCTGGTTAAGCCCTAAAGACTATACCAATTAACACAGGTAACATAGGTGAATAATAGATGTTTTCATATTCTCCGTTTAAACTTGTAAAATATTTTTAAATATAGTCTTTATTTTTAAGAGTCTATATTTGCCAGCTATTTAAAATCCTATTGGACATCTCTATCAAACACAATGATACAATAGTTACAAGTAGAATTGGTTTAATGCTTTTGTATTTTACCTTTTGCTGCACCTAAACTTCAGCCACGATTTGCATGAAAAATGTATCATTACATGAAGGTAATTAGGTATCTGCCATTGCCAGCTGCTGCTCCTTTTTAAAGATGTTGACATTTTCAGCATTGAATTATGACTGGATTTGAATAAGGAGTTACAACAGACCTTCTCTACGCTGCTGCCTTATCATAAAGCACACGATACCTCAGTAATTGTACTTCATTGTGCCAGTTGCAAGGAGTGCTGCCTAGGGTGTAAAACAGGAGTAAGGTTTTGTGAGGAAAACTGGTATTTTAAAGCTGGAAAAAAATAGCTCCAGTAATGACTGAAAGTCAGCGGAGTTAGACTATGGAGTAGTTTGCTCTGGCAAATCTATCCTGGAAAGATTGGCTTTATTATTGGTCCAGAAAACAGAGAAAGAAGGAAAGTTAAGAAGTAATAATCAGAGCAATATTTTTATCTTTCTGTACATGGAAGTTTTTAGTGGAGAAAGAGAAAGAGAGAAAGAGAGAAAGAGAGAGAGAGAGAGAGAGAAGGAAGGAAGGAAGGAAGGAAGGAAGGAAGGAAGGAAGGAAGGAAGGAAGGAAGGAAGGAAGGAAGGAAGGAGAAAGAGAGAAAGTTAACGTTAGTGTTTTGGTAGATGTATTCAAGAACAAGTTGTCTGGCAAGGATTGTCTTTTTTTGTTGTGTTGCTGCTTTTTTCTTTTCTTTTTTTTATTTTTTATTTATTTATTTTTTATCTTGGTAGGGCAGAGCTTTTGACTTATTCTTTGTGCGCTTCAACAAAGCACACAATCTTGTAAGCTTTTTATATTTTTGTTTGTGTCTACAGAAGCAGAGATCACAGAAATATTCTTTATCACCTCTATGCTCCGTTAGAAAATTTGATGAGCTATAAAATATCTTTTTTGGTTGTCCACCACAGATCTTCCTTAGCTGTTTATTTAATTCATAGACAGTGTTTTAAATCCCAAGCACTTTCTCTTAAGTAAGAAATCCAAAATGCAGCAATCACCGTTTTTTTTTTTTTTTTCCTGTATATAGGTTTCTTTTTAGCATATGTATCTGAATAAGATGTGGGAGGCAGAAAAGTTGAGTTAGTCATTAATACATCTATTGACTTAGCATGCCCAGGTTTCCCATACTGAATCTAAAAGACAGTTGCTTAATAGTGCTTTTGATATAGCGAATCATTTTGATATGTTTCTCTGTCATTTTTCCTCAGTTTCTGCTGCAGCAATCAGGATTTTAGTAATATACAGGTAATATGCTAATATTTTCAGAAGTAATGGATGAAAATGTGTGTGCAGGGGGGTTGGTGGTGGTGGTTTGCGCTTCTTATTTTTTTAATCCCTTTTCCTTTGAGTGTGATATTGTGCTATGTTTTCATAGCTGCATAGGTATAACTTTTGTTGGATGACAAAAAGATAAGGGCAAGTAGATCCTATCTAGATATATGTAACTCTTCCTACAGCCTCCCTGAAAGTGATTTTCTATACTAGTCATATTGAAAACTAAATGGCTTTGACCCCAGAATATTTACGTCTTCTATTTACATTACAACACGTAAACCAGTAATCGCTAAAGCAGTAAGAGGGTAAGTCCTATGGTAAATAAAAAGAGAAAGTCCTACAAACTGTAAATTGTTGCCTGTACTCTGTATCATCTCATCTTCTGGTCAGGTCACTTCTGATCTTCTCTTTTTATTTGCACCTGCTTTCCCAAGCAGTTCTGTTTCTTTATGATGTTTCTTTAAGCTTCAGGCCTTCATCCTGACTTGTGTCTTCCGTAGACTAGCTGTCAAATATGAGAGAGATCTCCTTAGGATCACTGCACTCCTAGCAGAGTTATGGTACCCCCAGAAACACATTTTCAGGTATTGGCTGAAAAAGAAGTTAATGTGTGAATTTGCTTTTTAGCACTGTCATGCTTGAAACAACAAGAATAGAAAAGTATAGTGAATGTACTAATACAAACTTACAAGACACATTTTTACTAGATCCATCACAAGACGTTAAGCAAGTGTATTATTTGACGTATCTTTATTAAAATGCGAAGTCTGGCATTTTCCCAAACTGGCAAATCCTTTCCACTCAGCAATGTGAAGCAATAAAACCCACACAGCTGTATTCAGATAGAAAGCAATATTGCCAGGGCAATTTACTAAAAACAATAAAAATTTCAAACTTAGATAGAGAAAAAATATTTGAAATATTTTAAGGATAGAATTGAAATCATAACCTGGCTTTGGGTGTTTTTATTCTTCCACCTTTCCTGCTCACCAAGCAGTATATCCCTACTTTTATTGTTCTATACCAACCTGCAGTTTTTCCAGTCAGATTCCAGAGTAAAATGCCACATATGCCAAAATGCCAAAAATGCCACATATGCCAAAATGCCAAAAATGTCCTAAACATTTTTGACAACAGCTTATCAGAATAAGTATTCTAACTCATAAATATTTGGATAAGATTTTCATTAGTTGGAGAAAAAAAGTACAGCTACCTTGTAAATTAAATAAATAAGAAAGAAAGTAAGAAAGAAAGAGAGAAAGAAAGAGAGAGAGAGAGAGAGAGAAAATATATTTCAGTAAAATGAGTCTTCCACTGTGTGGGATTGTGTCTGACTAATGGAGTGGGCATCTCTATCAGCAAGACATTTTAAAAAAAAAATATATATATATTTTATACAGGTGACACAATTCTTTGGCTTAATAGAATCTAATATTCAGTTTAATATTTAAAGAAATTAGCTCTCATTAAATAATTGCACATCAGGCTGTGCTATCAGTGTGTAAAGTTCTGTGGGTTAGAAAACAAGTCTTGAAGAAATGAAGTTATATTTAGCATTATGAGAGGAATAGTTATTGTTCAGAAGATCTCTATTTCACTAAGGTCTGACAAAAGATCTGAAAGGAAGTACATGACAATGTTTCTTAACCTGTGTGCACAGAACAGCAAGGGAAGAGGAAATTAGTCCTTGGTCCTAGATTCTATATGTTAAGATACACAGTATTGTTAAGTAATTAATTAAACTAATCATCTAGCTAAACTAATTAGATAAGATCAAGGGTAGAGTGGTTTATATGCTGTGACTTATACTGAGAAATAAATAAATAAATAAATAAATAAATAAATAATCAGTGTAATGTTGGAATTAAACTAATGCTGTTAAAAACTTGTGTAACATTTTAATCAGCGTGACTGGTAAGAACAGAGCCTTCTCAGCTATTCTGTAGCTATATATTTGTTACAAAGTGTACTGGATTGTTTAGAAAGATTGTAGAGACACTCATCATGGCTTTTTTTAGAACTAATTAGAATTATTTTTAGAACTAAATCATTTGAAGTTTTACAGTTGTAACATGGAAACTGCTGGACTCTCAACAAAGTATTTTAGGAGTGGAGGCTGTGTAGGACTGCTTTTATCAAAAGACCAAAATCTTGGATGTTTTACTGTGAAAACAACCAAGCAAGATTTTGAAGGAGTTTGAATGAAGTATGATAATAAAAGTAATGTTTTAACTAAATAGATAGCATGTAAAAAGGATTACTTTATATCTCCAGGGAGAGCTTTTACATTTTCACTGCCAGAGAAAGCAGGAGAAAGAGGTTGATTTAAGGATTTAGGCCTTTATTGCATCTGGGAGGAATGAGACTTTTACAGTGGTGGAAGGGCTAGGTTTTTATCAGAAATGGCTTAATATTGAAGATAAAATAAATCACTGCAATTTTAGGATYCTATCAGAGGAACAGTCTGTTTGCAGACCTCTACTAATAAAGAAAATAAATTAATCATATTCTCCAATCCATATATGGGAATATGCTCCAATCATATCCCCATAGAGTAAAAAGTATTTAACAGACATTACAAGTCGGATCTCCTCAGATTAATTGAAACAGATTTCCTTTAAATTTTCCTTTAAATTTTTATGTTTTCCTTTTTTTTTTTTTTTTTTTTAAGAAATCTCAAGTACAAATGATTTACAGAAAGTTCATTAATACTGCAATACAAAACTTATTAGTGGTAAGCTAATCTTCCTTTCTGTGTAATCTGCCACAGATAATGGCCTGCCACTGGATTTTTAAGACCACAACAAAAACAAAATCTACTTCTGCAAAATGTTAGGTCTAATCATTATATGAAGGCCTGCAAAACAGAGTGACCAATCAAGTGTCTAAAGTTATTTTGTTACAATTTCTACAGAATGGTTGAGAGAAGTAAAGGAAAAATATTGAGACAGTCTTTAAATGGTGTTATTGATCTGAGATGCTAAGACAATTTAAACATGATCTTTAAGGCAGAAATAAAAAAATCCTTAGCTATAATTTCAAATCTTTTTCCACGTGAAGATAAAAGCAGTCCTTTGTTTTCATCTAGCCTTTTCAAACCCAGTAAGTGAAAATTGTTGGGACATGAAAAATCTCCCCAGAAAAGTAATAACATAGTAGCAGGTAGTTTCAAGAATAGTTCTGTTTAATCCAGCTAGCAAAAGTGCACCAGAAAATGATGAGTATTGAACTTCCGCAATTTATTTTGTGCAAATGTATTACCTCTTAGTAACTATCAGCTGTGGTTGAAAAACTAGGATTTTTGTCAGAATTTTTCTGCCAGTGTTGACCATTGCCACAGCAAAAAGAAGGAAGGAAAACTAATGGATCTGAACATATTTTTCCCTTCTGCCATGCTAGCATTTCAAAAGAAATCCTGTAATTAGTAAAAAGCTAATAAATCAAAATAAAAAGTAGCTAACAATTAGTGGCTTAAAATAGTTGAAAAAAATATGACATGAAAGCAGCAGTATTTAATATTAGAGAAAGCTAGCAACTTAATTCACATTCTAGAACAGAATCACAAATCCCATCTCCAATACTTCATACTAATTCCATTGAAATAACTTTCAACCTCATGTATCTCTCAAGAGTTGACAGAAGAACAGAATTAGACTGATGTGCTCACATCTCACATGCTTGTGATCCATCAAAATATTTCTGTAAAGATTGAATTAGCCTAGAGAATATTCTAAAAAGTTATTATTAATAATGATCAAATACTTGAATCTTCAATGTTTTTAAAACTTATATATGTACACTCACACACATCCTTTTACACTTTTTTTCCCCTCTAGTCTACTTTCCACAGTCATTAGGATACTTTTAGTATTATATAAATAGCCTGTGAATCTATGGTTGTTGGATCAGTTATTATGAGGCAGTGACTCTTTACGTGGCAAGAAAAAAAAAAGTTTTGAATATTGTCCTTTCTTTGAAATCTGTGTTCCTTTTTATCTGTGTCCCTCCTCAGCCCAATTTCTCTTTCAGTTTGCAATTCAAGGAAAGAAATTATTCCTTAGAATTATTTTTCCCTTTATTTCAGTTCTAGGAGTAGAAAGAAAATACATATTCCTGAAGGTCCTCCAGTATGCTTAGAAAACCCCCATGTTTTCCTGGTGTTCCCCCTACTCCCCAGCATCTAACTGCTCATATGTGCCCAAGTTCTTTGCAAATGGTACTCCTCCTTAAGTGCTATATATATGCGGTAATTTTGTTGGTGATGCTTATATGTATTTTTCAAGTATACTGTTCAGAATATTATGAATGATGGCAGAAGAAGATTCCACTGTCTATTTTTATCATTGTTCATATTTGGAAGTCAAGTCTTTCCTCTTCCTTCTCTGTAGTCACCCGAATAGCTATTGCCTATTGTTATGACTCCTTGTGCTTTTCTTCTGATTTATTTTTTATTACTGATAACATTTTTATTCTATTTTACTTCAAATTATATATATATATATATATATATATATATATAAAATTCTTCCTTTCCCTGTTTGTTTCATTGTTTCACCAATATTAAGACATATATCATGAACATGTTATGCATGGGGATAGAAAAAAAATATGCTATCTTTTATTGAAGACATTGCTTTGGGGTTTAAAAGGATATTTGCAAGTATTTGTCACATGTCACTTTCTACAGCCCAGCAGAAAGTTTGTGCATTGTTATCAGAATGTAATCAGACCAGAAAACTGGAGAAAAAGCCAGTAGGAAGTAGGAAGCATTTTAATATTTTAGTGCCAACATGAACATTTCAGCTGTACAGAAAGACAGTGAGCATTACTATGAAGGTTAAACAAGAATAATGCCTTAAAARAGGAAAAATAAGAAAGAAAGAAAAAAAAAAAGGACCCCCTCTCTTAATCAGTATTTTTTTCCGGATAAAAAAGAAAGCCAAAGAGATGAAATTGACAAATGTAGCATATAATGGTCCTTCTTGGAGCAGTACTACGGGGGCCTCATTAGCAGACATTTTAGTATAATCATTTTTACCCCTGTGGCTGTCACTTCAGACTACTCAGAAAAGGTGGCTCTAGGAGCTAATCACAGTGATGCCTTTCTCAATTTTATTTTCCTTGTAAAAATGAGGCACAAGAGAGCTAGTAAGTTCTAATTGAAATCAGAATTATCATTGCCATGGATGCATGCTGTGTCTGGAGGGTATGTTTTTGCCAACGAAAATTTTCCTCTTTCACATCACAAGTTTGGAGGGGAGGTACACTTAAATGTAAAGTTGTGTGGAAGTCAATATTAGCACACTTTGCTGCTTTGAACACCACCAACACTACTTTTACATTTTACTGAGTAAAAGTTAAGTTGTCCATTTATGTTTACTACTGCTATGTATGGTTGGTAAAGGGAGGGACATACTTCAAGGATGAGATGTGCCATTTACATTGCACTTTAAAGTTAAAATGGGCTCACTCTTGCGTGTAATTCCTTTTCTTTGAGATTTACTTCATTTCTCTTGCAATAATCATTATCAGAACCATTTGCTGCTTGCAGTTTAATTGCCCCCTTGAGAGACACTGCAAGATCTCCATTGCTCAAAAATTCATATAAGACTACAGAAAAGTACTTTAATTGTATTTTAAGGGGAAGATGAGGGAAAGATTCATTTTATTCAGGTCAAGAGAAGGTCCACTGTGCAGACATTGGATAAAGTAGGGATCTTCCTGAAATTCCATACTCCCAGTCCTACCTCAAATTTATATGATAATGATGATAATAGTCACTTATGATAGCTTTGATCTGTAATATTCCAAACATCCTATTCTCTCTTGCATTGCAGGAGATTTTTTGCTACATTAGGGATTCCAACATAGAAAAAGTGGCTTAGAAAGTTCAGGGATTACTTGAAGATGTCTTTTCCTCGCTTCTTATGACCTGTGCTTATGCTTATAGGACATATGCTTATGTCCTATGACAATCTAGCTTAAAGGTTTGATATACCTGTATCTTAAATGGTAGAAGGAAGCATTCCATCTTGCAATAGAAATAATTGATGAAAATGAAAACAAAAACAAAAATAGAGCTTTGAAGAGTTTCACTGGAATCTGATCTCTTCTGTCTGAAAGAGAATGACCTCTGGGAAAGGTGAAAAAGAGCAGAGTTTCTGTGGAAATTCAAGTTATGTAAATTGAGTCCTCTTTTGGTTTTTGATCAAAAGATCAAAAATTTCCTCTTTTTGATCTTCTTTGAAAAAATAGAGCCTAAACTTCAGATGCCTTTAACATGTTTTTTAGTTGTGTTTATACAGCTTTACTTGTCTCTTAATATCTGGAAAGGCTGTTCAGAAGCAACATATCTTTTATACTGTGTTGTTATTCCTTCTGGAGTGAATTGCTAAATGTCAGTATTACTAAGCATTTGAAAGTAAACAGAAACTACACGATTGTTCCCAATCTTAGAAACCAGAAAACCTTCTAGTAAGTTAATATACTGTGATTTCCAGATATAAGGGAAAAGAAGCTAATATGTCGCAGTAGTTAAGTGTCATTGCTATCAAGCAAATACATACTTTAAAAATATGACATTGTAAGAACTGAATTCCAACAGTGTACCAAGATCAGCAAAAGGAATTCTTATTGAAGGTGGTTCTTGCTAAAAATGCCAGTTGAAGAGAAAGAGTAAAACTGTTCATTGATAAAAACTTTTATCAGAATTTGAACTAAATGCATGACCTACATTCTTTATCCATGATCTCTGCTCTTTGGAGTCACAAGCAACTGACGAAACAATAAGGAAGCAGATAGCTATAATGGAAACTATTTTTCAACTTTAAACACGACTGTTGCTATCATATTATTTCTGATACTTCTGATATTTCTGATACTTCTGATATTTCTGATTTCTGTGGAAGGTGGACTAGATGATTTCTACAGGTCCCTTCCAACCTCAACCATTCTGTGATTCTGTGACACAAGTGTCAAGAGTTATTAACCCAAGAGTTTATACTGACTCAGGTGAAATTAAAGGCAACAGAAGTACAATAAATCATTATCATTCATGAAAGTCCAAGGCAGATATTATGAAACATTTTATTTTGTCATAGCTATTGAGTTTATTTGGAGGATGAGAAAGGGAATCATATCATGGCAATAGTTTTCCAATGGCTTGCAAGCTTTTATGAGATTAAGCAAAGAGATTCTAAAACTAATAATTCCTGTACAGAAGAAAAAGGCTGCCAAAGCAACTGAGGTAATGTAGATATGATTGTGTATTTAATCTAACTGCACATAACAACTCAGTTTACTTATGGGAACTCATGTAAATTAAGTGTATGTACAAATTACAGACTTCTTAACAAACCTGCTCTATAGATCTATGACTGCTATACATTTTTAAGTTGAACCATTGTGAATAGTACCAACAGTGTATCAACTACAGTGTTTCAACTACAGTGTCTTAACAAAACATTGATGATTTATTCAGTTTTAAAGCACTGTGGAAACAAGAGGACATGCTTTTTTTTGCCTGTTAAACATAGACCATTTTAGTCATTTTAAGGAGGGTTTAAATAATAGGTAGAAATAGGTAAGGAGGATATAAATGACCCTGACTGAGGAGGATTGGCTTAGGGATTATTTAGGCAAACTAGACACACATAGGTCTATGAGCCTGGATGGGATGCACCCAGGAGTGCTGAAGGAACTGGCAGGGGTTGTTGCTCAGCCACTCTCCATCATCTTCAAGAGGTCAGGGAGAGCGGGGGAGGTACCGGAGGACTGGAAGAAAGCCAATGTTACTCCAGTCTTCAAAAAGGGCAAGAGGAAGAAGCCAGGAAACTACAGGCCATTCAGCCTTACCTCCATCTCTAGAAAGATGATGGAGTAAATCATCTTAGAGAGCCTCTCTAGGCATGTCAAGGAGAAGGAGGTGATTAAGGGTAGTCAGCATGCATTCACCAAAGGAAAGTGATGAACCTGATGGATAGTCTTCCACAACGAGACAATTGGCTGAATGGATGATGGGAGAGTGGTGGATGTTGTCTATCTTGATTTCAGCAAGGTTTTTTGACTGTCACTGACTACGACATAACATCCTTATAGGAACTTTGACATAACATCCTCATAGGAAACTCTGGATGAGTGGACAGTGAGATCGATTGAGAACTGGCTGGATGGCAGAGCTCAGAAAGTGAGGACAAGTGGGACGGAGTCTAGTTGGAGGCCTATTGCCAGTGGTGTCCCCCCAGGGATCACTACTGGACCCGGTGCTGTTCAACTTGTTCATCAGTGACTTGGATGAGGGCACAGGGTGCACCCTGAGCAAGTCTGCAGATGATACCAAGCTGGGTGAAGTGGCTGACACTCCAGACTGTGCTGCCACAATGGCTGTGCTGCCATTCAGACGGACCTGGACAGGCTGGAGAGCTGGACATAAAGGAACCTCCTGAAGTTCAGCAAGGACAAGTACAGGGTCTTGCACCTGGGGAGGAATAATCCCAGGCCACAGAACAGATTAGGGACTGACCTGCTGGAGAGTAGCTCCACAGAGAGGGACCTGGGAGTCCTGGTGGACACCAAGTTAACCATGAGTCAGCAGTGTGCCCTTGTGGCCAAGAAGGCCAATGGGGTCCTGGCCTGCATCAAGAGGAGTGTTGCCATCAGGTCAAGGGAGGTGATCCTGCCCTTCTCCTCAGCTCTGGTGAAGTCACACCTGGAGTACTGTGTGCAGTTCTGGTCTCCCCAGAAGAAGGATGTGGAGCTTCTTGAGAGGGTCCAGCGGACAGCGACAAAGATGACTAAAGGACTGGAGCATCTCTCATATGAGGAAAGGCTGAGTGAGCTGGGACTGTTTTGCCTGGAGAAGAGAAGGCTAAGAGGAGATCTGATCAATATGTATAAGTACCTGAGGGGAGAATGTAGGGAGGAAGGGGCCAAACTTCTCATTGGTGGCCAGTGATAGGACAAGGAGCAATGGATACAAGTTGAAAAACACATCAAGTTCCATCCTGAGATGGTATGAGAAAGAACTTCTTGACTGTGAGGGTGACAGAGCCCTGGAACAGGCTGCCCAGGGAGGTTGTGGAGTCTCCTTCTCTGGAGGTCTTCATAAGCCGCCTGACTGCCACCCTGTGCCCCGTGCTTTATGTCTCCCTRCTTGAGCAGGGAGATTGGGCTTGCTGATATCTAGAGGTCCCTTCCAATCTCAACCATTCTGTGAAATGAGCTATGCTAGTACTTCAGGACATCAGGAGTTAGTAACAGGATGCAGAAGTAAATACTTAATCTCTTGTAACATCAGTGTAAGAAAAGTATCAGAAAGTGATCCAGAAGGTGTGAGAATAGTGTATGTATTGAGGAAGCCTTGGACATCATAGAAATAGGGGGATGAAGTTATCAACAGAGAAGCCTGCTGATACTTTTTCAGTTATAGTAGTGATAATGCATTGAATTTCTAGGGTGTTTTCTCGGTTATGAGTCTAAAAGCTAAACAGCCTTCAGACCAATTTGGTTCATTTATCTGGCTAATCAATTTTATGGTTCCTTCACTCAGTGCAAAGAAAGCTGCTTTAATCTTTTTTTTTTTTTTTTTCCCCTCCATTTGAGATCTAAGTTATTGCCATGTAACATGGAACACTCTTACTTTCCTTTCATCTTCTATTCTTCTATGAAGATGCACAAGGTAAAGGATTTATTTGAAGTAGCTCTGCATTTCCTTCTGTCTCCTTCCCCCAAATCCTCTTGCCCATGTCCTACTGAATGCATCAATAATTAAGAAGGTAAGTACCACAATATTGGTGCGAAGTGATCACAAAAGGCTTTTAGAGTAAGAAACTACATCATTTGCAGATGTAATTCTTCAAAAACAAAACTATTGTCCTCTTGGCTTTTCTTTTACTTTTGGTCTATTATACTTCATTATACAACAATAGGGAATGCTGAACTGCCATCAGCATTGTATTCCTGTATTGAATACAAAGCTATCAAAGCTGTATTTGCATATAAGGGTCCTGTTAGACATGCAAAGAATACATATTATGGGAATTATGATCAAGGAGCTACAGATCCTTGTCGTGTTGTGGTTTCTTTGTTTGCCTTTGGTGTCTCTTTGTGTGTTCAATTTTTGGTGTGCTTAATCACTTTTCTAAATAGAACACACTTAAACATGAAACTTTTTTTCTCTCTCATAATCATTTCTCACTAGAAGCATATTCATTGAGAAGCTAGTGTATAATCTAATATAAAAGAGTGCACATTCCTTTCTCTTTTTGTACCTTTAAGGAAAATATTGTTAATAAATCATGCATTTATCACATATCCATGACTATCATGAAGGGCCTGCTAGTTTATAGCAAATCTCATTTGTTTCAGAGAGCAAATAAGTTTCAGGAGTCCTTCCTGAACCTTTAGATAAACAACTTCGTTATAAACCGCAGTATGTAATGTGCATTATTAATGATGCTTTTGCAAGGCTGCCTTACTCAAAAAAAATGAAATTCTCAATTGTCTTTGAATTGCACATTCAAAGTAAAGAAAGGGAGGGCAGTAAAGGACAAAGAGCCAGACTCTACACTACCTCTCTATATTCTGTTAATGCAGATGTTATAATTCATCTTTCAAGTCAATTACTCTGCTGGTGGCTTATGGGGAAAGCACAGACATTAATATTTCCAATAAACCTGATTGTAGTGAGATGAAATTTGAAACAGTTTTCAAGTGAGAAAGGAAATTAGGTCAGGAGAAATAGCCACCACAAATTAACAAGCTCACTGATAGCCTCACCATTAGCTTCACTATTTCCATAAACTATTCCAATGGTGTAKAATTAAATATTAGGTGCTATTTCACTGAACAAGGAGAAAATGTAATAGTTATCTGTATATATTTTCTTTCTTTTCACATGCTGCAGTTTTCTGCTGAAGCAGTATGGATTTTCGAAAGCACTAAATGTTGGGGTTGGGTGGGATATTTTTTCCCTTTCTCTATGTTCTTAACACTGAAGCATTCATTCTGTAGAGAACTAATTGCAGGTCTGTCTCATAGTCGTTCTGCTATGTGATGTCAGAGGTATGTGATGTCAGAAAGAAGAGATGACCAGGGGAGAGAAGCTTTACCTATGTATAAATCAATGCATACTACAATAATGGTCACTTAATAACCATTTTATGTTAGTATCTGAGAGCGATGTGAGGAATGACATGAGAGATGTCATCTCTTTCTCTATCTCCCTTCCCCTTCAGTATTAGAAACTATCTATCTATAAAATATACAATAATATACATGGGTGTCTGTAGCCCACTTTCAATGAGTGCATGATGCCACAAATGATTGTTTATGTGCCTAAAAGTCATCTCAGGCCTAATTAAAGAGATGTATCCTAAACACATCTCACAGTTAACTCACAGTTAATAAGTTATTAACTCACAGTTAATAAGCCATAACAATAGACAGCATTAACTTTCCCCTCCAAGTCACCCCATGGTGATGACCTTAGGAGCATTTTGTACAGAAAGCAGAAAAACAAGTAAATAAAATATGCACTGTTGAACTTCACTAAGACTGCATAGGTCTGTAGGAAAATTAGGTAGGGAGATGGAAAAGCTGTACATGTTTCACGTTGCTCCTTATTTTACTATTTCTTGATCAATAGGTCAGATCTTTGCTCAGTTCAGAGTTGCTAAGAATTTAGAATACTTTATAAAAGACCCATGTAAATATGCAATATAAACATTATACTCCAGCTGAATACATGTAGATCTTTATATATCAGTGAGGTATGAGTTCACTGTGATGGGAATGTTTAGCAGACTCCCAAACATACCAGCTTCAAGCTTCAAAACCACTCTTCATTGGATTGATATTCATTACCAATGTACATTTCCAGTGTTACTTCTTAATCAATATCAATCCTCCACAGCAAACTAATCCTAAATAATTTGTGAATAACAATACTACTCAATGGATGCCATTTTATTCCATGTAGAGTGCATCACTCCTGCAAGCTCTTTGAGAAGGATGTCCACATTTTTCACCTCTTTTTCATGGTTGGTGTTTTATGTGCCTTTGTCTACTCCCCAAAGTAAATAGCATGATCTCAGCTGCTCTTTACATCTTATTTTTAGGATCAGGACTTGCTCTAAATTTGCATATTCTACAGGATTATTCTGGTTTCCTCAGTCTTTTTTCTCTTGACGTGGCAGAAATGTGGAGTTTATCTGTTTACTTTCTGATTAGGAAGAGCTGGATAACTTCTCAAGGCTCTCAAAAGAATTCATGTCAAAATCAGCATGTAACAGTGCTGTACATGCTGATCCAGAATATAAATGAAATTGTTAGTTTCAAAGTATCCAGCCCTAAATTTGAAAGAGTTACAAAATTAGATTAGAAGAAACTAGAGCTGTTTGAGAAAAGTATTTGGAGTTTTTTTGCATGTTTAACATACCAGTCTGAGACTGCTCAACTACTAGATTGTAATAGTCTCCTAGTAATTGTAAAGGAACATGTCTCACTTGAGACATTACTTGATAGCAGCCACTCACATTCTTAGAGGTCTTTTTACACCCAACTAAACGACAGAAATACTTAGAGGTTTTCTGTGCTATTTTTTTTTTTTCAGTATTGCAGAGTACAAATTATTTAACTTCATTTTGCAAGTACATAAATTTAAAATTTAGAATCAAATAATTTCTGAAGAGTGCTTTGAGATGCCCATACGATTCCTGGAAAATTTTGTGGAATGCTGTTGTCAGTGGGCTTTTGGAAACACGTTATGGAAAATAGGACATACTGGAAAGGGCCTGTAGAATGAGGTCCTTTATTGGCTATATGTAAAACTTACAGTTTAGTAGTTAAGTAAACTCAAAAGCCTCAAAAAATGTTATTCTCACAGAACATTTACACTGTAGGGAAATATAAATATCTATGTATTATAAAGGGCTGTCAAATATTGGAGTATAGGAGTAAGGGTCAAAAATTTGATCAACCTTACTGGAATCAAGACTTTATGCTAGGTGATAAGCCCCCATATTACAAATGACATTTAATTTCTAGAGTAAAAAAGTCACCTTCTCAAAATCACCAACAGATGTTTTGATGCTATTGCTGTGACATTCTTCTAGATTTGGAAAAGATATGCGCTTTTTCTCCAGATATATTTCTAATTTTACAGAGAACAAAGATGAATATTCATCTTATGCCATGAAGATACCCAGAATATGTATTTATTCTAGTTACCTAAAAATTATTTTAGTGAGTAAATTCAACAGAGGAAGTAACAGCATAAACATTTATTTGTCTGTATGAAGAGGGTCTTTATGACTTCCTTACACTGACAACAAGTTATTTCAAATAATTCCAGGAAGAGCGACTCCATGTAGTTGCTTGTGTAAGATCTGCCCTTGTTTTTCACTTGTTTTACAAAAAGAGGATAGTGTCAGCTATCCTGAGAAATTACTGGAAAATCTTCTAGTTTAGATTTAAGATCATGTTTGGAGAGTCACACTTTACTTTGGTTTAGTAAAATGATTTGATATCAGCATTGAAATGTATTTGCAGTTAATCTTTGTCTGGAGGCTTGCAGACTGCTGTGAATTTTGAACATTCTTTGGCTAAAAAATTCGGAGCACACATCACAGCCCTCCCCGCTGTGTTGAAGACCAGCTGGGAAAAAGATACATACTCTGAAGTTAAAATAGTCAGAACAGGTTCCCTACTCGATAACAGCAGAGTGCTGTAGTCAAATACAGCTATTGCAGCGGGATTCTATTGATTTATACTGGACAAAACTGGTGCTTTTTATCAAGCAGTTTTGTGGCTACTCAGCAGTCTGTGTCAAGCCGTAGTCGGAGATTTTCAAGAAGTTCCTGGCATCCAGTGAGACAGAGACAACTGGTTATTATACAAGGCAAATCGCTCAAATCACTTAACAGCATGACTGCCTCAGTCAGATGGAAAGCACATTCACATTATGAGGATTATACTGCAAACCAGCACAGCAGAAAGATTAGGCCTCACAATTTTCCAGGTAGTGTTTAAAATCTTTTCCCCAGCTAAAGGATATAGCTGACAGTTCACACTCCAGAGTCAAGTTAATCTGTAACATTATCCGCCCATTTTGCACTGAGCAGTCCCCAAAGCAGTTTGTAATATGCATATGAACTGAACCATTGTTGTGATCAAATTTTAAATACCCTTGTGAAATGGGAAAAAAAAAAAAAAAAAAAAAGAAGATAAAATAAAACCCTGCTGCTCTGGTACTGAAGATTGACAGCAAAAGGGAAAGTACTGCTTCATTGAATACATGGCTCTGGCTACAGTGGCTGCATTAAGTTGCTAGTGGGACTTGCAGTCCCTCCTCTAATGCATGGCTAATAGCTGCATTAACTCTAGAGTTGGTAGATGAAGCTTTCCTATTTCAGAATATTATGAAATTGCATTGGTGTGAAATTGGAGTGATAATTATCGTAAATTTTATTTTGGGCAAGATACTTGGTTAATATAGCTCATGAATATAGTTGTATCTGGTAGGTGGGTGTGTGACAGTACCTCACCACCGCAGCAGCAACCCTGTAAAGCAATAGCAATCTGTATTACAGATTCTGAATTTGATGGCTTTTAAAAATGCTTTTTATACTGAAGATCATGCATCAGTTTGAAAGCACGGAGGAGAAAAGGAATGCATGGAAACAATTACCATTACAGCAAAAGGTGTAAAAGAAGACGTCCTTGCTCAGTTTTCTGATGGCATGGTGCCCTCTTCCAGAGTGGTTGACACCATAATTAATTCTATCCATTTGTATCATAGTAGTGAAATTCAGTCATGATTTTATAGTGTACTCTGAATTGATCCCAGTTGTAAAACTATATAATTCATTTTAATAAACTGAACAGTAGCAACATGCCATGAGATTAATAAAAGCTTCAATACTTTATGGCTATCTTGTTATTTTAAAGAGCTCTCTGTTAGTGTTTCTACAATACAATTAAAAAATAAAATAAAAAAATATAATTTATATTATTACTGCTAATATGTTAGTTCTCTCCCTGACATCTTAGCAATTTACATTTTCTTATCATTACCTCTTGCATGGCTTATTCTAGCAAAAAGATCAAGTTAGAACAAAATTATTTTTCTCTCCTTATCTCACATGACTTTAGGAAAATGCCAGTGTCTAATGCAGGTTTCTTTACAGGGTAACAGAAAAGCATGAAACATCCCCCTCTTCTCTCTTCCATGGTGTTCACTGGAAGTATTATTAAGAAAAAATATGTCTCTGATAGACATATTTTTAAGAGCATATTGAAACAACACTGCAATTCAAGGAAAACTAACTGACAGAACTTTTGTAGAACCAATAGTGATTATATAGTACTGTGATGATTTTACAGCACTTTGCAATTGCATAGCAATTGGTCACAAAGAGTAATTCATTAATATTCAATGAAATGTTAATTCATACAGAGCCTGAAGCAATTGTAAACTTCATTTTGCCTTTAGATGGAAATTTGTTGCAGTGCAAATATAACCATATATAATTGTATTAATCAATCCCAAAGAGTCCTTCAGATAGATAGAAACCTTTTTTTTATACCTGCATTAGAACAACATAAATTAGGTAAGATGAAATGGAATAAGTTTTCCAATATTCTTCTGAAAATATAATTAGAAGCACATAGGTTATTTTATAAAGACTTTGGATTTTTGATGTTTCCTGAGCTGTGAGCTTTCTATTAGAGTTTAGGAAAGAGGAGAGGCACAGAAGTATCTCTACATCATAGTACATCATAGGATATTATTTTAGAGAAAGAGGTTTTCACATGAGCATTTGTTTTTTTTTTCTGTGTTGTTTTCTTCTTTGATGGACTGTGAATAAAAAACTTTTATTTTAGTTTTAAGCAGAGTTCATCTAAATACATCCTGTAAGTGGTACTAGACAAGTGAATCTGAGCTTTGGGAAAATAGAGATTTCCTGACTTTTCATAGGTTCAGTAATAAAAATGCTATATATATATGTAAATGCTACATATAGGAACAATAAGCTAAACTGACTGCAAAACGAGAGCCAAAAGGTTTTTTTTCCTTTTGCCAAGCTATATGATGTGACAACATGAAAACAAAAATAATTCAGAATATGCTGTTTATTGAAGATATGTAGAACTTTGCCACTACAGCTGATATTGGTTTATCTGTTTTACAGTCTTCTTGTGCTCTACTGTTTCTGGATTGTGGAGAGAAAAAGGGAAATTCTAAGAGACAATAAAAGGTACTTAGACTGCAGAAATGCCTGTATCACCAAAAACAATTTGGGAGGTCAGCAAGTAGGGATACCTGCAGTTCTCAGCAGGTCTTCCTGGAAGATTTCTACCTGCTGTGAAGAACAAAGCTTGTATCACTGTAGGAGGACATCATGGAAGTAGGTCAGATGTCCACAGGTGACTGACTGATACAGACAGGTTAATACTTATATCTTGCTCATATATTGATTTTTGCTAAGTCTTTATTGTTATTATTGTTGTTGTTTTTGTTATTATTAAGTATCTTAATAATGGGCTTCTTTCATCTTGCCGGCCTTCTGTCATTTATCAGAGTGCTCTCGATAGCAGTCTATTTGCAGCATGTTAACCTCTGCTTGTCATTCAATCTGTATGCTCTGTTGCCTGACCTTTAGTGGTAAGAACTGCAGTGTCTCTCTGCATGGAAGGGCTCCTGGCAGAAGTCGTATCTAAAAGCGAGGCATGGTATTTCATGATAGTGCAGTTAGTTAGTTGGATTAATAAATTTGGCAAACCAGTAGCAGTGCTTATGAGGCTATAGGAAAAGTTATAGTAGATTCAAAATTTATTTTCATTTTGTGAGAGATCTTACAAAGCTAATTTTATTTACTGAATCGTTACAAAATGAAGTTCCTGAACAACTAGTAAAAGTTTTACTATTCAGATTATTAACAGGGGTAGCTCATTTAAAGAAATTTCATCAAAAGAAGATAGGAGTTTTTGATATTATGAACAATGGAAGCAGTGATGGATTTTTTTATATCCCCAAGTGTTTAATAGCATTGAGCTTTTTGAGTTTGTGTGGGAAAAGCAAACAAACAAACAAAAAAATAGCAAAACATTTGTGGCACAAGTGAAGATAAAAATCATGTTTTCAGAGCCAAAGTATACAGGCTACAATAAGTCTTCACTCTTATCAGCCTTCAAGCTTTTATATTATGTATTCAAGATGGTAGAAGTGCTATTCTGAACCATTAGTTTGAGCACTCCTGCGTTTATGGTATTTTTATAATCTAAAATCTCATGTTGATTTACCACATAGGCAAGTTTTGATTTGTCTGATCATATCTAAGAACCATCTGTTTAGGAGATCCGTTGTACAGGTATAGCACCCGAATTTTTGCTTCTATGAAAAAGTGATTCCCCCTGACATCAGTGGAGCTATGCCCATTTATATCAGTAGACTATTTGTCCTGCAAGATTTATCAGAGAAATTTCCTTTATCGCTCAACCTAGAGAATTCTGTTTTGTTGATTGTAATTGGATTTCAAATGTAGAAAAAAGGACTGCCTTTTTACAACTGACCTTTCAAATCCATTCTGATATATCCAATTGAAAAAAAAAAAAGTAACCCTTTCCTTACAATGTTCCATAATTCAAGCCTGGCACATAGTAGATAATTCCTCCCACCCTCATGAGGAGAAAATAAAAAGAAAAAAAAAGAAATTAATCTTTTCCAGTGTCATTTTTTTACCTATGAATTAGTTGCATATTATTTGAAAACAAGTCTGCTCCCTTGCCTTCTTTTCCTTCTCACAGCCAAAAATTGTGGCTGGTGAACACCATCTTTCCCCAGTTTACTTTCCCAGTGGGAGACAAGTTAGAATTGGTAACACTGCCAGCAACTAAAGCAGGCTGGAGGCACAGCTTAACCAACTGTCACTAATTGAGGAGAGAAGACTAATGGTTACAAATAATATTTCCATGGTAATGACAGCATTGCGCTGACACTGCTGTGTTTCTCTGCAAGAGGCTGAAATGCTGTGTGAGATGGCACCGTGCACAGCCCCTATACCCATAGAGCCTAAATGTCATAGCGTGGCAGACCAGCTGACTTGGCTGAGGACTTCCAGGATGCTGCCTTTCCAATTCAAAATGGGAAGAAAATTGGGCCTTGTGGAAAAACGCTGGCCAGCTGCAACTGAGTGCCAGGAACACTGCTTAGCCGGCAGCTAACGATAACTAGAAAAAATGCCTCCATGAAGACCACGGTAATTACAGAGTGGTAGGATGCTATATTAACGTGACTGCATAAATGACTTTTGAAAGCATGGTGCAGTGGTGGCAACAGACACTGTTTTGCACATAAATAAATAATAAATTGGATAGAGCAGGAAGAGGAGGAAGAAATCATTCCAATGGATTCAGTACACACACAACTTACAACTGAAAGGCTGCACAGCAACCATCATCTCCCATCAGAGAAAGCAACAGATTTCATCCAGGAAGCCGAAAAACATACTGTAAAAGAGAAGAAAGAGCATAAAACACTCTTTAGACTCTCTGAAACCTGCTGTTTAATAGCTGCAGTCTACGCTCAGATTTTGAAGAAAATATTTGTTCACAATTGTACAGTATATACTGACTTAGAAGTTCATTTTGCCAACATGAGCGTGTTTACCGTTGCTTTCGAACTCTCTTACTGACTGGATTGGCAGACAGGCAGTGCAGCTACAGAGAAATGTGGGACAGCAGCTGCATCCGTTCGCTGCTTTATGAAAGGAAAGGAGGAGACTTTATGCAAAACTTTATGGCAACTCAGGGCTGTCTCAGTGATCTTTGTCCACCCTTACACGTGTCTCGTTCTCAGAACAGTAATGAAGAGGATAATAATATGATGTACTAAGAAGCATGAGACTGGAGAAAAAGGAGATTATGTTATTCCAAGTAATTTGGACAAGGATATACATTTAGAAGAAGGAAGATCTGTAGCTAGTTGAAGAATTACCTCTGCAAGCTGTTTTGAGTGTTTTCCTTTAGACCTGTGGACATTAAGCTTGTAACAACCAAAACATTGACATTAGAAAGTCACTGCAGGGATTTTAATGTGGAACTGTATTTTTAACATTTATTTTGGCCCTTTCTGATTCTGCAGCTGATAAAGTGCTACTTTCTGGCCAAGAACAAACCATAGGAGACATATCACAGAATATTCAAGATTGGAAGGGATCTCTACAGATCATCTAATCCAACCTTCCTGCTCAAGCAGGCACACCTACAGCATGTGACACAGGGTGGCATCCAGGTGGGTTTTGAAGGCCTCCAGAGAAGGAGACTCCACAACCTCCCTGGGCAGCCTCTTCCAGGGCTCTGTCACCCTCACAGTAAAGAAGTTCCTCCTCACCTGGACATGGAACTTCCTGTGTTTCACCTTTTCCCCTTGTCCTATCGCTGGCTACCAATTAGAAGAGCTTGTCCCCTTCCTCCCTGCATTCTCCCTTCCTGAACTTAAACATGTTAATCATATCCCCTCTGAGCCTTCTCTTCTCCAGAGAAAAAAGGCCCACCTCACTCAGCCTCTCCTCATATGAGAGATGTTCCAGGCCCTTAATCGTCTTTGTTGCCCTCCGCTGGACCCTCTCGAGAAGCTCCATGTCCCTCTTATACTGGGGAGCCCAGAACTGCACGCAGTACTCCAGGTGTGAGAGGGACATAAGTCCTTCTTAATTAATATATTAGCTTCAGAAAAAGTATAAAATTATGTTTACATGTAGTATATATATTCTTTTTTTCTGGAAGGATGTAGGTGTCAGATCACACAACTGTGAATTCTTGATACTATCTCTTCCATTTGGATGAATATCAGTCCTGTTGTTAAACTTGAACATGTCTCATGCTTTATGATTAAACAGATCCCTAAAGGAGAAAAACATTTGAACATGCCTTAAATCCTGTTCTAGGTAAAATATTTCTCTTCTCACTACTCGAACTTAAATGCCACTATTTATGTATTTTCTCATAGCAGCACTCATATGTGCTCATATGAGCATATTACAAGCATTCATATTACCTCAAAATCACTTCTAATTTTGATCCTGGGTGTCTCTGCTAAATTTGTAACTACAGTGATACTCAGAAGGCATGCAATGGGGATCCAAAACTTTATCTAGTTATTTTCTTTTCAACAAGAAGAAAGGATTTTTCTTTTTTCTTGGGAAAAAAAATCCTCCCCAATAGTCTTACGAACACTTTTTTGATAGCTAAGAGATAAATTAAACATGATTTTCACATTTCCATTGTTTATTGTTAATCCATTTTCCAAATTATTTGGTTAATAACTTTATTACTGTAATGTAATTTATAATTAGTGATGATAGTCCTATTTCTTGAGATTTGAGGTAAGCTGCCTATGGTGTAAATTTGGGTGTGGTATGAGGGCTGGTGTTTACATGCATACAGTTTTCTTTTAATATTTTATAAAGTACATGACATGCAGATATGTGTTAGACACTTGCTGCACCACTTCAAATAAAGGTAGGTTGTTATTGACAAAAAATTAGTATCAGGCTACTCCTTAATTTCATCAAGTGGTATCCAGTGGTGCTATTGAGTATTCACTCAGTTAAGGTTAAAGGACACATGGATGAGCTGGAAATAGAAGAATATTGCTAGCTGTTCTTCATTGTAGATCTAAACCTTAATGCATAAAGGCTGTTAGAGCCTCTGGTAGAGGTTGGGTGATAGTGGTGACTGTTATCCTAAGAAACAGATGGTAAAGTGAGTGACACCTATAAATGTGCAGGCTATGTTACTTCACTGACAAGATGCTAAGCCCTTCTGGCACTAAAGTAAAAAGACAGGTGTTTTTGACACAAGAAAGTAGTATTGAAACTGTGCCTCAAGCCATGTGGAGAGTCGGAGCCAATTTTTCAAGTAAAAGTGACTTAAAATCTAAATTGGGGTATACGTGTAATAGCACGACAGCTTCAGACCTTACCCATCGATGAAATTTTGACGCGTGCTAGTGTATGTCTCATACCTGTAGAATTAGTGTATTGTTTTTAAAATAAAACTCTGATTTTCACAGTTTGAGGAGATTGGTAGCTTTGCACTGGAAATCTTATGCAGCTTATTTCCTAGTGAATGAAAGTACCTCAAGTAACTTTTGGGTTACTTTGATAATAGTCTTTAAGTTTGATGGTAGAATTCTTCAATTCTCTAAATCTCTTTAAGGTTTCTGTGTGCCTTAAATATAACATGAATTTAATCAAGTGTTCACATACCACATATTATCATTGTAATTAACAGTGTCAAGTTTAGAGATACACATGGCCAACAGCGAAACCACAATGGTGTAAAAACAAAACAGTTTAACAGAGGTACTTGCTTTAAAATCTATTATTACATCAGCAGATTGCTTTGTTTAAAAGATATTAAAGCTGATAGTATTTAATCTATTTCCTTGAATATAGTGATATTTTTCAGAAACCAATAAAAATAAAGCTTCAGTAATTGAGCACAACCACATGGTAAAATCTCCAGTGCAATTCTTTCTTGAAAAAATGGCTTCCCATCTTTTTCTCTGCTTTCAAATTTAAAATATCTATTTATGTTTGCTCTGGATGGAAGTTGTTAAGCAATAAAAAATGCCATGATTATTGACCAAAATAAAGTCCTGTGAATCCCACCTTAAAAAAAAAAAAAAAGAAGAAGATGAAGAACCTTTAAATTCCATGAAAGATAAAGGGAAATGTTGTTTGTGTGTTTGTTGATGTGTAATAAAATGAATTCTTCACAATAGTTAAATATTCTACACATGCATATGACAAGGCTTTTATTATATCCAATAGTCTTTATGTCTTTTTTTTTTTTTTTATTTATGACAAGTGGCCATTAGAGTCTACTAAAATAATCAGTATGTCCTGTACTACTTCCCTTCTTATCAGCTTCATTTATTACATCAGTGTAGTTGCCTTCTTGGCAAATAGTCTCCTTCCACTTTTCCTGTAGTGGTAATATGCGCTTAGAGTTCTTTTGGCCGGATAATTTATTATCACAGTTCTGATAAAACCTTTGAGTCCGGCTACTGTGTTTTACTGATAGCAGGCAACACTTTAGCGATGTGTTTTATTATGGTATAAAAATTCAATAGTAGTGTGATTAGAGGATATAGTGACAGGTGTGGAACAACATATGTGGTGAATGATTTGATAGTGATCTTTTCATATTAAAAGAAGTCATAAGATTTTTTTTATAGTTTTCTGTATTGTTCCCCCAAAGTCATTATGATGGTGAATTATATTTAACACAACATCTAGGAGACAGCACAAGAGACAGCCTGATACCATAATCTTCTGGTGGAATTGCTAATTTAGATGGGGGAAATCCTTCCAAGAGTGTTTCTTTCTTTTGAACGGAATTGGATAAAATCTTTGGGAGTAGGGATTGGTGCCAGGAACTTCCTTCTCCTCAATCTGTGCTTATACTGTTAGGCTCCCTCATTTCCTTTTCTTTCACCACTATATAGTCTTTATTCTTCACTGCACAACAGACTAGTTTCTACAGGAAGAGCAGAGAATGGTTGTATTCTTGCCTGATGATTAGAACATCCTTCAGGGCTTCAGTGTAGATTTTTAGGGCCTGGTTTTGTGTTTCTTGGTTAGCTTGTTATAGCCGCATAATTGCTGTGCTAAAGCTAGCTGTCAAAACCACCTCCATTCTTCGACAGCCGCCTTTAAAAAAAAAAAAAAAGGAAAAAAAAGAAAAATGGATTTTGCGAGGGATGACTTTACTCGCCTACTGAAATTCAACTGAATGTTTATTTAAGGAGTAGTGTTATTTTCACAACCATAATTTTAGATATGGTGAAACAAATCTATTTTTGCTTCCATTATTATTATCAGTAAGTCTCTTTCCTGATTGGTGTTGACATATTTTCCTGTGCTGTTTTTGCATTACTATTACCAGAATAAATGGTTTGAAAAAATACATCTTTTACTATGTTTCATCAGAGACTGCATCTTTGTGTTTGTTTATTTTTTTTCTGATTTTTTTAAGGGGTGCATAATATTTTGTTATGTTTGATAGTTGACTGTCTTCCTTTTATTCATGATGCTTTATTCACTAATGATGCTTTATTCACTAATAAGTCTACAGCCAATAACTGTCAATAGTATAGTATCACTTACAAAAAAATCATTTCCATTTCACAACTTACAACTTTTGATAACCGTATGGAAAACTGAGACTTGTTTCTCAGCCATCATCTCTTGTAAGGCTGAGATGTGCATATGGATGGATGTTGGATTCATGTCAAACTTGAAGTTTTCTGTGAGGCTAGTTCTTTTTCAGTAGTTACAGACTTTTATTTATATTATCATTTATGTTTTTATGAGACTAACTAGAGAGAACTCCAGCTTTTCATAATGAGAGTTTTAAATTGAACTAAAAGAACACTACAGCAGTCCTTGATCTGGCTTCTGTACTTCACCCAGTGTGTCCTGGTTGGCCCAGATTTTAGTAGAAGTGTGAAGACGTTGGAGATTTAGTCTTTCATTACGTAAATTGCCTATAGGATTGCATTTTTCTAAGACCAGCCAAATATGTAAGCTTTAGAGTATCAAATCCTCTGATTTGAATTCTTAACTRATCTGCCAGAGATGTGCATAAGTAGTACTCATAGAATAATAAAAAAACAATTTAGGTTGGAAGGGACCTCTGGAGATCTAGTCCCCAGTTCAAGGCAGAATGCTCAAAACTGGACACAGCAATCCAGATGAAGTGTGACGAGGACTGAAAGGGAGGGAAAAAATATGCTCTGATAACTGGTTACATTTTTACTGCTATAGCCACACAAGCAGTTGGCCATCATTGATGCAATACCACACTACTGAGATACCTTTTTATGTTCTCCCTGAGTTTCCCAAGGTCCTGTTCTTCAGAGCTGTTTTCTATCCAGTTGATCCCCAATCTGCCTTGTTGCATGGGGTTATTCCTTCCAAAGGCAAAAGATCTTGTGGTTGTGATAGCAAGACTTTGCGGGATTTCTTTTGTCCATTTCTCCTGCCTGTCAAGGTCTTTCTGAGAAGCAGCCATGCTCCCCAGTGCAGAGTGATCTCCTGACCGGAGATCCTGACCACTTGCAGCTTGATATCATTTATGAAGGTGCTCTTTGCCATATGATCCAAGTCATTAATAAAGACATCAAATGGTTAGGCAATATTGGCCCCATTATCAACTCCTCTCCAATCAGTGACTGTTTTCTGACTGGCCCATGTACTTCTGGTCGCAGTTCTTTACACCTGGCAGTCCAGGCAATTTTGCAGCCACCTTATTGTCCACCCATCAAAGTCAAATCTCTGCGGTTCATCTGGAAGTATACTGTGGGTGACAGTGTCAAAAGCCTTGAGAATGTCTTTTCTCTCCTTCCTTCCTTCCTTCCTTCCTTCCTTCCTTCCTTCCTTCCTTCCTTCCTTCCTTCCTTCCTTCCTTCCTTCCTTCCTTCCTTCCTTCCTTCC
>NW_020455563.1:443665-462494 GCF_003342845.1 Nothoprocta perdicaria
TTCCTTCCTTCCTTCCTTCCTTCCTTCCTTCCTTCCTTCCTTCCTTCCCTCCTTCCCTCCTTCCCTCCTTCCCTCCTTCCCTCCTTCCTTCCTTCTTCAGTCATTTCATCACAGAAGCCAATCAAATTCATTAGGCAAAATTTGGACTTGTAGGCTGTTTCCAGTCACATCCTTGTTCCATATGTTCCTGGACATGGCTTCAGGAAGACTCTGTGAGGAGTGAGAATGGCTTGTTTTCCCTTCTCCTTCTCTTCAAAATGGTGAGATGTGTCTTTTTCAAGAACTCAATGATGAGTGGACTGCATGAAATTACAGAGGATTCTAGTTCCTTGGAAAGATGCCTATGTTAAGCCTGAAACCACAAATGACTCCTGTTTTAGTGTCATAGAATTTTTATTTTAGTTGACTAGAAGTGAAAAGATTTTTATATAAGTTATATGTAGCTCTCTTTGACTAGAAAAGGACAAGTGTGATCTGAAATTGAACCTTTTTAGAATCTTTTTGTGAAGTTGAGGAATAGGAGCATGATTTTATCCTGCATGTATTTTGGAGAATGAAACAAGTTAATTCTGAGGATAAATTGTAACAGGTTAGGTCATGGTTTACTTCTGGATACTTACCTAGAGATTACGGTAAAAAGTTCAGACTATGTGACTGAAGTTGTGACATCTAAATTTAAATTTAGTGTAAATTAAAAGTGGAGTTTACTGGTGCATTTCATTTGGATGACTTCTACCCTATACTCTAAAGAAATACATGAAAATGCATATTCTGAAACTTCTTTAGATAATAGCAGTACGTCATTAAAGGTGGAAAGATTATGTAAATTATTATAAATACTGTTAATTTTGCAAATGAATGCCCAGCTGCTACAGCAATGGGTACTCTGTAGAGTAATTATGTGTGCTGACAGATAAAAGCCAGTTTGGAGATGTCTGAGTTAGGCAAAATTTAATTACTCAAAATGAAGTTTGCAAAGGGCACGAAGTCTGACACTGATAGTATTTTTCATACTATGAAGTATTTCATGAGATTTTAAGTAATCCTCAGTGATATGGACTTTAATTTTCTTTCTTAGTTGAAGAGCGGGCACAGTACACTCCACTATCACTGTTTGCTATCAAGCATATCATCCTCTTGCATTTTTCTTCTAAGCCAAGCAGTAAATACTGATTAGATATAATATAGTCTCCTGAATTGTTGAGTTTTCTATTGACAAACTTCCATCCTGGTATTTGCTGAGCTGTGTGGTGTACAGTTTGATATCTAATACCCTGTAGGAATAAAACATGTTCTCTTTAAATATTGTTTTTGAATCTGGGTGAGAAGACAGTTAATTTACCTTTTGTASTCCTTGATGATAAAGTAATGCATTTTTATAAAGGATTTTAATAATATCATAATTCTTACACATTATATATTATTTGAAAATAATTTTAGGCTGAAATCAATCTCATTAACTAAAAAGTCAAATTGCACCTCATTAGATTTCTGAAAAGAGAAAGACCACATAATATCATGTGGTCTTTTTCTTTTCAGAAAGATCAGGGTATATTTCTTTCTCGATCAGTGTGTATAAATACCTCAAGGGAGGCAGTGAGGAGGAGCGGGCCGGCCTATTTTCAGTGGTGGACAGCGATAGGACTAGAGGAAACAGTCACAAGCTGAGGCACCAAAAGTTCCACAGGAACTTAAGGAAACTTTTCTTGACAGTGAGGGTGACAGAGCACTGGAACAGGCTGCCCAGAGAAGTTGTGGAGTCTCCTTCTCTGGAGATCTTTAAAAACCACTTGGATGCAGCCCTGTGCCATGTGCCAGGTGACCTTGCGTGAGCAGGGGTTTGGACTAGATGACCTCTGATGTTCCTTCCAACCTTAAGCATTCTGTGATTCTATGATTCTATGATATTCTAATAAAGACTTTTGCATTGTAGAAACTAGAAGGTTTCCTTTCATTGAATTCCTTTAATTTAAATTCTCTCTGTGAAATACAATGAGATACAGTGAAAAAGACAGTGAATCTACCTAAATTTCTAATATTTTTTGACATTTTTGCATTTAGTTAAAAAAACTAAGAGACTTTTATTCTGAATATGTTGGATTTCAGTTTTTAGTCATTCAATCTTGATGTGCTTGTGTCTACCAGACTGAAGCATCTTTGCTCAGGCATTTTTTGATAGAACTAATTGAAGTTTATTCTTTAGTTTGTTAAAGTCATGAGATCGAGCCTCTCACAGATGCAGTCCTCCAACCTTGAAACAGTCTTCCAGTTCTCTGAACTCCCTCGGTCCATTAAATTTTTTCTTGAAGTTTAAAAAAACAAAACAAAACCCTTATTCTAGTAATGGTCACCCCTGCTTGAAATGCAAAAATAATGGAACATTCCTGTTGCAGTTTGATATTCTGCTATATAGATATATAAAAATAAATGTAATATATGTTAAAGAACTATGTTAGTCTTTGGGCTGCCCTCTTATATTTGCAGCTCTTTTTCAGTTGATTACCCATAATGACCCTGAAATTCTCCTGGACATATTTATCTCGCTGCATATTACCCAAAGTTTGTTTGATTTTGTTTGTTTCCCTCCCTCCCTCACCCTGGTATTGCTCAGGTACATTTTTAACTTATCATTATATCATATGTTATATTATGTATTTTGCTTTGGCTAAGTTTGCAGTCTGATCCCAAATTCATCCTAATCAGTGACTTCTTTTATTCTTTCACTTTTTACCTAATCTTTATGTTATGTGCAACTTCAACTCCTACTTAGTTTGTAGCACACAATCCATATCCATTCATAAAAATCTTAAATTGCAGTGCCAAGATTTGGTCCCTGAAGGAGATCAGTAGAAATAAAACTGCTTCATAATGATTTTCTGTTTACCTTTACATTTTGACACCTACTAATTAGCCATTTTGTGTTTACTTAATGTGTAAAGGCTTGATTTGATTGCCTGTTTTCACTAGTAAAATGTTGTGGAGAGTCAGAAACTTTTTTTTTTTTCTTTTTAGTAGAAGCCTATGTTGCATCATTATTACTATTTTCTCTGTCATACAGAAGTTAATCTTGTAAAAAAATGGATGTATAGCTGAATTTATTTTTCACAAAATTATGCTAGCTCTGAATTGTGCCCCTCTTTATTTTTAATATCCAAGTCATACATACATAAAAAAGAATGTGTTACTCTTCTGAGAACCAGAATGAAACAGACTTCTATAACCTTTTATATCCTTTTTTTTTTCTTCCTTCTTCTTTTTTTCTTTTTTATTTTTTCCTCCCCACTATGGAGAAACAAACTATGGAATACTTCTGACTTTCTGCCATCTTTTAATATTTGACCATACCAGTCACACCATGACCAAAACTTGCTGTCTATTTCACAGAATCACAGAAGGATTAAGGTTGGAAGGGACCTTTGCAGATCATCTAATCCAACCTCCCTGCACAACAATGTAACCTGTAGTACATTGTACAGGATTGTGTCCAGAATATTTTGAATATCTTTGGAGAGGAAGACTCCACAATTCCTCTGGGCAACCTGTTTCAGTGCTCTGTCACCTCACATTCATGAAGTTTTTCCTCAGATTCAGGTGAAACTTCCCATGCTTCAGTTTGTAGTTGTTGTCTCCTGTGCTGCTGCTAGCCACCATTGAAAACAGTCTGGCCCATCCTCTTGACATCCTTCCTTAAGGTATTTGTACGCATTGGTAAGATCCACTCCCCGCTCAGACTTCAGGTTGAACAGGCCCATCTCTCTCAGCCTTTCCTCATAGGACAGATGTTCCAGTATTATCATTGTAGCTATGCGCTGTGCTCTCTCTGGCAGGTCCATGTCCCTCTTGCAAAGGACAATCCAAAGCCAGACACAGTATGCCAGGTATGACCTCACCAAGGTTGAGTTGAGGGAGAGGAATCACCTCCCTTGACCTGCTAGTAACACTCTCCTTAATGCCCTCCAGGATACCATTGACCTTCTTGGCCGTAACAACGCATTGCTGGCTCATGGTCAACTCGTTGTGCATCAGGACTTCCAAGTCCTTCCCTGCAGAGCTGTTCTCCAGCTGGTCCACCCCAGCCTGTACTGGTGCATGAGGTATTCCTCCCTGTGTGAGGACAATGCACTTGCTTTTTCATGAGGTTCTTTTCTGCCCATCTCTTCAGCCTGTCCAGGTCCCTCTGAATGGCAGCACAAGTATCAGCCTGGGATATCAGCCACTTCTCACAGACTTGTATCATCAGCAAACTTGCTGAGGGTGCACTCTGTCCCTTCACGTAGGTCATTGACCCTTGAAAATTCAATGACCCTTGAATTTTTTTCTTCTGTTCTAAGCTACATTTTAAAATATGAATTACTGTCTTTCTTGAACACTGTATCTTTTGTATCTGGTAAAATATGTGAATCTTTGGTGCCTGCTTTGTATATCATGTTACATAAGTGTGTATTTACATATTATCAGAGTCAATTTAATAGTAAACACAAAGACTGATGTGCTTATCCGATGTGGTACTTTGCTTATAACAGAACTATGTCTGTACATGAAGAACAGAACTAGAATTTTGAATGAAAACCTTATACATGGTACTGAAAACTCATAGATCTTAACAAGAGGATATTATAAATAAAATATTCAGAGAAAAATCTCTGCATAAAATTATGGTGCAGCTTCCAGTACATTAAGACAGATTGTTCTTGATCCACCATAGACAACTGTCCCAACTCGGTATGTATACCAAGATTGAATTCATGGCATCTTATTTCTTCCCTGAATGATTCAAAACATCCCAGTAAAGATGGAGAAAAGGTTAATTCTCTTAGCATATAAATTTCACTGTATCCGAAGCCTTCCATTCTTGCAAACAAAACCACAGGAGTCTATAATGATCACAGTTATTCATGACCTGTCCTATTTATGTGTTATTTCCAAAACGCATGTTAGGACATCTGGCATAGTGAATTGGCACAGTTCTTCATGAGGTGATGAATACTATCACCTGTTCATATGATCATAAAGTTATGATCATTCAGTTAACTTTTTATAGGCACAAAATCTGTAAGTTTATAATAAAGCTACTCACAAGCAAAATATCATTAAGTGCATATAAACCTTTCTCATCACCGATCCTTGCAGAATTTGATTTTTAACTAATGTTCAGTGTGCCAACATTTGTTCCACTGTTTAACAGTTTAACAGTTAAAAATATTATGTCACATTTTTGGCTGGTTTCACTGGATGTCATATCAAATATCATAGTGAGCTAGGTATTTGTAAGACTGCATATTTTCTTAAGGGACAGAAAACAATTTTCATACTTCATCATATCATACTTCATCATATATGTTTTCCCTTTTACCCCAGAAAACTCTTTTTCACACACCAAGGACAAAATTTAAGATCTGAACTAATAAAACTTTAAGAGACAAAGTCCCTTCTAATTATATTTTCTAGTGATGCTTTTTTATTCCTTTGTAATCTCAGTAACCATTTTAACACCTTGTCAGGCATTCAGGAACTTCCATCTGTGCAGCCTAATGCATTTCTGAAATAAACCCATCTGTACAGCTGATTAAAAATTGGATGTAGTCCATGTTTTGTCTTTATCCTGAAAGAAACAGTATTGCTGCAGCAGTTGTTGATGTAGGTCCTGAATGTAGAGTGGAATGCATAGGGCTAATGGAGCAAAATAGCTTTTAGTGTTTTCATTTGTATTTAATAATTGTTTAAAATAAAATCAGAACAAATTAAGTGTGACAAGAAAGGCCAATTAAAGAGGCTGCAGAGTTCAAGTCTGCAGTTAGTTAGAATTAGTGTCATTTCAAGTGCGTGTTGAACAGCAAGGTGTCCTCACATACTGCTCTTCTACAAACATTCTTAAATTTATTCTGACTGTTTGTTTGTTTCGTATCTATTTTTTGTTGGTGTGGTAGGCACTTCTCAATGGCATGTTTTCCAAAACATGGAGGAACAGATGCACAAGTCCATTCTTACAAACTGGGTCAGTAGAAGAATCACTTCTGACTTGCAGTCAATTTCAGTCTATATTTGGTAGTCAGAGATACCACCTCTCATGTTTCCATTTTAAGTCTTACTGCTAAAGACTTTATAGATGAAAGTTGTATCTTCACAAGGTTGTGGAGAATATTTTCTTTAGAAAAATAAAAAGAAAGAAAACAAACAAATAGAAAACACCCATCCAAGTAGGTAGATAGAATGTTTGGTTAAAGACTAGAGAGGATGTGGATAAGGTGTGAGTTATCCTATAGTAATCAATCATATGAGCATACTGAGAAGAATAAGGAAGAGAAAGAAAAAGGAGGGAAGTGTGAGATGCAGAGAAAGAGAATCTTTGCCTTGTATTTTTCAGCTTCCTCTGGAAATTTCTGATCACACATCTGGCTCCTCAAGCATAAGAACACAGACTTACTTTTGAATATCAGAAGTGGAATAACAGAAAGATTTTGCATCACATTCAAATAAAATGAAAGTAACATAGGGACATAGATTAATAGACATATAGCTCTGCAAATTCATGTGAATGCAAGCAAATTAATCTACACAGGATGGCATTTCATTATGCAACTGTATTAGATCACATTTCATTTGTACTTGTTTCCTCAGAAGCAGTGTGGCATGAATGTAGCTGTKTTTTTTTTCTTATTCTGAAGGTATTTCATACATTGCTTACCCAAGGTACCTGTAATGTGCTCCCTTGTGTGGTTTGGAGCTCATTGTTGCTATGTAAACAACAGGTGGTATGATATACTGATAAAATATTATTCATTATGGGAGGCTCAATGCACTACAAGACCATTTAATCTTATTATACCAATAAAGAATATCTTGTGGTCCTCTGTATGAAACCATTTCTGAAAATTCCTGAGCTATCAGTTAAGCTTCTTACCCTTTATCCCACATAAATATAGCTTCTTATCCATTCTATCTGCAAACTTCCAAAGAGCATAGAGTGAAAGAAATTTTCTAAATTCAACAAAATGCAACTAAAAATGGAACATGAACTTAGGTTTTAGGTGAGAAACTAACTCACTTAAAACTAACGAACTGGAGCAGCATAGTCTTTTATACTGATGAAAAAAAAAAAAGCTGAAGAGATTTTTCCTTTTGTCAAAGCATTTACAGTAATCAACAGAATAAACAAGACCTTAATTATAATGTAGATAGGAGATGATAATTATACTGGATAGCAGTCTCATATACTCAGAAGAAAAAAGAAAAAACAGAGTAGTGCTAGGAAAGAAGGACAAGCAAAAAACTAACTGATCTAAGGAAAGAATAGTTCATGTGGGGTTTATGCAGAAACTCAAGGTAAATAATTGTTTAATTGTTAAAACTAATCACTTTGCATATATTCGTATTTGGATGAGAATATACATTTGGAACACTATTTTTATTTTATTTATTTATTTATTTATAACATGAAAACCTATTTAATCTTGGGGTAAGAAAAGACAACTGTAATTATACACTGTAGAATTATTGCCCGCTGAGTACTACTTTGTGAATATAGTTCACTGTGGTGATAATAACAATACGTCACTTTGTGAATTGCGAATCCCCTCAAGGGGTTTTATCATATAACCCTGGAGCTGAACAAACCCCAAGTGCTGATGTCTGAGTTAAACAAGATAAATACAGCTACTTCCTATATCTGAATATACTGTATATTCCTATATAGTATCACTAAATTATTTTTAAAATACTGTGTTTAGAACTGTTGTTTCAGGTTTCCTAGTTGAATTCGCTTGAAGTATTTTTTTATTTTTTTTTTTTATATTTAAATCTAAGGGCACAGTCTAGAAAATACGTTGAAGGAAAGAAGATGGTAGATATAGGTTTCTGATCTGTTGCCCTTAACCCCTCCTCATTTCAAACATACCCTTTGGCCTTCACAATGCCGAGTCGTCTGCTTCAGGTGTATCATCACAGGTGCAGATGGTGATTCATTCAGGAATAATCTCATCATCATCATTTTATGAAGAGGTTTTTCTTAAAGGCAGGATACATGGCTGATGATTCATAATTTCCTTCCTTTAATAGACTAATATACAATGAGCCTTCTCATTCCATGTGGATTGAGTGACTAAAGGTGCTTGAGGGAAGTGCTGTACTGAAGACAACAGAAAGAATTAATTTAAGTAATGTCATATGTAAATCCCTGTTGCCTTTTCATGCCAGAATGTTAATTTTAAGGATATGCGACCCCGCTGGAGTTTGTGCTAGTCTTAGACAGGATAATATAGAAGTATTGCACAACTGGGGAAATAACTTTTAGTTTTGAATAATGCTGACTTCAATATGATAGTGACAAATTCACCAGTGGTTTGCACTGATGTAACAAAGGATGCCAATGGGATTATGAATTGTATAATAAAGAGAAGAATTTGGCCCAGCGTTTTTGCATGAAAGATAAATAAGGCAGATTTATATACAGTCTAATTTATTCAGTGCGCTGTCTAATCAAGCTCAATGCAAAAAAAGGTTTCAGAAATCATGTTTGTAATCAACTAAATTTAAAGGACTAAAGCTTAACATTAATGTTCATCCCCTAAATATATTTCCTAAGCAGACATCTTTTTCAGCCAAACTGTTTGAGCAGCTGATCCAAACTCATTAATGTAACAGTATTTCAGCAAAGTCATGCTTATAACTATTGGTTCATTAGTGTCTGAATCCAGAAGGTATACAGAAATAGTTAGAATCAACTGACAGTCTTGGCTTCAAATGCAATGAACTGGCAAATAAAATAGCGTAACTGATTTTTCTTTTTCCTTTTTTTTTTTTTTTCTTTTTGAGAGGGAGATTTTTGATTGTAGATTAAAATATGATTGGAGAATATGCTATGTTTGATAGCATTTCCACTAGATCAACGTTATGATTGCATTGTTTCTTTCTCATACCAAGTTACGAGATAAATACCACTTATTAATGAGGTGTTTATTCTTATTTTAAGAAGTCATCATGTTTTACCCAATTACCCAAGGTTCATTGACTAAAACTGACATCTGCAGTCATGGTATTTAATTCATCTCCCTATGGGGCAGTTCCAATCTTCAGGACCAGGCTAGAAGTTTTGTAGCTATAAGAAGTTGTAAACAGGAAGAGATGTTAACCTGTACCAATTCAAAGAACAAGGTGGGAACGTGGCTAGAGACCAGAAAAAGGGTCAGATAACTGGAGGAACCAAGAAATCTGCCAGTCTGTAGAGCAAGGTGACGGGAAGCCATTGGCCTGAACCATTTTTTCCAGCCTGGCTTCATGTTCACCCAAATTCATGGTTCTAGATGGGGTCTAAAATGAGGGTGAAGGGATAAATCTGAGTTGTTGACAGCAGGAGGCAGGAATTTAGAAAAAAAATGGAGAGGAGGCACAGCAGAACAGACAAAAGAGAAGGCATCTTGAGCAACAATGACTGAAATTTCCTAGGATGCTTATTAGCTAAGGTAACTGCACCAGGCTTGTATGGTTGTTCTTAGTCTCTGAGAAACTCTCAATGGCTAAATGGATAACAACAACTGAATTGTTTAGGTATTGCCTAGCAGCGGATTTTAACAGCTTTACAAAGGCTGGGACAAGATGAAGTGGATGTCGAACAATTAAAAAAAAAAAAAAAGAAATTTTAGGTGCAGTGCTGCTTTGCTATTTTAATCTAAGAATGGCTTGAAAATATTTTAACAAATTGACCATAGAGTTACTGGTTATGGTGGATGCATTAAGAACATGTTTAAAACCCATTGAAATATGCCTGTCTAAAGAGCTGCTTAGCACTTTTTTAAAATAAAGTTTTAGTGATGATTAATTGTAATTAATCTGTCTTATCCCTCTGGATTCTTGTGGACCATGTAATTTATTTTAAGTGAAAATTGTATCACAGTAAATCAGATTCCATATATTCCATAGTATTTTAAAACAATTACAGACTGTGACTGTTTGATTTGTTGCATATAATCTCAAAAAGAAAGGTGGTGAAATAGTATTGAAATAGGTTTTTTTGCATGCCAATAAAATTTTTAATTGCAAATAACACATCCTTATTTTGAAGTCTACTATTTGGGAAAGAATATATGGCTCTTCAGAAAATATGGATCTCTCTTCTGCAGGTGTTTTCATGACACCAAGGGGAGATCATATCAGGATTACCTTTGTGTTGTATTAGTAGGTCTTTCCTACTGTGCTTTCCAAGCTGTCTAATGGACACACAATTCATCAGCTGGAAGTCAAAGTTTCTATAACACCTACGTTATAATTTTGCATTGTTTCTTTTTCAAGTAGCTTAACTAAAATTAGTCCTGGAAGCCATTTTAAGAAGCAGTTATTATGCAGTAGTTTACCAGGTCTTGAGATTATTCTTATTTTTATTTTATTTCATTTAGGTTCATTTATGAAAGTATTCTCAGGACACATTTCTTCTGAAAGACATGGTTTGACTGCAGAAACTGTCATGGTGTATGTATGTGTTAAAATAACAGCTCATTTAAACTGTAATCACAGAAGGTGAAACTGCATTTGAACTACTAATGTACAGAGTAGCTACATGTGGTTTATAGGTCAAAGTATAATAGTGTGAGCATTTTTTGATTGTTACAAATTGTAACCACAGTTGTCAGCTTGGCTCCAAGAGTCCCATGCACTTGGGGAAAAATAATAATGTGGTTTTTAACATTGCCGAAGTACTTCAGCATATCACTTCACCAAATATTAATTCTTCTGTGCAAGTTCCACTTTCCTTTTAGTGCTGCCCCCAATTAAAGGTTTAAGCACTTAACCTGTAGTTGTGAAAAAAACAGTTTATGATGGGTGTAATCGTATTCCCAGAGGTCTAATTACCTCAGCTGGTTCCCAATTAATCCATGAAGTTGTTAGGTCTTCCTTTTAATTAGATCTGTTCTTCTTGAAGAACAGTTTTATTTTTCATATTTCACTTTATTATTTCCTTTACTGGAACCCTGAAGGGTGGGAATACTACTTTGAAATATTCTTATTTGTTTGATTGCTAGTTGATGCTTAATGAAGATGATAATCTTTACCCACAGCTTGCATTAAAGTTCAGTTTGGAGACAAAGTCCTTTAAGCATGAAAATTAAATGTAAATGTATACCAAATTAGACAGTACATACTTGCTTTATGCTAAGATGTTATTTAAAGTTTGGGGTTTGTTTTCATTTTAAGGTGCAGCTATCTGTAGTCTATTCTGAAGTTCATGTGAAGTTTGTGTAAAGAAGCAATATTCAGTAATATAGGAATGGAAATAATAAGCAAAATAAGGAAAAATCACCATCATTTTCCATAGATTACATTAATCTTTAAAAATATGCATTTTGAATAAATTAATATACTAGATTACATGTACTCGAATAAGAAACTGTTGTTATTCAGAGGTTGAAGTCTGATATACTTTCATAGTAATTGATGGTAGAGTACTGTAGTTAATGATACAGTTTTTTTTTTTTTTTTCTTTAAGGAGGAGAAGTGCAAATAAAAATACTGAATAACTTTCGGGTGGGCTATTAAGAGCTTTTTTTAAGAGCTTTTTTTTTTTCTTCTATAAGTTGTGAAGAACAGTGAAAATGATGTAAAAATCCTCCAAATCTCATTGCATCCCTCTTCTCCTTAGACTATGCAGAGACTTCTTACCAGGTAGTGTTTATCCAGAGACATATAGTCTAAGTGACTAAAGAAAACAGCAGGATAGAGGCAAGAAATGTATCTTGTCCTTCTCTTGACCTCTAGATTTTGGAAGTTGTTTCTGCTTCTTCGGTTTTGTGCTTCTTTCGTTTCTTTTATGACCATGGCATTTCCATATTGGTACCCATCAACTCCTTTGATGGAAATTAATGAGAAAATCTTTTCGAATTCACAGTTTGAGAACTTACCTAATTAATTTGTTTGAGTTGTTTTGATTGTTTTTTACTTGTTAGGATCACTGTGATAGACAGACAAGAGACAAGCTGTCGTTGTCTTAAGGGCCAACGTTGAAAGATCCTGTAAGAGATTCTCATGAGTATTCCCCCAATAAGACAAAAGAATTGGAAATACTGATGGGGCTATGCAGTATCATTGACAAAACTTGCCTACTTTATAGTAGTCAGATTCTTCAAATTCAAGTTTAAGAACTTTGTTGTTCTGTTACCTTCATGTTCATGTAGGGGTTTCCTATTTTGCTACTTTCACAGAGATGTCAGTTATTCTAGCAATTGATTTGTCTATGCAGGAGAAAGTGACTTTAATGTAGCTTTGAAGATATTCTGCAAGATACTATAAATAATTAAAACATATTCAAGGTAAGTAATTTTCTGGAAACATGTGCTCTTCTTCTCTGTGCAAAATTGCTTTCTTCTTAAAAATAGGAAGAAAATAACACATGAAAAAAAAGCCATATAAACAAGCAAAAAACCTTCCAACCCATATTTGCTATTTCCGCCTTTCCCCCTACCTTTTTTTTTTTTTTTTTTTTTTTAAAGAAGCTAGGAGTTCAAATTTGCTATTTTTTCTCTTCCTGCAAGCGTGGAGATTTAGACTACATCTAGCATTAGCAAGAAATGTAACTCAATAGGACAACATCTTTAGATCTAAGTAGCTGATGTTGAAGTCTTGACATATATACTCTATGAATTTTTACTCTTTTACTTAATCTAGCTCTAGTTTGGTCCTGTGTGGAATGCACTAGAATTCAGAGCTTATCCTACAACTTATCTGGATACAAAAGAAAGACTGTTTAATTACAAACCTCTCCACATTGTGAGCCAAAGTTCAGTAAATGAGCACAATCTAGATGTTAATTTCTAAAACCCACTCCAGATTGTTCATGAAGCTGTACGCTTAGATATATGCACATTTTAACTGTAGTGTTGATTTCTAGCAGTCCAAAATATTCAACATGGTTAAAATATTTTTTTGCCATGATGTTTATTTTGTTGAAAGTTGTAACTTACTTGTTTTTTCTGGCTAATATTCAGCGTTAGAAATATTGATGCTGCTGCTTGCATTAGTTGAACATTCTGTAGCTAACAGAACTTGGTAGTTTCCAAGGGAATGTTTTTTCTAGTAACTATTTTGAGAAAGAAAAATGTTTATGGCCAAGTGGAATTGTAGCAAGAAAGTGAATGTTATTGTAGCTACATTTATGGAAGAAAAGAATGATATCAAAGTGTGTTGCTGAGAAATGGTATCTAAACATGTATATGAAGACAGGACTGAAGTGTCCCAACAGGCAAAGCAAACATTAATTTCTCATGTGAACTTTATATTTGCTGGTAGCTGAATATTTACACGTGTAACCACAGTTACTGTACTAACATCAGATGTTATTTTAATTATACTTAATATATGCAGCATAGATGGATGAATATTCTGCTAAGCTCTCCAGTTGTTACATATAATGAAACATGGGGAGATTGAAGAAAGCACAAAGCCAGTGTTATAATTTACATCCCTAATATTGGGTCTTGCTCAGGCCTATTTCAGTCTTTTGACATCATGTGGAAGCCTTCCAACCTTTTTTGCCCTAATCTTAAGCTTTTACTGTATTACCATGATCACAGGTCTTTCAGGCTAGCAGTGATGGAAATGTAACGTATTTTAGACAGTGCTATTGATCTGCACAGAACTGGTGGTACAGGGCATGAAATAGGCATAGCTGCTCCACTTTCATCTCCATTAGAAATGRTGCAGTAGGAAATGCTAGTGGGGGGGGAGGGAGTTTTGGTGTGAAACAGCACTGGAGTTTTCTAAGACATTGGGTTTTGCTCCACCTAAGTCTGCATGCAAAAGATGCCAGTAGATACTATGACCCTCCTTTTCTGTCATCAGATGCCTTCTTTAGTAAACAAAAGGAGAAACCTAGTTCAGCTCCAGAGTGGTGATCCATAAAAGTGAAGTATACTTTGCACTTAAGGGCCAATGTGGAAAGTAGAGGTTGCAGCTGTTGGCAGGTAGATTAAAAGGAATGAAGGGAATATGAAATTAACATTATTGGATACATATATACAAATATTTCAAAGTAATATTTAAAAATATAGATTTATTTTTAGTAAGCATGTGATTTTTCTTAGGTGGATTGTTATTAAAAGAGGTTGCTAATTGTGAATTCCAGCCTCTGAAATTGCTCTGACAGACCTGTGTTCATTATGCAGTAATTAGAAAGGCACCATTAGCATCTATGCTGTGAACTTTTCAGTGTAGTTCAGGACACATGGTAGTATAACCAATTAAAACAAAAACATTTAAGTGGGTAAGAAAACTATTAAAGCCAATTCATTAGACCTGCATATTTTGGGGTCAGTGGTACAGAACACGCACATCAAAGCAGAAAAAGCTCAAGTTGCTAATATGCCCCAAAGCACTGAAGTGCGCGGCATTGCAGATTGTGAATTTGAGAGGTAGGGCAGCCTTAGGGTACTGATTACATTGATGAGGATATGGTAATGACTTAAGCAGCTGTCAAGAGTTACAGAGACCAAAATCCACAAGGATGTGCAGCTAGGTAGCAGATGCCTTTAAAACTGCCTGCTTGTTCCTCTTCAATAAGTTACAGCAAAACTTTTATGAGGTGACCTCCAMAGCATCTTTTACATAGATTGGGATCAATTTTGAAAAGACAGATTTCTTGCAGCAGTGGGTGAGTTCAAATAGATCTTATTTTAGGAGTTATCAATATCCATGGCTGATCAGAGTGCATGAACAGAAGGTGAGAAGGGGATTTAGAAGTATGCTGAATAGTGAATTTAAAAAAAAAAAAAATTAAAGGATCTTCTCAGTGCATTATGCCAATTTGATTTAAGACAGATACCAGCCATCTCACTTCACTCACCTCAAGGCCAGCACTACTTGATAATGTGGTCAGGTTGGTCTTACAGCTTTTGACAATGTGACCAAATCCTGCAGGCCCCATATCATCAGTAGAAATAGATTGATCAAGAGCTTTAAGTAATTCAGTGTCTGAAATCATAATTTGTTTCTAGATAAATATTTGTTGCTTCTGCAAAAGTTAGCTGTCTAACAGGTCAAAACTGTCATTCATGGTCTGTGTGATCAGTATAGAAAAACAAGCATCTCAAGAGAGCAATTCATGCTATCCTGGGCATTTACCTTGTGATGTGCAAACAGTTCTCTGGAGGATCTGTGTATTTTATCTAGAGAAGTGGACCAAATAATACTAATTTAGATCAGTTGCCTAATTTTTGGAAGTCTAACAATACAGGCAGTGGAAGGGAGGTCAAAGAATAACCTGCCTGTTACAGATTACCAAGTTAGCATAGATATGTGATTATATACCCGTATCATTTTCATTTTTCTATTCCACACATAGCAGCTCTACCAGTCAATTTATTAAGTATGTACAGTCAACTGTCCTTTTTTTTCCCCCTGTGCTATAGTTTCTACAAATGTATCACCAATAAAAGCGAACTGTGCTACTTGGATAGTCTTGTCAGTAGCAAGGTGGAAAGCAGTATTGGCCTCAGGAGTGGTGTGGGGAATAACTGACACCTGACCTCAATTAAGCTTATATAAAGTGCTGAAAAGGCCTCATACTGATTATAATAATTCTTCAGGGATCACCATCCCTTCTTCCTGCAGCTCATGTGCRGCTTTTTAATGAGCAGCTCAGTGATCTTGTCCGCAGTGAGCACAAAAGTGAATATGGTTGAGTACCAATCAGCAATGTGATTAATCACTGTTAACATAAGAGCAGGGTCTTGTTGACTGTTGGTATGCACTGTTTGATTTGAAGGCATCTATCTGGGGAGGTAGAAGTCTCTCGTTATTCTGACTGAAGCAACCCTGCTGTTCCCAACAGCTGCTGAATTCAGGCATGTTTAGCTGTGATTAATTCAATATGAGATGCTGTTGTCATTGTGCTGCAGTGATGGACACATGTCATTCTTGCTTGTCTGAAAAGTCATAGTAAGAAGATCCATATGCTCTGAATCAATTAAACTTTTACTGAGTAAATGGTATTGTAATGACTGTAATTCAGTGCTGTTGATTTTCTTTGCAAACTGAGACTAGAGATATAGGAAGTACAGAGAATAAATTAAGTCCACAATTCTCCTTTATACCAGGTGTGAATAACTCCTTAAGCTGTTATTTTCCATGATAAAAATCAAAGATTTGTATCRTTCTTGAATCTCAAAATTATACTGTCTTCTTCCTGCTGTTTTTGTTAGAACATTATTAAGTTTCTTTTTTTTCTTTTTTTTTTGGCCTTTTGGCTCCCTGTTGAAGATGATAGATGTTTACTTCCCTTTGCTGTCATCTAGTCAGTGAWTACCTAATTGAGAGCAGAAGAATATAAGACCAAGCCCCTTTCCTTTTCACAAAGTCTTAGACTTTTAATGTTGCAGGACAGCATTAATGCTAATCTAGAATCTCCTCTAGTCTGTATAGCGTAGTCTATCAACATGGAGCATGATTTCTTTCTAAATTAAATAAATAGCAGTAACAAGTCTGTAACTGAGCAATAGTACTTCCCCTGCCTTGAAATAATTGGGGAAAAAATGTTCAATTAAGATTTTGATTATTTGTGCAATTATTTTTTTATATATATATATATATTTTCCAAAGGCATTTAGATATTAAGATTTAGATTTTGACTATTATGTTCTATTTGTAGAGTCTTCTTTTTTTTGGAGAATATTGAAAAACTTTCTCCGTACTATCCTGATAATTATGCATTCTTCTTCACACCTATTCCATAGTCATCCAATTTCATGGTGGGATTTTAGACTCCAAACACAAGTATAGTTTGATTGTGCCTCTTGCAAGTAAGAATTGTCAAGGCATTATGTGGTTTTGTTTCAACTTATTTTTTTTCTAGTGGTATGAAAAGAATGAATTACAATAATAATGTTGCTGTGTTAGTATATGCAAATATTACTTTAGAGTAAAAASGTTGTTTCCCTAAATTTCAAACTTTTTTATTGCTATTCTGACATAATTTTGTRTAATGGTAAAACTTGGAGGTGTAACCTTTATTTACTGAATAGTAGGAAGCTGATAGTTTATTACTGGTTTGCTTCTTAAAAATAAATACTGTCATTTTAAAATATGGTATATTTGACATCTGAACTAAAGAAAAGTTCTTAAAAACTCCCAAGAATACTGCTGAGGTGATTGCTTTACTCTTATTCTCAGAGAAGTATTATAAGCTACATGCAACAAATTGTTYTGCCTTCTTTTTTGACAAAATGGAAAGAATGGGAGTAGTTACTTTCTGGAAGTATTTATGATTTGCAATTGTCATTTCAATTCTTTTTTTTTTTTTTTTTTNTTTTTTTTTTTTTTTTTACATTTATTTTTTCTTCTCTGGAGTTTCTTTTTATGTTGTATTAGGGATCTGATTAACACATAAACTGATTTTTGACTCTCAGAAGAATGATGCCTTTAGTTGACTAGTTAACTAAGGCTGGTTTTTTTTTTTTTTTTGTTTTGTTTTTTCTCTCCCTTTCATTAAAAAAGTGTGTCAGGGAACAATCTGTTTTTTTTTATGATTTTTTTCGATCATAAAAGCAATGGTAAGCCAAAATATAATAGACCTTTGAACATATTTTTATGATTTTTTTTAAGGAAAAACAATCCAACTATCCTGAATAGCCTAATTAGAAAAGTGAATATAAATATTTACCAAAGTATGTATCTGAAGTTTTATGTATGTGTATGTTTTGTGTTTGTGTATGTTTTGTTCATCGATATTTATTTGTATCTATTATTCCTCGTATACAACATGACTGTTTCCTGTGTTGTCTACAGCCATTGAAGGTGTTCTGCTGCTCTAGTAGTTTAAGAACAGAGGTATTATGCTATTTTAATGAAGTATTTAGAAACTATAATAGAATACCTGCTTATACTTCGATTGACAATTCATTATATGAAAAAAACAAAACCGTCAGTCTATAAATTCTCTGCAATTTGTCTGGAATGAATAAAGGCAAGCTAATAATGCTTTCAATATTGCTTAGAATGCAAGCCAGATGGAGATAGTAACTACCTTGTAAAAACAATGTGACATATAATGGAATGTTGGCCTGATGGCCAAATTAGAGCATATTCCATCTGAACATTACTTAAATAAACCCAGGCATTAAAAAGAAATCATAAACAGTTTTGTTTGTTTATTCATTTGTTTGTTTTTGGTTACTTGTAACCAATTCCAAGAACGGACAAGAATAGCATGTTTTAAGGGAAAGTTATGTCACATAGGATAATCAAGCTGTTTTCATAAAATCTGTACTCCGATGTGTATTTTGTGACTCCCCCTAGAAGAGGTACTTAATTTATACAACTAAGCCAAAATTACACTTAGAGGGTAACATTTCAAGAACATGATCAGAAAAAGAGATTCTATTTCCAAAGGTAACTGTGGGTCTCCTGCTTAACTATGTCAGAGTGTATGACTGAATCCCTGAATCCACTGTGCCATGAATCTTTTCTCAATTTTCCTTGCAGAGTCTGCTGAAGTGCTTATACCCAACACAGATTACAGAACAGATTGTGGCACTTTGGGCAGCTGATGAGCTTTGAGTGATGTGTGACTCAGGCCCTCACCTAACATTACAGTGTAGGGATATCATCTAACTTTTGGTAAAACTAGATTCCTAAATTTGGTTGTAAGTTTCAACTTGTTTAAAATATTTTTTYCTTGTGGCCTGATTTTCAAGATTTTACTTAGAGGAGCCTTCTTTTAAATTTGAATATTGGAGGATATTGAAAATGCTTGCTGATCTTAAAATATTGTTACTCTATGAATTTTATTTGGCAAATTTCATAAAAATAATAACCCCCCTCTACTTGATCCTCTCTATAACTGTTTTTTTTT